>NC_000082.6:13511574-13811574 GCF_000001635.26 Mus musculus
TGTGTGTGCGCGCGCGTGTGCATGCATGCAATGTGAACTGGGTGGAACTGAAATCACAGGCACCAAATTGCCTGTTCCTGCCACCCAGCAGGGACACCTGTCCAGTTTCATGGCTTTTAAGCCGCCTCCATGACCAAACCTCATCAGAAACACCCCCGCAGTGCTGCTCACCCCAGGACCTTTGCCTGTGCATAGTGCAAGGGGCAGGGTGAGGGATTTGTCTATCAAATTATCGATCCTCCTGTTTTAGCCACTTGAATATTGGCATTGGAGGCCTGTCAGCTTCATGTCCGACTTTGTAATCTCTGTGTTTCTAGAGCACTGAGTACGTAAATACTGTCTGGCATACCAGACCCATTTCTCCTGGTATTTGCTGTTTTCACAAAGTTGAAATAACTGGTGACAAGGTACTGGTGCAGCTGAGATTTCTGGGAATGACACTCTCATGTAACCTAGTTCATTAATGTAGAATACAGAACATTTTATCTTTCATATTTTAAAGATTTGTGGTTGAAAAAACTGTTATGTATGTGAATGTTTTTCCTGCATGTCTGTGTGTGTACCATGTACATGCCAGGTACCCTTGGAGGTCAGAAAGCAGCATCAGAGCCCTTGGGTCTGGAGTTACAGCAATAGTGAACCATCATATGGGTGATGAAAACTGAATGAGGGTGGTCTTGGCCAGTGAACTCTCTCACCAGCCCCTTCTATATTTTTTGTGCATATGTGTGTCTGAATGTGAACACTAAGTCTCATGTATGCTAAGCATGACCTTAGTGTGCTACCAACTCATGTCCAGGCGCTCCCACCATATTGAAAGAGTTAGGAGGAGAAAACAGTCCTATGACCTAAGGATTCTTTCTCTCCCTGAAACATTTGTTTCTCCTGGGACTTCACTGTATGTGACTCCAGAGCCCATGCTCATCCAGGGTGACATTAAACCCTGTGTCCTGGGGAAGTGAGACTGTAAGTGTACCTTCTGCCTTGTGGCTATGGCTGCATGCTCTAGGCTTTCCTCCTGCTGACGTCACCAAGGACAGGGCCCTGGGAATTGCTGCACAGGTTTGTTCTGGTCCAAGCCAGAGAAGCAGAGCAGGGTCTGCCAAAGGCTGGACAGGAAGGTAGAGGAACTCTGCAGTCATGCAGAGATACCCTACATCCCATAAACTTGACCTGAAATCCTATGAGGTGAAAACCTTAGATTGAACTAGCATGGTATTCATTCATTCTTTTAAAAGATCCTGACAGAGAGTAAAAAATTATTTAAGCCCCTAGACCTGTGTCCAAAATAGCCCCACTGTTCCAGGATGTCAGGTGTTTGTGGTTTTTGCCAGGTGTTTATGGGTTTTGTGTCTTTATAAACCCCTTACCCCTTGAGCTCGTGGTCAACTCCTCTACCCCTGTGTGGGATATGAGTTGTTCCCAGTGCACTGGTCTTTCCCGAATAAACCTCTTGCAGTTTGCATCAAGACTGTTTCTCGTGAGTGATTTGGGTGTTGCCTATCCTGAGCTAGAACGTGGGGGAGTCCTCACGCTGTGGGTCTTTCACATTCATTCATTCATGCATGCATTCAGGGACAGGTTCTCATCATGATCCTATCTGGTCTTAAATTTCTGGGTTTAAGTGATCCTCCTGCCTCAGTCTCCTAAAAAGCTGAGGATACAGTCATATACATACATACATACATACATACATACATACATACATACATACATACATACTGTAGTGGCTATTCCTGATTGTCAACTTGACTATATCTGGAATGAACTACAATCCAGAATTGGAGGGCTCACCTGTGGTCCAGATCCTGAAGCTGAAAGACACAAGGTTCTGACCTGGACCTTGGCATGGAGATCTTGAGGCATAGTGGCCATGAAAAGCTTAGGCTCAGTAGAGGTAGTACATGCCTTTAAACCCTGGAGATTGAGGCAAGAAGATCTCTGAGTTCAAGGTCAGCCTGGGACAAGCAAGTCCCAGATTCAGGAGTGGTGGTACAGACCTTTAATCTGGGACATACCTGCTGGAGGCCTTCATAAGGACATTAGAAGAAGGAAGAGTCACTCTTCTTCTCCTGCTTGTCTTGTGGGACTGAGCAACTGCGAGATCCTTGGACTTCCATTCACAGCTGCTGCTGACCATTGTTGGGGAGTTGGACTTCAGACTGTAAGTCACCAACAAATTCCCTTACTATATAGAGACTACTCATAAATTCTATGACTCTAGAGAACCTTGGCTAATACACATACATACATACATACATACATACATACATACATACTGGCATCTTTCTCAGTAATAGCAATATGGTTTTGAAAAAGGCAAGTCAGAGAGCCACCTTATCTATAAAGCTAGCGTTTTGAGGCTGCCTGACCTGGAGCTGTTTCTGGACTCCTGTCAATATGAAGACCAATGAATCCAAGGGGCTCCTGAGGTGTCTCTCTGAGAATTTACATTCTGTGAACCTATCAGATAGACTTGGTGCATTGTTCTCCTACTTGCACAGAGGACAGAGGGTCTGAACCACAGGAAGAGAAGTCAGGAAGCATCACACAGGAGAAACAACCCCATTGTGTCTTGTATTAGTCAGGGTTCTCTAGAGTCATGGAATATATATGGAACTTATTGCAATGATTGACAGGCTGTAGTCCAACTAACCCAACAATGGCCAGCTGTGAATGGAAAGTCCACGAATCTCGTATTTTCTCAGTCCCATGACACTGGATGATTCAGCTGGTCTTCTGTATAAGCTGGAATCCTAAAAGAGGCTCCAATGGATGTGCTGGCAAAGTGAGTGCAAGCAGAAAAAGTGGGTGCTGCTTCCTTCTTCCATTGTCCTTCTATAGGCCTCCAGCAGAAGGTCTCGCCCAGGTGTGCCTCAAGGCCTGGATTAAAGATGTGTGTTGATCCAGATTGAGAGCAGTTGCCATCCCACCTCAAGATCTGAATCAAAAGCTTGTGTCTTTCAGCCTTCAGACACGGGTCAGGGGTGTGCCCGCCCCCATTTCTGGATTGTAGTTCACTCCAGATATAGTCAAGTTGACAACCAAGAATTGCCATCACGTGTCTCCTGGCAAAGCTTGGGCGGATGGGACACAGGCCTGCATTAATGACCACTTCTCCCCAGATACTTCTCAGTACTAGCTCCATTTCGGCAATAGCTCCTGTCATTTTCACAATAATCCTATTGGTAGGTCCATGTGAAGGGAGTTGTAGGTTGCCCCTCAATTCCTATCTCCTTTCCTCTTAGTAACAGAAATCTGGAGTGGGTCTAGCTAGAAAATGATTGTACTAGTCAGCTAATGCCATATAACAAGTGAGGTCCAAATTTAGCAGCTGAAATAAACAAACAGAAATGTTTATTCTTCTCTAAGTTGTGCAGATTAGTTCTGTGACTCCTCCAGCTCAAGCAGCTCCAGCGGCTGACGTCAAAGGTCTGCAGGACACAGTCATCAAGGCACGCCTAGCGGAGAAGTTTCCTCCGAGCTCAGCCAGGATACTCTCAGGCCGAGTCCTCTGGCTGTGGATAGCTGTTCAGGCTTTGGTTCCTGTGTGTCTCAGCTGGCTTTCCACAGAGCAAGAGAAAGTGGAGCGGGATATTATATTTCTGCCTTTTTGAAAAGGCAGAAATGGATCCAGCTTCCAGCATATGTGAACACAATATGGCCGCCATTCCTATGGTCTTTCAAACTGGGGCACCTCGTCATCTACTATGAAGGAACTCCTGATGTAGATACCATGTCCACTTTCAGCTTTTTTTTTTTTTCAAGGTGTTTCACCTGGGGCTCACAGCGTAGACTGACTGGTCAGTAAACCCAGGAATCTGTCTATCCCTACCCTCTCAAGGCAGGGGTTATAAATGTGTGCACCAAGTCCAACTTTTTGGCCTCTTGTTTGCAGAGGGGTTTCTTTATTAACTATGCTGTCTTCTCAGTTCCTGCAAGGATATTGTAAGCCAGTACATTCAGAGCTCTGTTACTTACAAACCCAGTTGCATGCATGGTAATACTAAAGAGGAAAACAGGGTTCACAGGTTTATAGAAGTTATTCAACATCAAGAGCTAGCCTGAGGCTGCCATGACTTCTAATTTACTTCATTACACGCCGTATCTCCCTGTTCTTATAGAGAACTCCCATGGGCGTCATCTGGAACGTTGTCCCATCCTCCCATTTATGCCTGGGAAAGTCAGGTGGTTGATCCAATAAGTGCAGGGAGAGGGCCGTGTGTCCATTATGCTCCCGTCTGTTTGTCCCGTGGGAACACTCAGTGAGGAACAGTATGCACCTGGAAAGTGGTGGATTGGGAAACATTCTCCATTTCAAAATAAGTTATGGGGAGGGCTAGTGTGAGGGAACAAAAAGAGCCTGCCTAGCCCATGGCCCAGGAAAGACCAGGCTGTGTCAAAGGCAGGCAGGGAAGACAGCTGGCTCAGGCCAAGCCACCAGTGAGAATTTACCAAAGGAGGGACAGCCTCTAGAAAGCTCCAAGGCACGAGGCCACCTCCCAGAGAGGATGCTAACCAGGTCCTTGTGAGGGACAGAATGCTCTGTCCAGAGGGGCAAACGCTCCTTAGGGACTGCCAGTTCAGACTCCAGGATGTATCAGGTAATCCAGTTCCCATTAGTGGTCAATGAGGACTGCAGCTCATTTTCTCAGTCCAGTCCTCGGTTCCCTCTGAGCATGCCCCTCCTGGCACTTCCCTGACTTTCAGAGTCCATAACAACAGAATAAGGGCCAGCAGGTGGCCTGGGGAACTGTTTTTCCTCTCTGTGTAGATCCAGGGTCGGGTGCAGCTCACCCTCTCTCCTTGCCTCTTTGTGGCAGGCCTCAGATGGCAGGCTCCAGTACTGCACACCAGGTGCTTGCTTTAGCAAGCTGCTCGCACACAAAGGACCTCCTGTATGGAGGTGGTCCCTGTAACATGCAGGGATCAGAGTCAAACTAGAATAAGCAAAGGGGGAATGCTGTGCAGGTTTATGTAACTGAAAAAGTGGAGATGGACCCAGCTTCCAGCACTTGAGAACACACATATGGCTACCATTTCTACATTCTCTCAAACTGGGGCATCCTCCTTATGTGCTGCAAAGGAACCCCTGATGTGATATAGAAAGACGCCGTTCCATCCCACTTCAGCATTTCCAGCACATCTCCAAACAGGGAAAGCCCTATGGGCCAGATGCAGTCTGATGAGCGGGGCCTGTGTTATGTGGCCATGTCCTTCAGGGAAGGTGGACAGCATGGAATTGCAGGCCCTAGCAGACTACTTTCATTAAAGAAGTTCAGCTAGGAGAAATGGAGATTTCCTGCCAGACACAGCGTGGCTGATGGCTCTTCTATGCACACTTGCAAAAAGTCTTCCACCAAATCCTGGCCGTCCTGAACCTTGCCTCCTCAAAGTTCCCTGCCTTCTACCTTCCCGACCACCTCCCTTCATTTTCCCACCTGGTTTACCTGAGATAATGTTCCTGTTCCATTGTTTGCTGTTTTATTTTTGTGATGTGTTAGGGTACACTGTCTATTCAATTGTTAGTTCTATACCCGGCAGAGAGCTAATGGTCCATCATAGCTCTCATACTTTGTATATATTTGTTCCTTCTTCATCCGCCTAAGGCATTCTCTAATTGGCTTTAACAGAGCTCTAACAGCAAACAGCAGGGCAGGAGGTGGAAGGCAGAAGTTCTGCGCAGAGATAGGGTCTCTGGGAGAAGAACTGAGAGGCAGGAGATCAGGTGGTGAATGCTGAGGTGGATAGACGATTCAGAGCAAGCACGGAGGTAGACCTGGCCATGTGGTGTGGTGTAGGCCACAATTAGTTAGGTTAGAGAAGCCAGGAGGGAGCCCAGGCTAAAAGCCCAAGCTTTTAACAAATCTGAGTCTCCATGCCTTTATTAACTGCTGGCAGGTGCATGAAAGTTATATAGTGAGGCATTTCTGTTTGTTTACTTGGTTTTGAGGCAAGACCTCCCTATATAGCTCAGGCTGCCTTCAAACTGATAATGTTTCCCCCTCAGCCTCTGAGTGCTGGTAAGACAAACAGTATGCCCAGAGGACCTTAGCCAGCATGAGATAAAGATCCTTCCATTCACTCTGGAATGCATCTAACCAGAATAATTATATAGGAGAGGCAGCTCTCTCTCTGGTCCTTGCCTAAGCTGTGACAGCTGTAGTGTGTAGCACCCTTTGGAGACAGAAGAGCTGCTGGCAGGGCAGGCTTCTCCTTCCAGATGCCATTAGGTATTCTCACACTGGCAGGCCGAATGACAGCTGACTGTAAAGTTGCAGCTGAGTGTGAACAGCTTGGGTCACTAAGAGGAATAGACATGAAGAAGTGCAGACACCATCCAACTTGAATGGGCAGAGGGGGCTAATGGATCAGACCTGCCCAGTTCCAGCTGAGACACACTGGGTATAGACTCCTTATGCTTTGTTTAAACAAATATTTCCTTCCTTAGGTTGTTTCTTTATTATTATTTATTTGTTGTGTGATATGTGCGTGATGTGTGTAATATGTGTATGTTACATGTGTGTGATGAGTGTGTGAGAGAGATGTCTGTGTGTGATAAGTGAGAGAGAGAGAGAGAGAGAGAGAGAGAGAGAGAGAGAGAACTTTCAGGCATTAACTCACTCATTTTACCTCTACGAGGATTTCAAAGAACACATTCGGGTTCCTAAGCAGCAAGTGCATTGCCCACTGCACTGTCTCGTTCACTGTGTGATCTTTAAAAATATATATCTTATTTTTACTTTATAAATCTTCATGTGGGTGTGATCTGTGGAGGTGTGCACATGCTGTGTGCATGCACGTGGGTGTATGAAAATGATGTATGTTTGTGCATATGTTTGAGTGGGTGCAGGTCACATTCACAGCCCACATGTGAAGGGCAGAGAACAACCTTGGGTCTTAGTCCTGGTCTTCCACTGTGTTTGAAACAGGGTCTATTACTTGTTCTGCACATCAAGTCGGCAAGCCTGTAGTGGCTTCTGAGGAGTCAGTCTGCTGTCCCCATCTTGCAGCAGGAGCACTTGCATCCCAGATAGATGCCACCATGCCTGTCCTTATATGGGGTCTGGGGATCCCAACTAGGTTCTCAGGCTGCACAGTGGCAGCTTTGCCCACTGAGGCATCCCCCAGCCTTCTCACTTTTAATTGATGCATGATCATTGCTCACACTGAATCACTCAAGGTGATTCTTTGTGTGTTTGTGTGTGTGTGTACACGTGTACATATGATTGTGGAGGTCAGAGGGTAGTCTTGTGCAGTATCCTTAGGAAAACTCTGCAGCTCCTTTAAGACCCTCCTTAAAGGGTCTCCCTTGGGTTTGGAGCTCACTCATTATAGGTAGGCTGGCTGGTCAGAGAGCTCCAAGGATCCTGCTGCCACTGTCTCCCCTGGGCTGGACTTACAGGCACAGGCTCAGCCTGGCATTTCTCATACGGTTTCTGGGATTGAACACAGGTCTTGGTGCTTGTGAGGTACCCTTTTTTACCCTTCCAGCATGACATTTTAATAGCTGTAGATAGTGTATAATGAGTAGATCAGGTACCCGACAAACAGGTCACCTCAGCAGTAGCCACTGCTCTGTACGGAGCCCTCAGAAACCACTTGCTCACCATTTTAGGCTGTAGTTGCCATAGTCTGCCCCTGTATGAACACTGGAACTGACTCGGCTCCCTCTGCAGCTTTCCTGTATCTGTGAGCCATCTTTCTCCATACTTCCACCTTACACGTTCTTCTCCAGGTGGCTTGGACTGCAGAACAAAGCCCCCCCGCCGGGATGATTGCTTGCGGACAGTGTTCACAGGGACTCGGCGGCTGAGGTCAGGTAGGGATGACAGGGTTGTTCAGCAACCCCTAGAGAATTTCCAGATCTGGCTCCATGGTGATGCTATGAAGTTGATCAGCATCTCCATCTGGGACCTGACTCTCTCCCTGCTCAGGGTCTGGGCTCCTGAAAGAGAATGGCTTTGTATAGAGAAGAGCCCTTTGAGCCCCTCAGAGTCCAGAATGAGTATGCCCTCAGGATTACACCTGCTCTTGTGGTTTTTTTCTACAGTACTGTCACACCTTACTGACCTGCTGTTTAAGAGGAGGGTTCTCAGGCAGGCTTCATCTTGTCTTTGATAACATCTGAGTCACAGTCACTTCTGTCTTGCTACATCCCTTTTGCTGTACACTGGGCCTTATTTTCATTGTCATCTCACCTTTATAGAAGCAAAAGGAAATGAACAGAAAGCAGAGCTGATGCTCCACTGTGTCATAGCAGCTGGTGGATTGTGAGACTCGGGATGTCCAGGCAGTGATCTCAAATCTTTTTGCCCCATGTCTCTTTTAATGGCTTTGGTTCTGATAGAGAAGCCATGACTCTGCATAGACACTCCAGTTTTTCTTAAAATGCTTCTCTGGGCACTGAGGAGATGCCCCAGGAAGTAAAGCATTTGCCATTCGAGCATGAGGACCTAAGCTTGATCCCCCAAGCCCATGCAAAAATCAGGGTGTGACCCCAACACTGGGTGTGACAGAAGGATCTCAGAAGCTCCTTGGCCAGCCTACCCAACCTGGTGAGCACCAGGTCTCAGTAGGAGACCCTGTCTCAGAAACAATCAAACGAAAACCAAAAATCTGTAGGTAGCACCCAAGGAAATTTACACCCAAGGTTGACCACGTGCGTATGGTCATGTGCACACACACACACACACACACACGCACACGCACACAAACACAAACACACACATTGCATACAAGCAAATGCTTATCTTTCTCCTTCTTCTTTGTGGTACAGAGCAGAATGAAGCAGAGGGAGAGAAGCTCTTTCCTGCAGAGGAACGTTTGCTTCCAGAATTGAGCTGTTTCTCGGCACACTGGTCTATTTTTGCAGTAGAGCTGGCTGCCCCATGCCAAGGTTTCTCACCGCAAATAGAAGTTCTGGAAGGGCCTGCTAGTTTCCTCCAGCCTTCAGACACCTCTTCACATTTCATCTGGTTTATCCTCCCCATTCCCAAAAGGAAATATTTGGAGTATTTTCTGTTCCAGATAGGAGGCTCTCCCCAGGGCGCCCGGCTGGGCAGGAGCCTCATTTCACCCTCAGCCCTGGCCTCTGGTACAGCTTTCACTATCCGGGGAAGCTAAGCTTAGCTCCAGTGTGCCAGTCTAGATCCTAAACTGTAGTCCCAACCATGAGTAAAATAGAGTCCCAGAACCCCCTCCCGTGCCCCTGGTCCCTTCCAATCCCTGGCCCTTCTAAATGGCTGAGGCCCACCTGTCATTGAAACCAGGAGTTGGAAGTTCTTTACACAAGGATCATAGGCAAGATGACATTCAACTGAGACACTTTACAAAGAGATGCCTGAAGTCTGAATGTTCTAGAAACTATCCCTTATAGTTGAATCAAAACAGATGGAGTAAAAAAACAACAAACCTGTTGGTTCTCTGGTTGACCAGGGGGATTGCCAACCTCACAAAGACGTCAAGGGGCCAAAACTTCCTTTAGTTTGTCAGGGAGAAAGCTAGTTCTGGAGGTACTCAGAGTGAGCTTTAGAAGGTTCCAGAACAACAACAAATGCAGCAATCCGAAAAGTTCTCCCATCGCCTAAGTAACTCGGTGTCTTCCAGACTTCTTGTCAGACAGCGACTGAGTGATGCTGTAAACTGCTGTTAGCTTTCCTTTCTCCTTTTGGGGACGGTAGTAATAATGACAATACAGCTCCTGTCACATCAATGAGGCTCTCAGTGTGAGTGACAAGAGCGTCTTAGAGTTGGACTCCTGTACGTGAAAGACTCATTTTCCACGTGGCCCAGCTTGTTCAAACCTAAGGCACTGTCCATTTCAGAGTGCAGACTCCTGATGTCAACAAGACTTAGACACAGATTTGACCCTGAACAACTGTGGGACTTTCAGGGACTTCCAAGCTCTTGTGGGCACCAGAATCCCCAGGAGGCTGTGTCTGCAGACTGCTGGGCTGCATCCCTGGAGCTGTGAGTCAGTCGACCTGGAGTGGGGCCCAAGAATGTGCCTTTCTGAGTAGTTCTCAGGTGACACTGATGTGTCGGGATCTGGGCCACACCCTAAGAATAAGCAGCTTCAAAGACGCTGGCCCTGCCTCTGCCTCAGTGGTGGAGGTCTTAGTGAATCGTGTTATCATTCTGCTCTGTCCTGCCTTCTCCACGATTGTCCTTAACATCTTTAACTGATTTGAGGCGTGGGGTGCTGTGGGAATTGTGGAGAAATGTGTGTATGCTTGTATGAGTGTGGAAGCCAGAGATCGCTGTCAGGTGTCTTCATCAAGCGTCTCTTGCTGAACTCGACTCACCAATTGCCTAGACTTACAAGCCGGCCAGCGAGGATTGCCTGGGTCTACTTCCTCGGCTCTTGGATTACCGGCTTCTCTGTGGATGCTGGGGATTGAACTCGGATCCTATTGCTTGTGTGGCAAGTACTTTACATCTGAGCCATTTCCCCAGCCCCTTGTTTATTTGTTTTTGACACAGAGTCCCACCATATAACCCAGGGTGCTGCTGATCCTCCTGCCTCCTCCCTCCAATGCAGAGATAACAAGCGTGTGCTGACACATTTGGCTGACTTTAATTATATATGCTTATCAGAACAGTGTGATGAGTTTTTCTACGAATGTATACAGTGTTGGCCTTCATCAGAGTTGGGTAGGGAGCATAAGCATTCATCATTTCCTTGTGTTAGGAGCCTTTGAACTCACTTCTAGCCTGGGCTACATAACAAGACCCTTCTCAATATATAAATACAAAACCTGTTAGGTCCTAAAGAAACTCAGGACAAATGGCTAACCATGGTGCCTAATTAATATGCTGACGTGCATGGTGGCTGCAGGCTCACTCAGTACCTGCGGTTCCTCTCTGCCTCTCTCACCTCATTCCCTACTCTAAACCTATCCAGCTCAGGGGCTTCGCTTCCCCTGTGTCTAAGTTAGGGTTTTACTGCTGTGAACAGACACCATGACCAAGACAATTCTTATAAAGGACAGCATTTAATCGGGGCTGGTTTACAGGTTCAGAGGTTCAGTCCAGTATCATCAAGACAGGAGCATGGCAGCATCCAGTCAGGCATGGCACAGGAGAAGCTGAGAGTTCTACATCTTTATCTGAAGATTGCTAGCAAAATACTGGCTTCCAGGCAGCTAGGCTGAGGGTCTTAAAGCCCACACCCACTCCAATAGGGCCACACCTAATCCAACAGGGCCACACCTTCTAATAGTGCCACTCCCTGGGCTGAACATATACAAACCATCACACCCAGCTTCTCTTTCCCAGATAACTGCCATTTTGGCTTGCATTCTTTTGTTTTTTGTTTGTTTTTGTTTTTTGAGACAGGGTTTCTCTGTATAGCCCTGGCTGTCCTGGAGCTCACTTTGTAAACCAGGCTGGCCTCGAACTCAGAAATCCGCCTGCCTCTGCCTCCCGAGTGCTGGGATCAAAGGCGTGCGCCACCACGCCCGGCTTGGCTTGCATTCTTGTGGTCCCTCTCTCTTCTCTTTCCCTACTCCTCTCCTCCCCTGGACCAGTTCAGTCTACGGTCATCTCCAGTCTACTATTTTCTCTCCTTGCTCTGGACGCCTGGCTGTGCTTTTCCTCATATCTACAATAAAAGCCTTCCCCTCACCCACACCTAGGAGTGGATGTGTCTCATTTTCACTCACCTGGAGCTTGGAATGCAGGAGAAGCATATATGAGTTCCCTCTCAAGGGGCTCGGACTCTCTTAACCAAACTGAGCTGCAGATATGACTCTCTTAAGGTGTATGCGGATCATTTGTTTCGCCGGCTTCTGCCTCCCACCGTCTTTGACTCCAAACTTCACCTCTTTCTTCAGGTGCTGCTTCCCTCTGTCTCCTCTAACCATTTGTCCCTCCTGGCCCACTTGGTGTCACTCTGGCTCCTGGAGCCTTCTGAGCCTCCTGTGGTGCCCATCACTTGGGCATCTCTCTATTAATGCTCTCACCCTACTGGGCCCCCGCCACATGGAAAGTGATGCCTCTGCTCTGTCCATTTTGGGACATTTATCTCTGATAAGTCTCTTAGCTTGGCATTGCCACAGGTTGAAATTCTTGTCACCTGGACCCTTGCCCCCCTCTCTAGCCCTTTTTCCCTTTCCACATGTTCTCAGCTCCTTCCTGGAGTTTTCTTGCCTCCTGATAGGAGTTGCCTGCAAAATCTCAAAACTTCCTTTTGTCCTCCTGGGCCTCTGTCAGGCGAAGTTCCTATCTGCAACTCTGTCCTTCTGTCTCTCAGTTCCTTCCCGAAAGTCCCACTGCTTCCTGTGTTGCCTGGGCCTTATATGATCCTTCCTTCCTTCCTTCCTTCCTTCCTTCCTTCCTTCCTCCCCCTTTCACTCTCTCTCTCTCTCTCTCTCTCTCTCTCTCTCTCTCCCTTCTCAGACTCAGAGATTTTATTAAAGCCTCACTCTTACTGCAAACACCTTGTTTTTCTTTTCTTTTCTTTTCTTTTCTTTTCTTTTCTTTTCTTTTGATTAAAGATTTATTTACTTTATGTATGTGAGTACACTGTAGCTGTCTTCAGACACACCAGAAGAGGGTGTTGGATCCCATTACAGATAGTTGTGAGCCACCATGTGGGTGCTGAGAATTGAACTCAGGACCTCTGGAAGAACAACAGTCGGTGCTCTTAACCTCTGAGCCATTTCTCCAGCCCCACATTCGATTTTCAAATTGTCTCCTATGGCAATAACTTTTACCATTGCACAAATAAACCCCCAAATCACTCACACCTACACTTTCTATGCTTGCAAGTCTCTTATCACTAAGGGGTTTCTACTTTTCATTCTTAAAAATCTTTTATCTCTACTCTTTCTTTGCTATTTGCTCTCAAAAAAAACCAAAAAAACAAAAACAAAAACAAAAAAACTCTTAACAATATGCTATAAACTATCTCAGGATTTGTAAGTTTACTGAGTATAGTTAAAAAGCTGTAAATTCTGTAATAAAAGGCTAGATTAAAACTTGTAATAAAAGTTTGATAGTTTAAAAAAAATTATACATAGTGTACTAGTTTGGGTTTTATTGAAGAGACACCATGACCAAGGCAACTCTTAAAGGAAAACATTTACTTGGGACTGCCTTACAGTTTTCAGAAGTCCATTATCATTACGGCAGCAAGCATGGCAGCATGCAGGCAGACATGGTGCTAGAGAAGAAGCTAAGAGTTCTACATCTTGATCCAAAGGGAGCCAGACAGAGACTGTATTCCACAGGCAGCAATGAGAAGGTTCTCTTCCACACTGGGTGGAGCTGGGTGGAGAAAACCCCAAAACCTACCCCTACAGTGACACACCTCCTCTAACAAGGCTCACACCTTCTAATAGTGCCACCTCCCATGAGCCAAGTATATTCAAACCACCACACATAGGTAATCTTAATTTGCTACAGTGTGTTATATGTGATTCAACTCTTGTTTAGGAAAATAAATGATGTTAAATAGCAACCATGTGGCTGGCAGCCATAGTTACTAAGGTAAAAGAGAGTAAGATAAAAAAGAGTTACTAAGCCGGGCGTGGTGGAGCACGCCTTTAATTCCAGCACTTGGGAGGCAGAGGCAGGCGGATTTCTGAGTTCGAGGCCAGCCTGGTCTACAAAGTGAGTTCCAGGACAGCCAGGGCTACACAGAGAAACCCTGTCTCGAAAAACAAAAAACAAACAAACAAAAAAAGAGTTACTAAGGTGAAAGATATGTAATGTTACCACTGTCTTAGTTAAGAAGACCAGGGGGTATAAAGTAGCTGAAATAGCACTAACAGAATTTCTCAGTCCTGCAGACTGAGCTCTCTGCTCATCACTGTGTCTTCTTTATAGACGGAGAAGACAACAGCAGGTCTCCAAGACATTTTGGATTAGAATAGATTTTCATATGATGATAAATTCCTAGGGTTATAAAGGTCTACTCAGGCTAACAGAAACTGACTTGAAGATATGCATCTTGCCTCTTGGTCTTTGCTAATTTTACTAAGCTTTAGCTATTTGGATAAACAGTCTTACAAGAGACTGTGATGTTCTATAATTGTGCACTGTAAAAGGATCAAGAAAGTCAGGTTCCCAGACCCTCTGTGGGCTACGTTTATGGTCTTATAAAGTTCTCAGTCTCCCTGTGGGCTGCATTCATGGCTTAAGAGTCTTCAATTAAATCTTCAATCCAAATCTTTAAGGTCCAAACTTAACAGGGATAAAACTGTGAAATCCCAGTCTTATTAAAGCTCCTAACTTGTTATAAACTCTTAAATATAATTAACAGATGCAAGTTAATTGTCATATATATATGATAAATGATCGAATTCTTTAATGGGTTCAGAACTATGTTCATAGTCATGCTAAATACAAATGTAATTTGTGGTTCTGTGTTTCTGCCTCACTCCTGGGGTGTAGGAATGCCCCTAGGGGAGGCGAAACACAGAGGTGTTAGGCTACATGCCTTTCTCCCCATTGGGGTGCTGGGCTCGTAGGTTGCCACCACACTGCTCAATGGAGAAATAATGTAACCCAAGATAGGGGCCCCAGCCCATGTTTCTCCAAGTGAGAAACTACACTGGCTGGGATGGAGGCTGTGGTTCTCAAATTCCTGGGCACCCAGACACCTCTGGGAACCTCAAAGAGTTGAGAATGGGGGCCCTGAAGCCTGTGATGACTTAGCTCAGGGGGAGTGCTAGGAGTGTGGAGAGGCCTTTTTGGGGAGACTTAGGTGCAGCTCTGTATGATGAAGCCTTCCTCCAACAGCAGTCCTTGATGAAAGAGACAGTCCTTGCTTGTCCAAACTGTTTATTCATGGCAGGAAAGAATGCATACGACTTACCCAGGTGAACCAGAGATTAGATACCTTTTGTGGGGGTTGGGAGGGATAGAGGAGGATGCGCGGGAAGGAAAGCTTATTGGCTAAACCCTTGGGGCCTATCTAGACCCCTCATTAGCATGGAGAACTCTAGGTTTCTATGCTACCTGACCAGTTGTCATGATCCTCTTAGAGGGGTGTCATGGTCACAAGCTCCAGGACAGGAATCTGGCCTTTGTCACTTAAGAGTTTGGGGTTCTGAACTTTGCTGCTCCCTTACTAGTACTTCCCTCTGGTGGCATTTCTGTCCCCCAGGGACAAGCTTTATTCAGTCTTCTGTATATGTTTTCAAGGTTAAACCTAAAGCAAGTAAAATCAAAGTTGTCAAGTATATATAATAGATGGATGGTCCTTAAACTCTTCAGAGGCCTGATGAATATAGCATTTAAGGTGTTTAATGAAAAAGTTTCTCATGATAGACAGAAATGCTAGATCCTAACACCACCCTGAGATCTCCAGACAAGATGATGGGCACAGATGACTTCCCCGCTGCGTTGTGGTAATGCTAACCACTGGGCAAAGAACTGCCCCACGCCTCTGCCACCTCCAGGCCTTGCCGGAACTGCGGACACTATTGGTTGATTGACCTACTCTGCTTCATTAGGAAGGTCAGTTTCCACAAGTTCCTTCACACAGGAAAATCTCAGACCTCTGGGTCTGGCAGCCAAAGGCTAATGCTGCTGCCCAGGGTAGCAGCTGAAAATGTAATGCTGTCCTGGGTGGTAGCTGAAGACCTATGACCTCTGCTCCCTAAGGAGCCATCAAAACCATGGAAGCCTATGGTAACTGTCCAGGTGGCAGTAGGTTTCTGCCACTTTAATTGATACAGAGGCCATTTGGATTATACTTCCTGCTCTATTTATCCTTCTCAGATCTCTGAGGAGGTTGACAGCTAACTGTAGTGTCAGTTTGGCCTCTGCAAGTACCCAGCTTCTCCCCCTAAGACTGCTGCTTCCAGGACAGTTATTTCACATGAGAAATCAGGCCCTCGGCTCCCTAGAGCCGAAGTCACTGGGTCTCCTGCTGACAAAGGCAGACATGGACACACAGTTTCACCCTAACACAAGACAGGTTTCAATGTAGCTTTTTTTTTTTTTTTTCTTCTCGAGACAGGGTTTCTCTGTGTAGCCCTGGCTATCCTGGAACTCACTTTGTAGACCAGGCTGGCCTCAAACTCAGAAATCCACCTACCTCTGCCTCCCAATTGCTGGGATGTGCACCACCACCTCCCGGCTTCAATGTAGCTTTTTAACTATTCCTTTATTTAAAGAAACTTGCTTTGCATGACTATTCTCTGTAATCAACCAATTTGTGTCTCATGATGCATGATTAAGTGGAAAAGGAAAGGGTTAAAGTTTATGTAAGTCATGAGGGTCTAAGAAAGTAATTTACTATATCAAATGTAAGTTTTCATTCTTAGGTCTGAGGATATAAAAGCTGACACTGTGAGGGTCTAAGAAAGGGATTGAAGATATATGAAAAATGAAAAATATTTTAGATTTCTTTCCCTCTCTATGTTACAATAGTATTGACTTCAAAAGTTCAGAGTTTTATTATTAATCAATGGAGTTTAGATAAGTTATTAATCAAGCACTGGTAAAGAAATGACTACTGTCATCAGTCACAAGTTCAATTTTAAGTCTTTGGTTGTCTTCTAAGTATATAGTTACAAGTGCTTCTTATTGTACTGAAAACATTTCTATCCTACCTAACAATCAATCCTCTCTCTCTCTCTCTCTCTCTCTCTCTCTCTCTCTCTCTCTCTCTCTCTCTCTCTGTCTCTCTCTCCAGCCCTCTGGATAGAGGAAAGCATGCTCATGCTTTAACCCAAAGCAAGTGTTTGCTCTGAATTGAAGGCATGAATCTACTTCAGCTGTTTATAGATACCTGTTTGCTGATTCTTTTACAATGAGGATTTTCAGTACAGATTTCAGTGATAATGCTAACATATCTAAAACTTTTTATCTATTTTTGTAAACTTAAAAAATTCATGTAAGCTTAAGGGAGTCACTACTTGGGTCCACCTGTCCAGTGGACTGCAGATTAGTATGCCTGTCAATCCATGGCCTAGGTTCCCCTGCCTACTACCTATTCCTGAGGGTGGGGTCTCTCTCTGTGTCTCTCTTTCCTCTCTCTCTGTCTCTCTCTCTCTCTCTCTCTCTCTCTCTCTCTCTCTCTCTCTCCTTGTTTTGGGACTACTTCCATACCCCCAACTACCAGGACCATAGGCCTGGAAGTTTCAAATGTACACCAAAGATAAAATTTTCCCCCATAAACTCCTTAACTTTACCTTCTGTCCCTAGTCTATATCCATCCTAGCAGATTTCCAATCAACTGAATGTAGAGAGAATATCTTGTGATGATGTATGGGTACATTACCTGTCAATTAAAAAACTATGGCCTATAGGAAAGAGTAGAATCAAAAGAAGGCGGAACATCCAGGAGGCACAAAGAATTCTGGAATAGGAGATTAACCCAGGAAGATGTGAGGAGAGGGGCGCATGGTACCTGAACACAGGTAACACAGCCATGTGGCAGAATGTAGCCTAGAATACGTGGGATGATTTAAGTTATGATCTAATAAGAGAAAGCCTAGCTATGTGGTCAAGGTGTTTGTAAATGTCTACTGACTCTGAGTCTCATTTCTGAGAGCCTGGGGCTGGCAGAGCCAAGCACACTTAACTTCTACAGCTGAAGAGTGCAAACTGCTCCAGACCTGCCTGCATCCCAGACTGTATTCCCACAGAAGCTGGGCAGCCAGTGAGACAGATGTCTCTCTGCCTGCACTCCCCTCTCTCTCCCTGGTTGTGACCAGCATTTCAGCCTTCCTGAACCCTGGCAATGACAATGGTGCCCTAATTTCAGTTAAGAAACAGTTGTAGAACAGATTGCATCACCTCTTTCTTTTTCTAAAACTTTGTATTGGTTCTTTGTGAGTTTCACATCACGCACCCTAATCCCACTCATCTCCCCTTTCCCTCATACCCACCCTTCACCCTTACAACCTCTTTTACAACAGAGGGGAAATCTCGTGGAAGCTATTGTGTGTCCCAGTGTGTCCCACAGTATAGCCCTTTATTGCAATGACTTGTTGGTCTGGTACAAGGCCTCTGGCTTCTGGTAGTCTCTTGATACTGGAACCTCACAGGGACTCCACTCAGAAATCCTGCAGTTTCCCTGTGTCATGGAGATCCTGTAGTTTTGGATCTGTAGAACCCGCCCCTTCATGCACTCCAGCAGTTCACTGGTGGGGTAGATGTTGGGATGGGCCAATTCAAAGCCCTGGATTTGGGCCTGAGAGGTGTCTGAGCTGGTCAGCTGACCAGTTCTCCCACTCTCACATTCTTCGGGCTGGCTCACCAGGAGCCCCCAAACCAGGGCCAGCTGTACTCTGTGGCCCAGGCAAGGTGCAGGGCCCACTCTCCTGAGTGTCACAGCTGGTGAGGGACAGGGTCACTCTCATGACCCTGGGGAGAGCTGTAGTGTGTCACAGTGTGTCCCACAGTATACCCCTTTGTCCACATTTCTTTATTTGCAAATGTTTATTTCAATGACTTGTTGGTCTGGTACCAGGCCTCTGGTTTCACACTACACTCTCATGACTCTCGTGGGAGACCTGGCAATGGATAAGGGAGAGGAGGGGGTGTCTCCCCTTTGCACCACCAGCCAGCAGACAAGAGGCAGGGCTGCTTCTCCTGTGCTCCTGCCCTCAGGCCTGCTCACTCCACATCCAAGGCCAGCTCTACTATGCTGCCCAGGTAAGGTGCAAGGGCTACTTTTCCTGAGTGCTGGAGCAGGTGAGGGGTGGAACCAGCTCTTCTTGTAGGTGGCAAGGGACGAGGTGGGGCAGGGCATCTCTCCCTCGCCCACACTGCTTCTGAGCAGACAAGTTATGGGGTCAGCTCTCTCATGCTCACACCCTCAGGCTGATTCACCTGTGTCCCTGCCATCAGGTTCAACTCTACTGTGCTGGCCAGGGGAGGTGCAGGGACAGCCCTCTTGTCTGCCATAGGTGACAGGGGATAAAGGGGTGGGCAGCTCTCCTTCACCCATGTCACTGCACAGCAGACAAGTGGCTGGGCTAGCTCTCCCATGGTCACACCCTCAGGGGCTGCCTTGTCCACACCCCAACCACCAGGGTCAGCTCTACTCTGCTGCACAGGAGAGGTGCAGGACCTGTTCTCCTGAGCACTGCAGTCTGTGAGCAGCAGGGATAGCTCTACTTTCTCATGACCCCAGGGCCAGGACTCCAGTGCTGGTATGAGTCAGGAGGAGGTAAGGTAGATCTCCCTCACCTACATCCCTGCAAGAGAGATGAGTGGTAGGGCCAGCTCTCCCAGGCTCTTATCCTTGGGGCCAGCACACTGGAAACTCTGACAGTGTGTAGGGCTTGCTCTCCTGAGCACTGCAGCTAGCTAGGAGCAGGGCTAACTCTCCCATGATGCCCACATGAGGGGTGGGGCCAGTTCTGCACAGACCTCAGACATCCACATGTTGGGTTGCAGCTCAGATCAGGGATGTCCGCCTGGCCTTTGGTGGTAACAGATCCCTGCTGCTGCAGGGCCACAGCCCCACGGTTCCAGGTGGCATCACCAGCTACTCACATCAGGCTGCTCTTCACTACCCCCGATCTCCAGGTCTGCCTTTCTTCATGTGCCCACATCCTTCTGCTTCTCTTTCTCTTCCACTTCTCCATCACTTACTTGCTCCTCTGAATGGTGCACAGAATCTCTGAGTGTCTGGGGTCATCTCAGGAGTGGTTTCAAGAGTGCTGTGCTCCACTCATTCATTATGGTGCCAGGCAGGGGGTCATCTTGGGCATGGTGTGTGCCATTAGGCCTGCTTAGTGAGTCTAGTGGTTGTCTCGGCACACTCCTCACCAGGCCCACCCAAGTGACCCATGAAAGGGTCATCTACTCCCGCCCAGGGCCTGTGGTCCCAGGTGAGATTCTTAGTCCCTGGCTTGTTTCTGTGGTCTCGGGATTACTCAGGGTGTATAGGCTACCAGTCATTCAGATGTTCACAGGTCAGAACACTAAGCTTAGGCACAGCCTCTCTGCCCCCTACTGACACACATGTGACACAGCAGCCACACCTGCAATGCCTCTAAGGACAGGTACTATGTTACCTTTTAGCAGCAGCAAAAAGGCTCAATGCCAGGTCCTGAAGAAGCCCAGGACGAATGGCTACGGTGCCCACATAACATGCATAAGTGCATGCTGGTCACCCTGGGCTTCCTGTGCATGGGCACTGAGCAAGTCTTTACTTACATACCCAGGCTGGCTTGTGTGGCTGTGGCTGAGCTTGATCTAGGGTTCCCTTGGTTCTCATTAAAAAAAATCAACATGAGCCGGGCGTGGTGGTGCACGCCTTTAACCCCAGCACTTGGGAGGCAGAGGCAGGCGGATTTCTGAGTTCAAGGCCAGCCTGGTCTACAAAATGAGTTCCAGGACAGCCAGGGCTCTACAGAGAAACCCTGTCTCGAAAAAACAAAACAAACAAACAAACAAACAAACAAAATCAATATGAAGACTCCTCCCTCCCCCAACCCTTGCACGCATGTGTGTGTTTGGGGGGGGGGGTACAAGGGGACAGACAATCTTGGTGTTAGTTCTTGCTTTCTACCTTGTTGGAGTCAGGGTCTCTGAATGTTCACTCCCTTGTATGCTAGGTTAGATGGCATGAGCTTCCAGGGATTCTCCAGCCTTTGCCTCTCAGCTTACTGTTGCTGTTCGGGGTTGATACTATATCCAGCTGCAGGTGGGAATGGGGATTCAAACTTAGGTCCTCCCCACTGAGCCATCGCCCAGCCCAGTAGCCTCTGATTTTATCAAACACAGCTTAAAAGCCCCCCATCATTAACAAAGTACTCTTTCTTGTTGTTCCTTTCTTCTTTGACAAGAATTATCCTAAATAAAACATCCTTTTGAAAACCTTTAAATTTGTTGTTATTACTATTATTTAGTGTGTGTGTGTGTGTGTGTGTGTGTGTGCGCGTGCGCGCTCACGCCAAGGAGCACATGTGAAGGTCAGAGGGCAACTCTGTGGAGCTAGGTCTCGCTTCCACACTTTTATATGAGTTTCAGGGATCAAACTCAGGTGGTCAGAGCTGCCATTCATTCATTCATTCATTCATTCATTCATTCTTCTGTCCAGTTACTCATTTGTGTGAGGCAGTCTCACTGTGCGGCTATCTCAGCACCACACATGGCAAACATGTCCATTCAACAAAAACAAAACCCTGTGTAGCTGAAAGCACAGCACTCACCAGAGAGCCAGCATCAAGTGCTTCTCAAGTTCATGTGTCTAGCTTGATAGACACAGCCAAGCAGCTGATGGAAAGCTGAGCTCACGCTAGCAAACACCAGACAACTTGGAGGGGAAGTGACTCCCAGCTAGCAGGAACAGGAAACAGCTTTCTGCTATTTTATTCCCCATTCCCAACAAAATTATGACACACCAGGGCATTCTGCATTACTGTAAAAAAATGACTGAAGTAATGACATTAAAAAGTATTCCTTTGTATTTTATGTTTACTGGTGTTTTGCTTGCATGCATGTTTGCACACCATGTTCATACACTGCCCATAGAGGCCAGAAGAGGGCATCAGATCCCCTGGAATTAAAGACAGTGTGAGCTGCCATTTGGATGCTGGAAATTAAACAAACCTGGGTCCTCTGGAAGAATAGGCAGTGCTCTTAACCTCTGAGCCACCTCTCCAGCCCTCCATGGAATCTGTCATGAGATTGAAAACCCAAGTCATTCACAGATATTAAACTGTTTCAAAGTATCAGTGATTCCCAGGTTGGGACAGATGGCTCAGCCTGGCCTCTGTGTAGCCAAGTGTTACAGCCTGATCCCTCCCAAGATCAAGGTTAGTGCAAAGACATTGCAGGTGAGAAGGGCACGTGCAGGGCACCCAGACTTGGCCACTTAGCAATACGAACAGCAGCTTCTGAAATGCACACCCAGCACCCACACTGATTCCCCACTAAAGTACCAAAGCCTCTACTGATGGTGCTACAAGGACAAGACATCCCTATGGAGGAAGGGAGCAAGATCCAGCCTCACCAGACACTAAAGTTACCCTGAGGCGAATGGTACACTTAGACATGACTGCGCCCATGTCTCCAGAAGGAAATACTAAAGGGCAGTTTTACCACTTTAGAGTGTCTTAGGGTACAGGGTAAGAATCTATCCATCAAAATTAAAATAAGACCAAGGTAATGAATGGCCCAGTGGGTTCAGTACTCGGTGCACAAGAGTGAGGACCAGAGGCAGGTGTGGTGGCACATCTGTCTGTAATCCCAGTGTTGACAGGGCAAATCCTGGGGATCATTGGTCAGTCTGCTTAACCCAAATCATGAGCTCTAGGCTCAGTGACAGACCCTGTCTCAAATAAGACGATAGAGGAAGATTCTTGAAGTCAACCTCTGAGTTGAAGTCAACATGTACGTTTGCAAAGAGGAGCACACACCTTTTTTTTTTTTTTAAAGGGGAGCTGCAAGCCATACATTGGGATGAAACAACTGCAGAACATCTGATGAAGAAAAGATACTGTGAGTACGTACCTCACATTAGGCATCTGAGAAAAGGCTGACGTGGTCATTGCATGCAGTGCACCCCTACCCAGAGGCTAAGTCAAAGACCAATTCCAGGAAATGTTGGCAAATAAAGGAAGTCCTGGGACTTCCCAGGTTTTTTGTAATGACATAAATACACTGAGGAGATGGCTCAGGAGACAACACACTTGCCACAGAAGCTACAAGAATGTGAGTTTATATCTTTAGCACCCACACAAATGCTGGCTGGCATGTATGTGGTGGCCAGCCTGTAATACCAGAACTCAAGAGCTGGGGAAGAAAGCTGGGGCAAGCTGGCCAAACAGACTAACCAAACTGGTGAGTTCTGGGTTCAACAAGACACCCTGCCTCAGCGAATGAGTCGGGAGCAGTTGAGGAAACTACAGGACACTGATCTCTGGCCTCCCTTACCTGCTTGTAAGTGTACTTGCACTGAACACATACATGCCCACTCAGGCAAATGCATCCACACACGCACATATGCAACAAACAAACAAATGACACAGCCACATTGGAGAAAGACCTGACAGCTTCTTAGAAGACATGCACAACTAACCTGAGCCCTTCTTGGGCCATGCCTGACCCTTGCTACTTATTCCCCCAGTTAAAAATTTTGCTCTTTGAAAAGAAAAATCAATGACTTAAGCAAAAATATTTATACAAATTTTAGTTACAAAAGTCTGCAACTGGAAATAATGTACATGTTTATGGGTCATGAACAAACTGTTAGAATAGACATGCTCAGAAAGAAACAAGAGGCTAGGGTAGCTCAGTGGTGAGGTGCCTGCCTAACGTCACAGGGCCCTGCATTACATGCTGTAGTGGTTTGAATAGGTTTGGCCCAATAGGTTCATGTGTCTTTATGCTTGGTCCATAGAAAGTGGCACTATTAGGATATATGGCCTTGTTAAATAGTTGTGGCCTTGATGGAGGAAGTGTGTCACTATAGGACAGGCTTTGAGATCTCATATATAAAATAAGCTCAAGCTCTGCCCAGTGTGACAGTCTCCTCCTGGCTGCCTTCAGATCAAGATGTAGAACTCTCAGCTCCTCCAGCACCAAGTCTGCCTGGATGCTGCCATGTTTCCTGCCAGAATGAAAATGCACTGAACCTCTGAAATTATAAGTCAGCCCCAATTAAATGCTGTCCATTTTGAGAGTTGCCATAGTCATGGTATCTCTTCACAGCAATGAAACCCTAAGATACATGCATAGCACCTAAATGAATGGGTGAATAATAAAGAAATGCTGCATGCACAACATAGATAAAGCCCAACGACATTATGCTGAGAGAAACAAGACTCATCTCTCTTGTTTTTCAGCTCTAGGGATGGAACTCCGAACTCAAACATGTTATTCAAGCACTCTGCCATATAGCTACATCCTCACCCCAATCTTATACCATCTTGGGTATAGACTTTCTCATTCAGCTTTCATAAAATCCAAGAGATTAATCTGTGGAGAGAAACAAAACAAAACAAAACAGTCCTGGGTGCCGCTGAGGTTAGGAGTGGAACTGGGGTTGGCTGAGCGGGGCCAGAGGAACAAGTCTGGGGCAGTAGCATTGGTTACTGATTCAATGGTACCTTAAAGAGTATTTTACTCAAGGTATGATTCTCCCAGGTCCCTAGATATAGACAACTACTAACTGGCTAAGACCCAGAGTATGTAAGGGCAGGGTGTGTTGCTGTCCTTCTGAGGAGGAGAGCAGCATCTCTGGCCTGGTGATGCCTAACACTGCCACTGAGCCATGCCCATCACCTGACCAAGGGAACACCTAGATGGGCTCACCATAAGCCATGCTAATGAGAGGTAAAAATCAATGTTCTTCTAATGAGATATTGTATTTTTCCTCTCCAGATGCCCATGCCCACAGTACGGTCTGGCTGAGCCAGCCTGCCTTTCTGAGGCTCGAGGTAAAAAGGCCCAGCATTCCCTTTCCTGCGTCCGTGAGAAGCTGGCCAGAACCTAGCACTTTTACTGACCCTTCGGACCTCTTCCCTTTCCCGGCCTCCTCACCAAACGCTGCCTGTCAACTGGCCGTCAGACCTGATGCAGCTCAAATAGCACGTGTCGTCTCCTCCTCTTAGTCTCCTTTCGGGAGGCTGCTGCAACGGCCAGCCTGCCCTGGGATATTTTGAACCTAAAAGGGGAATCCCAATTTCTCCTCTACCATCCTCCCAAATTCCTGTATGTGAATGTTTACAACTGAGAAATTCATCAAAAACTAAGATGACTGGATGATGAGTGGCTGAGTGAGTAGATGGATGGGTGGGAGGGTGGTAGAGCGGTGGATGGATGGACAGATGGAAATAAGACAAACATACTAAGAAAGCAACCACATACAGTTCAAATGGTGAATAAATGGAGATTCCTGAACACCACTTTAGTAATTTTCCTGAGATGTTAGTAGGGGCAGTGAACAAAGATAAACAAACACGGACAAAGCTGGGATGTTTAATTTCCACTACAAGACAACGTGCGGGGGAAAGCCACAGCATTCCATTCCCACACCTGTCTGAGGGCTTGGTGAGAGTCCTCAGGAAACCCACAAACCACACCCACACTCAGGGTGCCTCTGGTCAGAGGCGTTAGGAAGCCAGAAGCCTATCCCGCGGCTTTCTGGATGCATCCACATGACCTGGTGAATAGTCCAGGCAAGGTGTGAGGAGGGGAACACAACCTCCTAACCCACAACAATCTCTGTGTACCTGTGAGCGGTTTTGGTATCTTAGCTGTCTTTATGCTCATGACTACTCTGTGAGGCAGGGATATTGTTCTCATTTTATGGAAGAGAAGGCTGGGACTCAGAGTGCGAAAGAACTGTGCCCGGGAATACACAGCTGGAACTGGGATGCAAACAGAGTTGCACGCGGCCTGGAGCACATGTTCTTCTGACAAAGTACAGCTCACCTCCAACAAAACTGCTCTCGGCCACGGCAGGCTCTCTTCCAGTCTTCTGGTAATGAGCAATATATATATTTATATAGTGTGTGTGTCTTTGGGTACAATGCAGACATTCATCACCTTCAGATAAAGAAGCTGTCCCCTTCTCATGTGACATCTACATTTATACAGGGCTAGGGGTTGCTACAAGCACACGAGGACACACGTCAAGCCATGTGCATGTACACAGACATTCCAGCTCATGGTGTTTACTGAGTATGTACACAGACATGCCACTCTTCCCATTTTCTTTCTTTTTTCTTTTTTTTTGGAGGCAGGGTTTCTCTGTGTAGCCCTGGCTGTCCTGGAAATCACTTTGTAGACCAGGCTGGCCTCGAACTCAGAAACCCGCCTGCCTCTGCCTCCCAAGTGCTGGGATTAAAGACATGTGCCACCACTGCCTGGCCCCTTTTCATTTTGTATAGTTTTAAAAGATTCATTTATGCATGTACGTATGTGCACATGTGTGTTGGTGCCCATAAAGGCCAGAGGGAGGTGTTGGATGGCCTGGCTGGCCACAGATGCTGGGATTCAAGCACTCAGACACCGAGCTACATCTCTAGTTTCCCTTTTTCTTTAAACAATTAGTGTAAGACTGAGATGTAGCTCAGCGCTGAACAAGCATAAGCAATGCACTGGCCCCCCTTCCTACACAAAACCAAACCAAGCCAAAGGCAGGCTCGGGCTCTTGCTAGCCCCTAACCTCTAAGTCTGAAGACTTGGTGGAGCCAATGGCCCTGGCTTGCTCCCTCCATATTTCCAGTTTCCACTTCTGCTGAGTGTACAAACTGAGCTGGGGTAACTGAAGCCTTAAAGAGGCTAGGCTCCTATTTCTACCAGGTCTGTTGTCACAGACCCTGGGGAAAAGGAGTTAGGAGTTTTGTGAGTGAGGAAGTGCTTCGCATGTGGAGGTGTGCAACTCCGTGATGGAGTTGGGGTGAGGACCAGATGGAGGGGATGTGCATCAGTCACACCAAAGAACAGTTAAAGGCAGAGTTCTAGGAAATTTTCTTTAATTTCAGCTTTTTGAAATTACTTTTTCACTTTTATTTTCATGATACAAAAGCATTACATGTCCAGAAGTGTCTGCTGTGGGGTATCCTGCAGGAGCAAGTGAGGCTCTGCCACTGAAACCTGTCTGAATGAGGACTTGATGCATGCTGTAGGCCTGCCGCTGTCACAGACAGACAGACAGACAGACAGACACATACACACACACACAGACACACACACAGACAGACACACACACACACCATGTACCCAGATACAGACACACAAAGACATACAGTAAAAACCAGGAGAAGCTGCTGCACCGTGAACCCTGTGCGTAGGAACAGAAGAGCCAGCTTCTCACACACATGTCACCACACCCGGGACACACTCCTATCTGAGGGAAAGAAACTTGAAATAACAAGCTCTCAAAGCCTGGGCATCTGTTGAGATGAGCCTGAGCTAGCACAGGAATCTCCCACTGAAAAGACAAGCCTGTGTGCTGTTTCTGGGCAGCAGTGGGAGGATGGCAGGGCACATCTCGGGCAGGAGAAGCTCTGCAGAAATCTGCCTAGAACACCCCGGAGGTTGGCTCTCCTGGCGTGGTTCACAGCTGACTTACTCCCTGGGTGGACTTGCCAACATTCACCAGGGCAGGCAGGTTTTCAAGGAGCAGGAAGTAATTAGTTAATAACACACACGCTTGCAGAAGCCCTCAACCACGACGTGTGCCAAAGGTCAGTTTAGACTAAAAGGGACAATAGATGCAGCCAAAACAGTAAAAAGTAGCTTTGCAGGAAACAATCTGGTTCCAAAACTCCCCCAGGCCATATCTGGTTAAGTGTCTACAGTATGGCTTCCAAGCAGGTAGGCTGGGCTGTCGCAGCAGTACTCCACTACCATGTGTCAGGGACTTCAAAGAGCACGGCAGGGCTATCCGAGACACTTCCTGTGGGTAAAGGAGAAGCCGATTAAGGACATGGACAGTCACTAGAGGAACACTGTTGACTCGAACCACCAACACGCTGTGTATAACTTCTGTACACAGGTAGGTCTGGACCTGGGGACAGACCCAGCACACGAAGGGGAAACCCTCGGAAGCTTTGGGAGGGCAGCACACCACCTGACCCGCTCTGGCTGCCTCTGGCTGCTCACAGACAGGGTAACCGCTCGTGCACCTCTCCTGCTGTGTATACAACATTTTCTGTTGGCAACCAAGCTGGGCATTTCATTCACATACCTCACAAAAGCCCACTAGGCAGCCACCATTGTCCCCCAGGATAGCGATGCAAGAACACACACTGAGAGGTGAGGGACCTAAAGCTACCAAGGGGCTGAGGAGAGTTTAGAGCAAGTGCCAAGCTCTTTGCTACAGCAGCAACAGCCTGAGTTTCCATGAGAGGTACTTCTGCCATTTGTACAGCAGTGGTGGGGTGATGGGGTGGGGTGCGCAACACAGCTGGATAGGTACTGAAGCACCAAGTCTAGACTGGATTGAGAGCAGACTGAGTGGGGAAAAGCACACTCACAATGGAAAGCATCCAGGCCTGTCACTGACATAGACAGAGAAACAGGCAGAACCAAGGCTCTGAAACAGATCCAAAACCCTGGCAACAGCTTAATTGTACTCAAACTGGGAAATTAGTCTTAAATCACCCTGAGAGAGAGGAAGAAGAAGGAGGAGGGGGATGGGGAGGGTGAGGGAGAAGGAAAGGGAAAGGAAGACAGAGAGGGAGGGAGGGAGAGGGAGAGGGGGAGGCAGGAAGGGCTACCAACCACCCCAGTCACTATGCACATAAAGGAAGACTCAGTCATTTGCTTCTTCCTCCGTCCCTCCCTTCTGTGGGACAGGGTTTAGTGTCGCCCCACTGGCCTCTGGTCCAGCTACACTTGCTTCTTGAAAACCACACTTGCTGACCTGGGCAGCACATCACATATTGGTAAGTCAGCTCCATGGGACCTGATCACTCCTGTTGAGGCGCTTCATCATGTGCCTTGTTTCTGATTTAGAAGATCTGCAGACATTTTCCTTTGTAAAGAATCTTCCAAGTCATGGGCAGTTTGGACAAACCTCTGCTGCAAAGCAGGGAGGTGCAGGGGCTTTGGAGCTGGGGGTTCTTAAGAGCATGAGCTCTGGGCTCAGACAACTCAAGGGCAAACTCCATAAAACTGTTTCCTCTCCATCCTTGGACAGCAGCAACCTCGCTGCACATTTATAAAGCCTGGCAAACTCCAAAATAGGTTCTGAGGGGCAGGTGCCTCCTGACACAGCAGGTCACAACAGAAACCCAAGCAACAGCTACGTCTCCTGATACTTAGACACTCTTGTTACATGCAAATGCACTTGGTATTTAACTCCTCTTGTATCTTAGCAAAAGGTTTTGGTAAACGTTTGGCACCATTTTGTGTGGCTCCTGTGGAGGTCTCTTCGTGAGAAGTATTTGGGCCGTTTTCATAACGCCTCTTACTGCCATGTTATCAAGGTGTTTTGTGATTATTTCAGGTAGCCTCAGTGTTTAGGACATGTGTTTAGATTTACACAGAAGCAACTCCTTGTGTTAAATTTCACCAACACCCTGGTTTTTTTTTTTTTTTTTTTTTTTTAATAGAACCAGGGCTTCTTCTAGCATCTCAAATTAAAATGCATCACTCCTTGTGTCTTAAAGGCTCACATCTGAATATTCAGACCTCAGCTTGTGATGCTACTTAGAAGGCTGTGTGGCCTTTAAGGTGGAATCTGGCCGCCAGAATCAGGTCTCTGAGGGTTAAACCCACCCTGATTCTGATCTGGATTGGCTCCTCCACTTCCTATCTGCTAATGCCAGGTGCCTCCTGCTCTAGCCACACAGGCAGAAACACGCATACCATCATGCTGGAACTCCTCAGAAACCATGAGCCCCAACCAATCCTTCTTCCCTTAAGCTGTTTTGCCAAGTAATCCATCCCAGCAATGAAAGAGCTTTTCCCACTCTATTCCTCAATACATCAGGCCCATGGGTACCACGTGGGGGTTGCCTTCAAGTGAAGCCCTACTATTATTTTGCTCCCAAATTATGAGCCTCCTGAGGCCTGAGATAGTTTGTGATTGAGTCAATACCAACCTGCCAAGGAAAGCTCCTTCTTCATTCGTTTTAACTTCTTGGACTTTTTCCTTCCCTCTGGGAGGGGGTCTGTACAGGAATCTGTCTGTTCAAGCTCCGAGTCAGATACCTCCTCTGATTCTCTGTCCTCCAAGGCAGCTTCCCTTGGGTCGGGACTCAGCGTCCTCTTTCCAAGCATGCCAGCGGCTGTGAAGCTGAATGACAAGGTGAGCTGCAGGGGTGGGGCTGGGAGCTGGGACATGCCTCAGACATCACAGACCCTATCAACGTGTCACTGCAGGGGTGGGGCTGGGAGGGACAGGCCTCAGAGATCACAGACCCTATCAACGTGTCACTGCAGGGGTGGGGCTGGGAGCCGGGACATGCCTCAGACATCACAGACCCTATCAACGTGTCACTGCAGGAGTGGGGCTGGGAGCCGGGACATGCCTCAGACATCACAGACCCTATCAACGTGTCATTGGTGGGCAGCATGCGAATGCCGACTCAGCGTTCACCTGGGACAAACTGGTCAGAGGCTGGCTCCACAGGAGAGCAACAGCACCTTCAGCTGATGGAGGCGGAGCAGGATGGAGAGACAGTTGTCCCAGCTGCTCCTGCACAGCTCAGAACCAGAACAGCTATAGAGCATGAAACCTGCTTCTGTTTTTAAGTATTTTTAGGATTCGACATATTGAATTAAACTAGATTATAGATCTGATTTTGCCTTAAGAAGATATATTTCCTGAAATGAAACTTGCTGAAGAGTAGCACATGTGACTAACAAACCCTGTCCCCTAAAAATGGGTCCTGTAAATAGGGTTTTTCTAGATGATGGAAAGCATTAAAAAACAAAGACAAAACCCAAAGCAACCCACTTAAGTCAAGCCTTCAAGCAGAGCGAGCAGGGAGAAAAGAGAGCTGGCCTCATTCCCATTAGTCACTGACAAGATACCCAAGCCAAAACTCTGGCTGGCCAATTCTGCTCCCCTGTAAGCTTCAGCCCTTGACAGCCACTTGAGACAGTCCACTATGTGAAGAGGAGTCACTCCAGCACTGCCTCCTGCTTCACCTCTGCTACACGGAGGGTTCTGTTTTGGTTTTATTTTGTAGCATTCTGCCAGGGAGATGGGGGCACCTAACAAAATGGCATACGTGCACGAGCCAAGGGTCTACCTTCTGACAATTCAGAAGACACACCTCCAACAATGCAAATAATGTCTGTGTGTCATTCATTACTGTGTCATCTGAAACTGCAGAATACAGCAAAGCAACTGAATGTTCAAGTATAGGAAACTGAATGGAGACACTATAAAACACACCATCTAAATGATGTGCAGAGAGTGTCAAGAAAAGATTGAGAATAAAGGGAGAACTAGGAACGTCTAGGCAGTGATCTGGGCAGTGTGTGAAGAGAGCACACAACCCTGCTGTCCTCAGTCCATGTGCTGTGGTGGAGAGCTGGAGAATAGTAGTGAGCAGCATTGAGTGTGATGCTGCCCTGCAGATGAGCACACACTGCAGGGAAGCCAACGTGGGGACCGGCTGGGAGAGGCCAGCGGGAGAGAGCTCACTGTGTGAGCAGGGAGATGGGGTTACGCAGGAGGACCCCACAGGAGAGGTCCAGCTTAGTGTTTTACAGGCTGTCTGCTGTGAATGAGTGGGTCTCTGTGCCTGCAACTGTTTCTTGGGCTCTCTTTATTTTGTTTGTTTTGTCCTATTCCAATGTTTTAGTTTTTACCTAATTTGTTATTATCCCTTAGAAGCCGGTTTGTTTTCTAATGAGAGACAGAAAGGAAGTGGATCTAGGTGAGAGGGGAGGTGGGAAGGAACTGGGAGGAGTAAAGGGAGGGGAAACCATAATCAGGATGTGTTACAGGAGAAGAAAAATCGATTAAAATAAAAAAACAAACTAGATAAAGAAGGAAGAAGAGCGATGCCCTCAGAGGTTTTCCTTCCCCTTTGCTACTCTGTACTAGGTCTATCTCCCTGCAATTGTCCCAGAGTTCTCAGCCCGTCTTTCTAGATGTTCTGTGAATGAAATCACAATTCTTGGTGCTTGGTTCTGGTGTTTTGCAAATGGCTGCATGGGGCCTTCAGTAAGTGTTTCTGCACGTGGCCAGTGGCAGCATGTTCCGCTGCAGCTGCATTGCCATTTGCTGACACTACCGTTTAATGCCTAAAGATTATAAACAATGCTGTTATAGGGGTTGATGTAAAAGTGTTACCGTGACTACATTCTAGAAAAAATATCCAGAGGCAGGATTCCAGAGGGACAGAAGAACTCCAGCTCGGGATGCTGGCCCCACTGTCCAGGAAGCTGCCACAGTAACTCATTCGTCCAATTAGAAGCCTGCTGTTCCCCCTCACCTTCTCTACAAATGCTTTTCTTCCTTCATGGCAGTGAGATTGAGCTTATGTTAGCCAGTACTCCTGAGCTACTACCTCCCCACTCTGAAATCAGGTATATGAGTTCTTTATATTTTCTAGAAGTAATTACTTTATTGCATATAGAATTAGCAAATAGGGGCTGGAGAGATGGCTCAGTGGTTAAGAGCACCAACTGCTCTTCCAAAGGTCCTCAGTTCAAATCCCAGCAACCACATGGTGGCTCACAACCATCGGTAATGCGATCTAACGCCCTCTTCTGGTGCATCTAAAGACATATAATAATAAATAAATCTTTTAAAAAAAAGAATTAGCAAATAGGTTTTGCCTGGTTACAGCTTCTTTTATATGTGCATGTCTGTGCACATGTGCCAGTAGTCAAGTTCAAGTGTTGTTCTTCAGACACAGTCCACCCTTTCTTCTTTATTGACTTAGAGACAGGGTCTCACTATGTAGCCTGGCTGGCCTGACAGTCTATGTAAAGTAGGCTGGCACTGAACTCACAGAAAAGCTCCTGTCTATCTGCCTCCTGCATGCTGAGATTAAGAGCATAAGCCATCATGCCTGGCCCTCAATTATTTTTGATTCATGAAAGCAAAACCCACAAATAAGGAAGGCTGGATGTAGCATCCTTTGAAGAAAAGCACACTTAATGTAAATCCAGTTACTAGTATTTTTTCTTTGATAGAACATGTGGTATTTAAAAAAAATTTATCCTCCTTCTAGCTGCCTAGGAGCTGTCTTCTTCTGGCTACCTTCAGATCAATATGTAGAACTCAAGGCTCCTCCAGCATCAAGCCTGCCTACACAGTGCCATGCTTCCCACCATGCTGATAACATCAAGTCTGCCTACATAGTGCCATGCTTCCCACCATGCTGATAACATCAAGTCTGCCTACATAGTGCCATGCTTCCCACCATGCTGATAACATCAAGTCTGCCTACATAGTGCCATGCTTCCCACCATGCTGATAACAGATTGAACCTCTTCAGCCCCAACTAAATCTGAATGTTGTCCTTTATAAGAGTCGCTTTGGTAATGCTAAGACACATTCATTCATTCATTCTCTCTCTCTCTCTCTCTCTCTCTCTCTCTCTCTCTCTCTCTCACACACACACACACACACACACACACACACACACACACACACACATATTAATTAAGTTCTAAGTACCTGGCACAGGGCCTAGAAAGCTAGTCCTCTGTCACTTTCCTGAGTGGATGGAACAAATAAGTGGAAGCTCTCTCCCAAAAGCAAGAAGGTAAGCTTTGAGAGATACTTGTGATACCACAGTTTATATTCATTACAAAAGATAAATGTCTAACCTAATAAGAGGAAATTAAGGGAATGAACGAGGAATGAAGAGTGTCCCATTGTTCAGAGAACGAAAGAAAAAACAAGGGCAAATGGGAGCTAGCATATGCTCTCCTACTGCATTCACAGGTTCATAGAGTCGCATCCCACTAGCATGACTGTTAATGTGTTTGGAGTAAAATCTGGGGAGGAGGAGGAGGCTGAGGGACAGCTCTACTTTGTTCAAAAGCTAACAAACGAACACTTCTCTCCTCCCCTTTCACCTCTCTCCTCCTTATGTGTGTGCATGTGTGTATCCCAATGTTCATGTGTGATGGTAAGAAGAGATCAAGTATACTGTGTCCACCACTCTTTGCCTTATTGCCTTGACACAGGGTCTGTCACTGAACCTGGAACTCCCTGTTTCTTCTGCTAAGCTTCCTGACTAGCAAGCCTCTGCTAATGGCCTGTGCCTGACCCCTCCAGGTACTAAAGTTACAGGTACAAGCAAAGACACGCATGGCTTTTTATATAGGTGCTGGGGATAGAGCTTAGGTCATCATGTTTATGCACAAATGCTCTTACCCAGCCCATGATTCTCATTTCTAATAAAGTATTTGAATTTGAAAAGTAAAATTAACACTTACTAAGACATGTCTGTATGAGAGCGAGCTGCACAGCAGTGAAAGGCTTCTCTATAAGATGGGAACACACACATCTGTCTGTGTGAGTTCTTACAGGATGGGAACACACACATCTGTCTTGTGTGAGTTCTTATAGGATGGGAACACACACATCTGTCTGTGTGAGTTCTTATGGGCTGGGAGCATGCACATCTGTGTGTGAGTTCTTATGGGATGGGAGCACGCACATCTGTGTGTGTGAGTTCTTATGGGATGGGAGCATGCACATCTGTGTGTGTGAGTTCTTATGGGATGGGAGCACGCACATCTGTGTGTGTGAGTTCTTATGGGATGGGAGCACGCACATCTGTGTGTGTGAGTTCTTATGGGCTGGGAGCATGCACATCTGTGTGTGTGAGTTCTTATGGGATGGGAGCACGCACATCTGTGTGTGTGAGTTCTTATGGGATGGGAGCACGCACATCTGTGTGTGTGAGTTCTTATGGGCTGGGAACATGCACATCTGTCTGTGTGAGTTCTTATGGGATGGGAGCATGCACATCTATCTGTGTGAGTTCTTATGGGCTGGGAGCATGCACATCTATCTGTGTGAGTTCTTATGGGCTGGGAGCATGCACATCTATCTGTGTGAGTTCTTATGGGCTGGGAGCATGCACATCTATCTGTGTGAGTTCTTATGGGCTGGGAGCATGCACATCTGTGTGTGTGAGTTCTTATGGGATGGGAGCACGCACATCTGTGTGTGTGAGTTCTTATGGGATGGGAGCATGCACATCTGTCTGTGTGAGTTCTTATGAGATGGGAGCATGCACATCTGTGTGTGAGTTCTTATGGGATGGGAGCATGCACATCTGTGTGTATACCAGCTCTTATAAAAGAGAAGCACACATCTCTGCATCTGTCGGGGAGAGTTGGTCAGATGAGCACACATTCAATCCTCAGCATGGAGCATGTTTGTGAACATGAGATTTGCTTTAATAAGAGAAAAACAGTGGGTTACAAAGAATTTATGCCATCTAATTAGAAATACTTTTTACAAAAAGTCCAGTTTGAAAATTTTGAGCAATTCCTATTGTTAACTCCTTTTACTTCAACATAGAAAAGATTAGCTGATGAAGACCAGGAAAGACAGCTGCTTTAACCTGAACTCCTGAATGAAGAAGAAACACCAAACATTCAACCACTCGAAGCTCAACTGACAACATCTAGAACAAGAATGAAATCTACCTGTGACCTGCTGAAAACGATTTGCCCAAGAGGCCAGCAATAAAATCACAGCCACAAGAGGAAAACTAAAACAACATACCCTCCCTTCCCAAAGGAAGACATTTCAAACCATTTAAAACCTCAGGAAGTCTGGGATGGGTAGCTCTGTGGAAGAACATCTTAGTAGAAGCATTCCCAGAGCTCAAACCCTCAGTATTGAGAAAAAAAAATCAGGATTTTAAATATGACCAACTGATACAGCAATCTGTCTGTGGAGAGAGGCTTGCACGTGCCTGGACAGAGACTACGCCAGGCAGCCGAGGACTGACATCAGCTATAAATAACTTTGCGGAGGAAAAGCAGGAGACATGTGCCAAAGATAAGCTTAGAGAGGGAGATCTGCATGAGTGATCTTTGAAGGACGAGTTTGCCTGAGAATCCTAACATCTCTAGATATAGTAGGCTTCAGATTCCTGAAAGAAAATGGCCCGAGCTGAAGTCTCTTCTGGAGTCTGCACCTCACTCCAGTGAAAGAATAGCCAGGCCAGCAGCAGCCAGTCAGGCTTAGTGTCTGGGACCATGATCCTTCTGTTGAAGCTCAGATGCAGGACACCAGGCAGTGTGGAGAGTGGAGGTGAGCAACAAGAGCCAGCTGGCAGGTCACGCGGTCATCTTCACATCCTGGGGGGCTGCTAAGGCCACCAGCTTCCTTCTGCCCATGCCCTGAACTTGTATCCCTCAATCTACAAGTCTGAAAGTCAGTAAAAACTAAAAACTTAAAAGCCTTCCCTTAAGATCAGCAATAGAAAGAGATAAAAGATAAAAGACACAGGACTTGTGTTAAACACTACACTGGAGGTCACAGCCAGTCAGCACAGCACCAGACAGGGGCAGTCAATTATTTACCTGAAAGATGAAATTGATCACCTTCAATCCCAGCACTCGGGAGGCAGAGGCAAGTAGACCTCTGAGTTCAAGGCCAGCCTGGTCTACAGAGTGAGTCCCAGGAAGGCCAGGGCTACACAAAGAAACCCTGTCTCGAAAAACCAAAATCAACCAATCACTCAGCCCATCCATCTTGGCTTAGATTAAGGTTATCAAGACTTTCTTACGCTTTTTCTAGCAGTTTCATAGTTTTCAGTTTTATGAACAGGTGTAGGTGATCAATTTCAACTGAAAGTTTATATTTGATGGGAGGCAAGGGAACGCCTTTATATTTGCAAAAATTTATACAGACACAAAAATCAAGCCAGAGAGAAGTCAAGTAATCTCAGAGCAAAGATAGATTTCGGAGAGCTTTCACACCACCACTCTGCACAGGAAAACCACTGGTAAGCCTGCCTTGCTCAGCCGGTTAGATGGCTCCGTGTTCCTGATGCTTCTCACTAACACTGATGCCTAAGTACTCTATGCTTGGACCCACATGGCGGGAAGAAGGATCCAATCCTGTAATTGTCATCAGACCTCCACATACTGGACAGTGCGTGCTCCCCACACACAATTTTTAATTTTATTTAATTGATTTAAATTAATTTTAATTGATTGACTAAAAACTGTATCTGCCTCTACCCTCTCTTTGAGTTTCTCAGGCAGTTTTAGCTCACTTCTAACTAACAATGAATGAGTAATGAGAACATGTTTGAAGAGTCTCTGACTAGGGAGACTACAACTTAAGATGACCTTCACTCAAACAAAGCCAAGCGAGGAAGGCAAGGCACCATTAAAACCCAGAGGTGGTCCTTACCTCACACCTAGCACTGGGAGGCTCCTCCCTCAGGACGGGAGGACATAACTGCTCAGAGGCTGGCCAGCCCTAAGACCCTGAGGAACACTGAACACCAAGGATACCAAATCCCTCATAGAAAATGCAGCCGTATTGTATGTAACTGACTGGTACAATCCTGCATCCTTTAAATCATGTCTAGATTATTTATGACAGCTATGTGATAAAATGCTATCTAAGTAGTTACTACACTGTACCTTTGGCAACAGTAACAAGAAACAAAAGTCTGTACATATTAGCACAGATGCAATTATCTTCCCTGAAAATTCTAACAGCCGTCTGGCTGAACCTGCAAACAGGCCCCGAGAAGGCTCACCACAGTGACTCCTTCTCAAAGACGCAGAGTGTGGACCTGGGGAAAAGAGTCCTTCATGATGGGGAAACCTGACAGCACCTCATCAGGGAGCCTAAGGTGACCATCAACAGTGTAGTCACAGTGGCAGCCACACTGATAGTTTTTCCAAGTGTCACTTACAATACTGTCTGACACTTAGATGAGAGATATTCTATAGAGCTGGTGACCTGTGCTACTCAAAACAGTAAAGGTGATCAAGGTCAAAGGAAGGAATATACAGCAGTCTATATGACCCTGTGGAGGCATGGCACAAAACTAAGTGTGTATCTTGAGAAGTTTCTTCCCAAACACACAACTTAGGGTTTGGTGTGAGCAGCATTCCATGCCCTGCACTAGCCTCACTGCGGCTCTGTTAGTCTGTACACCATGACCGGTTACCAATCACACCACAGCTTCCAGGGCCTGGCAACACAAAGATTCAATTCATGTTCAGACAGAACAACACAGCTCCTTGTTTCTAATGACAAAACCATGCAACATTTAAAAAGTTTAAGTGGACAGGAAAAGATTAAAAACGCAACAAAGAATCAACCAGACAACACCACTTACACACAAGCAGAGCTACAGAAGGTAAGGCTGCCACTGAGGCCGCTGCAGATATAGGTCAGAGAAGCTAGTATAAGCAACTGGGCACACTGTGAGGGAAGACTCTGAGCCACCCACTCATAGCCCGAGGCATTTGTGTATAACCGCCAAAGGTCCTGGGGAATGCAAAAGATTTGGGACAGTTCAAGGAGGCAGAGGAGGACACAGAACTAAGCTGAAGGTGGAGAGGGCAGAGTTGGGGGGGGGGTGGAAACAGCAAGTGACTGCTGCCTTTCTGGGACGTGTTTTATTTTTATTTTGGATAGAACAGGGAGGAACCTCTCATAAACCAATTCTTTTTCAAATTGAACATAGTGAATAATGGTCTTCTAGTTTTTATTATAAAAAATAAATCTTCCCTGTATTTAAAAAACAATATTTATGTACTTCACTGAAAACATTTTTTAAAACCAGCTGGTGAGTTGGCTTAGTAGGTAACAGTACTTGCTACACAAAACTGACAACCTGAGTTTGAGTCCCAGAACTCCGACAATGGAAGAAGAGTTATCATCAGACCTCTACACAGGCTGAGGCATATACATATACCTTACATATGCATATCACATATACACAACAAATAAAAACAACAATGAAAATATTTTAATGGGAAGAATGTGTCTCATTTAGGGTTTTACTATTGGGAACAAACACCATGAACAAGGCAACTCTTATAAGGACAACATTTAATTGGGCCTGACTTACTGTTTCAAAGGTCTAGTTCATTATCATCATGACGTGAAGCATGGCAGTATCCATGTACACACAGTGCTGGAGGAGCCAAGAGTTCTACAGCTTCATTGAAAGGAAGCCAGGAGCAGACTCTCCCACATGGCTAGGAGGAGGTCTCAAAAACTACCCCCACTGTGACATACTTCCTCCAACAAGGTCACATGTCCTAATAGTGCCACTCCCTGGGCCACGCATATTCAAAGTACCACATTCCACTTTCTGGTTCCCATAGGCTAGTTCAAACACATGAGTCTATGGGGGCCATACCTAAACATAGCATAATAAAAATACATTTAGTCCAACTTCCAGAGTCCCTATAGTCCCTAGAAGTCTCAACAATGTTAAATGTCCAAAGTTCAAAGTCTCTTCTGAGATTCATCCAATCACTTAACTCTAATCCCCAAAGCAAGACAGGAAATCAGCTGAGCGAACTCCAGATTTTATACCTCCATGTCTGATGTCAACGCAGTCTTCAGATCTCCAACTCCTTTTTCATCTTTGTTGAATGCAACAAACTTCTTTCTCCTGGGCCAGTTCTGTTGGCATTTAGTAACCAAAACCCAGGGTATGTTGGCATTTAGTCTAGGCTCCGGCCCACAGTTACCTAGCAATAGACAAGTAGCGGCCTCTTCTCTTCTCCTTTTCCTCTCCTCTCCTCTCTCCCCACCCCACTCTGCCTTTCTCTCAACTCCCCTCTTCATGCCCTGAATAAACTCTATTCTATACTATAGGTTGTGTGGCTGGTACCTCAGGGAGAAGGGATGCCTCAGCAAGGCCCTGCAGAGTCACCCCCTTCCCCCACACTATATCGCACCTCCAACAAACATGTCCCTGCTTGCTTATCTTTTTATAAACACACAGTAGGTTCTGCTTCCTGTTAGCAGCTTTCCTTGGCAGGTATTCCACAGCTCTAGCATCTCTAACATCTGAGGGTCCCCAAGGCAACTTCAACGTCACAGCTTCTTGTTCCAGTGTCTGGGATCCACACATGATCTTCTGGGCTCCTCCAGAGGGCTGGGACACTTCTCCAGCTCTGCCCTCTGTAGCGCTCTGCTTGACTCCACCTCACTGCCACTGCTGTTCTGTAGTAATCTCATGGTACTGGCATCTCCAACATGCTGGGGTCTTTCAGTGCAACTAGGCTTCACCAATAGCTTCTCATGGGCTCTCTTCATGATGTCAACCTTCAACTCCCTTGTATGACCCCTTCAGTCCTGGACCATCAACTGCAACTGAGGCTATACCTTCACCAATGGCCTTCCCTGGCCTTTCACAGTGCCAAGCCTCAGCTGCTCTTCATGATCCCGTCATACCTTCATAACCAGTACCACTTGGGAGATTCTTACACATTATCAAGTCCAGCTGCAGCACAAGGTACAACCTTGGCTATCTCTGGAACTCAGTTTCCTTGTGATCTCAGAAAACACTTCCCAGAAGATTTCACCTCAGTGATGCTGGTCTCTTCTTAATCACTGCTAATTTCTTAGCTCCAGCTAACTAGCATCAATTGTTCCAGTAACCCCTTCTACTCTTGACTCTAAAGTCAGAGCCACATGGCTGAAGCTGCCAAGGTCTGCTGCTTGCGGGGGCATGTTCTCCCTTATTCTATCACCAGCTTTCTGTTTTCTAACTCCTTCGCTGCCTAAGCTTGGCTGCTTTGGAACTTGCTCTGTAAACTCATTTTGAACTCAGAGATGTGCATAGTGCTGTCTCCTGAGTGCTGGGATTAAAGGCCTGTACAACCAACCAGGCCTGGAAATAAGCTTTTCTTCACCTAGAACTTGCTTTGTACCAGGCTGGCCTTGAACTTGGAATCTGCTTGCCTCTATGTCCTGGAATTTAAGATATATACCACCATGCCTGGGCCTAAGCCTTTCATGGCCACTATTCTTTAAGATCCAGATCAAAAGCCTGTGTCTTCCAGCCTCAAAATCTAAATCACAAGTATGTCCTCCATTTCTGGATTGTTCATTCCAGATTAAAAATCCAAATTATTACTTGTTTAACTGCAAACACAAACAATAATTTTATCTGGGTGGAATCTTGTCCTGAGATCACTATTCCCGTAATCTCCTTATCGCCTTAAACACAGGATTCAGTTCCATTTCACTTCCTGCTGCTCTTTTGTTATTACTTGACCTATACATTTTGTATCTTTTCTTTGTAACCTTGCTATGCTTGATCAGAATGCTCTTTATGAGAGTAAACCAGAGGATAAAGTCTATGCTGGGCTTTCCTGAGACTTCCATTGTCAATGCTATTAACCTGATTCTCTTCACTTTAGACTTAGCTTAATGTAGACTCTGCAGACAAGGGCAAAAAGCAGCCATAATTAAATTTTTGTGGTACCAAAGTACCAAAACAACAACAACAACAACAACAAAAACCAGTCTCTAGGATACATACTGAAATTCATCTCCACTTGAGCTAGACCTGCACAGTTCAGATCACTTTCAGCACAGTCTTCCATGCTCCTACTAGGATGGCCCATTAAGCCCCACTTAAAGCCTTCCACTGCTTTCCATACCAAAGTCCCCAAACCCACATTCTTCCAAACAAAAGCATGGTCAGAACAATCGTAGCAACAGACACTATGACCAAGGCAACTCTTATAAGGACAACATTTAATTGGGGCAGCTAACAGGTTCAGAGGTTCAGTCCATTATCATCAAGATGGGAGCATGGCAAAGTTCTGGCAGGCATGGTGCAGGAGGTGTTGAGAGTTCTACATCTTCATCTGAAGGCCACTAAGAGAAAACTGGCTCTCATGTGGTTAGGAGGAGGGCACACTGCCACAGTGAAACACTTCTTTCAACAAGGCTACACCTATTCCAACAAGGCCACACCTTGTAACAGTGCCACTACCTGGGCCATGCATATTCAAACCATCACAGAATGTAAAGGACTCCCAGTAGACTGACTTAAGTAATAACACCAAGAGAAAATCAGCACCTGTTTTTAAAAAACAAAATCAGCTGATAGAAACTGGCTTTGTGATGAGGAAAACACATTGCTCTGAGCTTCCAGGTCCCCTTGCAGTGGCACAGATGCTCTCCCAGTCTCTCCAAGTCCACAGGACACTGCTTTATTAGCTTACACTTGGCTTACACAGCTGAGATACCATCTGTCTTAGTCAGGGTTTCTATTCCTGCACAAACATCATGACCAAGAAGCAAGTGGGGAGGAAAGGGTTTATTCAGCTTAGGAGGTGATGCAGAGGCCATGAAGGGATGCTCCTTACTGGCTTGCTCAGCCTGCTCTCTTATAGAGCCAAGACTACCTGCCCAGGGATGGTCCCACCCATAATGGGCCTTTCCCCCTTGATCACTAATTGAGAAAATGCCTTACAGCTGCATCTCATGGAGGCATTTCCTTAACTGAAGCTCCTTTCTCTGTGATAACTCCAGCTGTGTCAAGTTGACACAAAACCAACCAGTACAATTGACCCCTTGTCAACTTGGCACACACACACATCACTAGTAAGCCTCAACCCTTACTTTCTTATTCATCCCCAAGATCTAAATAACTTTAAAAGTCCCACAGTCTTTGCAAATTCTTAAAATTCCAAACTCTTTAAAATATCCAATCGCTTCAAGAGGGAAAAACATCAGGGCTCAGTCACAATCAAAAGCAAAATCAAACTCCAACTGTGTAATGTCTGGGATCCTCTCACGAACTTCTGAGCTCCTCCAAGAGCTTGGGTCACTTCTCCAGCCCTGTTCTTTGTAGCACAGACATTGTCTTCTAGGCTCCAGCTGCCTGTACTCCACTGCTGCTGCTGTTCTTGGAGGTCATCTCATGCTACTGGCATTTACAAAACACTGCTGTCTACCGCTGTAACTAGGCTTTACCAATAGCCTCTCATAGGCTCTCTCATGGTGCCAAGCCTCAACTCCTTTGCATGACCCCTTCAGTCCTGGGCCATCAATTGCAACTGAGACTGCACCTTCACCAATGACCTTCATGGCCTCTCACAGTGCTGAGCCTCAGCTGTTCTTCAGGATTCCTTCACGCCTCCAAAACCAGTACCACCTGGGTTACTCTTACACATTGCCAAGTCCTGCTGCAGCACCAGGTACAACCTTGACTATCTCTTTGTGCTCTCAGAAAACACTTCCCAGAAGATATCACCTCAACGATGCTGGTCTCTTTTTAATCACCGCTAATTTCTTAGCTCCAGCTAACCATCATCAATAGTCCCAGTAATGCAAAGGTTGTTGCTTTAGTAGTTCTGGTATCTTGTTAATCACAGATGATTCTTCAGCCCCAGCTAACCAGAACCACAGAATCTTCACAATCCAAACTAGCAATGGCCCTGATAAGAGTCTTTAATCTTCCCTCTGAAATTTCAGAAGCCAGGGCTCCATTTTCTGCACTGTTCTCAACATTATCTTCCAAGCTCCTACACAACATCCCACAGAGCTCCTTAAGACTGAATGGGTCTTCTAGCCCAAAGTTCCAAAGTCCTTCCACAGTCCTCCCCAAAACATGGTTAGGTTGTCACAAGAATACCCCACTCCTGGTACCAATTGTCTTTGTCAGGGTTTCTATTCCTGCACAAACATCATGACCAAGAAGCAAGTTGAGGAGGAAAGGGTTTAGTCAGCTTACACTTCCACATTGCTGTTCATCACCAAAGGAAGTCAGGACTGAAACTCAAGCAGGTCAGGGAGCAGGAGCTGATGCAGAGGCCATGGAGGGATGTTACTTAGTGGCTTGCTTCCCCTGGCTTGCTCAGCCTGCTCTCTTATAGAACCAAGACTTCCAGCCTAGGGATGGTCCCATCCACAAGGGACCTTTCCCCCTTGATCACTAATTGAGAAAATGCCTTACAGCTGGATGTCATGGAGGCATTTCCCCAACTGAAGCTCCTTTCTCTGTGATAACTCCAGCTGTGTCAAGTTGACACACAAAACCAACCAGTACACTATCCATTCCCCAAAAGAGAGTATCCTCATTTCCTCAAAGATTCCCTACACTCTAATCTAGGTCTCGCTTCCATTCATTGGGTTACCATGGCACTGGTACAGACATAATATTAACACTGAAAAGTAGAAATGACTCTAGGAAAAGACTCAAAGCTAGTTCCCAAACAAACATCAACACAGTACTCTCACTCTACCGTGCTCCTCAAGATACTCATTCTATTTTTTCAGAAACTATCATCTTGTTTCCTGGTTTTCTTTTAATCTAGTTGAATAGGAAAGGAAGTACCGCACTGTCACCTGGGCAGGGTCAGACTGGAAGTGAGTGAATCTACACAAAGAAAGATCAAAAAGAGGTGTAAGAACAGTCTCTCGATTGCAGAGCCATGCCTCCAGTCCTTACCATGACTTTATGGTGATAAAGGAAGAGAAGGCAACCTGTGTGGCCTCACGTAAGAAGAGAAGGAAGCTGTGTTCCAAGTGCTACAGTCCCTGGTTCACTTGGAATAGCGCATGTACAGGGGTGAGGTGCTGGAAGAGTTAATATGAAGGAAGTGTTAGCTCTTCCTCTTGTTACTTTTTCCAAGAGTCACAAGGCATAGAACTACAAAATCTGGCATGAGGGACACCTGAGAAGGCAGAGTGTATCATAAACTTATCAATATCTAAGGAGAGATTGGTTTTTCTGCTTTCCTAATGAATGGGATTTTCTGTGAATGGTCTTGGGAGGCAAGAGATAAGGGTTTGAGTCTGCTCTTTACTGGTTGTCTAACACTGAGAAAGTTTCTTCTTTTAGAAAATAGATTATAGTAGTGCTGGAGAGATGGCTCAGTGGCTAAGAGCACTGGCCGTTCTTCCAGAGGACCCATCTTCACTTCTCAATATTCATATGTCAGCTCACACCTATAATTCCAGTTCAGAGGATCCAATGCCCTTGTCTGGCTTCTGCAGGTACCAGGCATGCACGTGGTACACTGACATACATGTAGGCAAAAATACTCATGTAAAAACCAAGCCAAACCAAGCCAAAAAAAGAAAATGGATTATTGCAAAGATTAAATATGGAAACCATACAGTACATGCTCTGTGCTTGGTGCACAACATACTCCAGGACAGCAAGCAGGTGTTCCTCTGTTGCTTCCATGCTCTATGCTGAGAAAGGAAGACAGCCATGTTGTCAGAGCTGACGCTGATCTGAATGTTAAGACACTCCTCTAAATCTTCAAAAAGCAGCAATTTGATTAGTCTTGCTTTGGTCCAGAGTTTCCTCAGTGTGCCCCTTTCCTCCTTTATGGAATGGTAATGTATATGCTGTGTATGTTAGAAGTACATAATTTACTTTTTTATTTTCAGGGGATTACACTTAAGAGATTGCCTTGAGTCTCAGAAGAGATTTTGGACTTTAAGATGGTGTTGAGACTGAGAGATTACAGGCGCTTTTGAAGTTGGTCTAAATACATTTTGTATCATTGTATGACCATGAGTCAGTGAGGAGTAGGATGTGATAGCAGAATGAGACTGGCCCCATAGGCACAGACATTTGAATGCTTGGTCCCCAGCTGGTGGTGCTGTTTGGAAAGAATTAGGAGGTGTGGCTTGGCTGGACAAAGTGGGTTACTGGGTTGGGCATTGAAATTTAAAAATCTTCTAGCCATTCTCAGTACATTCTCGTATTCTCCTCCTCCTTCCCTCCCTCCTCCATCTCCCCTTTCTTTCTCGATCTTTGCCGTTTAAGACATGAGCTCTCAGCACCCAGATCCTGCTGCCACGCCTGCTGCCATGCTTCCTGACCACTGGAACCATAAGCCAAATAAACTCGTCCGTGTGTATGAGTAAATGAAAAGCAGCAAGGAAGGGGGCGTGGTGAAAAGAATAATGCAGGTAGGTACAGACAGCAAGAACAAGACAGTCCTGATGGCCGGAGAGTGAGAAGGCCAGCATACAACCAGCAGCTGGACGGCTACTTGTTAACTTAGGGTTGTGCAGGGCCCCCCCCATTGCTCCTCAAGGGTCACCCACACTGTCCTGTGTACAGTTCCTATGATATAAAGTTCTACCCTCTCTGCATCTCATTCTGAAAACTTCAGATATACAGGACCATTTAAATGCTTGAACCGTAAGCATTTATTTGCTGGTATGGGTTTTGCATTTGAAGAGAGGCGCACGCGTGGAGGGTGTGGTGTATTCCCAGGTGGCAAATGCTGGCACGTGTTCAGCCAGTGCTGCAGCTGAAAGCTGTGCTTCAGCGGGTTGTTTGAGGTTTTGCTATGTAGCCCTGGCTGGCCTGATATTCACTGTGTAGCCCAGGCTTGTCTTTGCAGTAATCCTTCTGCCTCTGCCTCCCAAATACTGGATTACAAATGTGCACTCCATGTGCTGCTTCAAGGATTCCTGAACGGACAAAGGGTCACATCTCAGATCTAAGACAAACAACAAGCCTGGTGTTGGGCAATAGTCACTTCACCCCGTGTCTGCTCCCCTGATAAACCCAAACACCCTACACTTCTGCTGGCTGTGGGTGGACGGCAGAATTGTGGCTAAGGATAAACTACCAAGAGAGAGCTGCCGGAGAAATGTTAAGTAAGGATTTCTATATCCGGCAAACTGAAATCTCAGATTTACACATTTCATACTTTATTTTAGCAACATGTTTATCAAAATAGAAAAATAAGGTCAGGCGCATAACATCTGGAAAATTCAAACAAGAAATTTGGTCTGTGTTTAGTTGCCAGTCACGAAGACACAGCACTCTACTTTCTGTAACTGAAAGGTGATGAGGGCAATCTGTGTCAAAAGTCATCAACATTCATTACACACTTATAAAAAGCCACGAGCACACAGAGATAAATGTGAATAACTGGACACCGGCAAGGACCTTTAATTATAGTTAATCAAGTAAATAACATGAAAATTTGGCAAAAAAACCCCACTAATTCTCAAATTACTGTTACTAGAAAACATAAAAGCGTTCCAATGCACATTGAAAGTAACTCAAGTGCAAGAAATCAGACTTAGTCTCATGTTACTTAAAATAAACCCCCCAGATGACATGCCAATTTAAAGTGTTAATGTGAAAGCTAGCATTCAGTGCCAAATTCCAGATTCTACACATTGGAAACATTTGGTAGAGAAAATTACAAAACTTTCTGTGTTTTCAAATTTAAAGAAAGGTAAATCATTGTCAAAAATTCTAAATTTTAATGAAACAATTGCAGATTCTTTAAAAACTCAACTTAAAAACAACAATGCTGCTTCCCCTTTGCACTGGCTTGCCTTGGGCGCAAACTCTGCAACCAGTCCCACAGCACCTGGAGAAGGCTCAAATCCCAGGTGCTCTAACACAGCCAGGATCCCAGGAGCTTGGTCACACCAAGACCTCAGTGTCCCAGAAGCAGCTTGACTCCTAGGAACTCTGACACACCCAGAATTTCAGGATCACAGGATCCCAGAATCACAGGATCCCAGAGACGGCTGGACTATGAGGAATTCTGACACAACCAGGATTATAGGAAGGGCAGGCTCAGTCAGATAGTGAGGGCAAGTAGCACTAGAGATACTCAGAGGCAATCGTAAAAACATAAGCAACGGAAACCAAGGTTACTTGGCATCATCAGAACCCAATTCTCCCACCATATAAAGTCCTGAATACACCATAACACTGGAAAAGCAAGACTGGGATCTAAAATCACTTCTCATGATGGTGATAGAGGACTTTAAGAAGGACATAAATAACTCCCTTAAAAAAATACAGAAGAGGGGGAGGGTATGGGGGACTTTTGGGATAGCATTGGAAATGTAAATGAGGAAAATACCTAATTAAAATAAAATTAAATTAAATTAAAAAAAAACAAAACAAAAAAACCAAAAAATAAAACAAACAAACAAAAAAATACAGAAGAACACTGGTAAACAACTAGAAGCCCTTAACTAGGAAACACAAAAATTCCTTAAAGAGTCACAGGAAAACACAATCAAACAGGAGAAGGAGATGAACAAAACTATCCAAGATCTAAAAATAGAAATAAAAACAATAAAGAAATCACAAAGGCAGACAACCCTGGAGATTGAAAACCTAGGAGAGAAATCGGGAGTCATAGATGCAAGCATTACCAAATGAATACAAGAGATAGAAGAGAAAATCTCAGGTGCAGAAGATACCATAGAAAACATTGACACAACAGTGAAAGAAAACACACACACACACACACACACACACAAACAAAAACAAAAAAAAAAAAAGCTCCTAACCCAAAACATCCAGTAAATCCAGGACACAATGAGAAGACGAAACATAAGGATAATATAGAAGAGAACAAAGATTCACAACTTAAATGGCCAGTAAATATCTTCAACAAAATTATAGAAGAAAACTTCCCTAACCTAAAGGAAGAGATGCCCATGATCATACAAGAAACCTACAGAACCAGAAAAGAAATTCCTTCTGACACATAATAATCAAAATGCATTAAACAAAGAAAGAATATTAAAAGGGGAAAAGGTCAAGTAAGATATAAAGGCAGACCTATCAGAATTAAACCAGACATCTCACCACAGATTATGAAAGCTAGAAGATCCTGGGCAGATGTCATACAGACCCTAAGAGAACATAAATGCCAGCCCAGACTACTATACCCAGCAAAACTCTCAATTACCATAAACAGAGAAACCAAGATATTCTATGACAAAAGCAAATTTACAAAATATCTTTCCACAAATCCAGCCCTACAAAGGATAATAGATGGAAAACAACAACAAATGAGGGAAACTACACCCTAGAAAAAACAAGAAAGTAATCTTTCAACAAACCTAAAAGAAGGTAGCCCCATAACATAATTCCACCTCTAACAACAAAAATAACAAGAAGCAACAATCACTTTTCTTAATATCTTTTAACATCAATGGACTCAATTCCCTAATAAAAAGACATAGACTAACAGACTGGATTTATAAACAGCACTGGACATTTTGCTGTATACAGGAAATGCACCTCAGTGACAAAGAGGAACAATGCCTCAGAGGAAAAGGCTGGAAAACAATTTTCTAAGCAAATGTTCCCAAGAAACAAGCTGGAGGAGCCATTCTAATACCGAATAAAATCAACTTTCAACCTAAAGTTATCAAAAAAGATCAGGAAGGACACTTCATATTCGTCAAAGGAAAGATTTACGAAGATGAACTCTCAATTCAGAACATCTATGCTCCAAATGTAAGGGCACCCACATTCATAAAAGAAACTTTACTAAAGCTAAAAGCACACATCGAACCCCATACAATAATAATGGGAGACTTCAACACCCCACTCTCATCAATGGACAGATCATGGAAACAGAAACTAAACAGAGACACAGTGAAAATAACAGAAGTTATGAACCAAATGGATCTAACAGATATTTATAGAACATTTCATCCTAAAGCAAAAGAATATACCTTCTTCTCAGCACCTCATGGTACCCTCTCCAAAATTGGCCATATAATCAGTCACAAAACAGACCTCAACAGATACAAGAAGACTGAAATAATCCCATGCATCCTATCAGATCATCATAGTCTAAAGCTGGTCTTCAATACCAACAAAAACAACAGAAAGCAAACATACACATGGAAGCTGAACAATGCTCTACTCAATGATAACTTGGTCAAGGAAGAAATAAAGAAAGAAATTAAAGACTTTTTAGAATTTAAGGAAAATGAAGATACATCATACCAAAACCTACGGGACACACTGAAAGCACTGGTAAGAGGAAAACTCATAGCTCTAAGTGCCTCCAAAAAGAAACTGAAAAGAGCTTACACTAGCAGCTTGACAGCACACCTGAAAGCTCTAAAACAAAAAGAAGCAAATTCACCCAAGAGGAGTAGATGTCAGGAAAGAATCAAACTCAGGGCTTAAATCAACCAAATAGAAACAAAAAGAACTATATAAATAATCCACAAAACCAGGAGCTGGTTCTTTGAGAAAGTCAACAAGATAGATAAACCCTTAGTCAGGAAGAACTTGGACTGCCTTGCTAAAGCAGACATCACAGAAGTTGCTATGAGCTACTGTGGAGCTGGAGAGGGACCTAGCAGTTAAGAATATGTGCTATTTTTGCAGAGGACCTGAGTTTGGTTTCCAGTACCCACACTGGCTCAGAACCTGTAACTCCAACTCAAGGGAACAGCCATTTTCTCCTGGTCTCCAGGGCCATCTGCCTTCATGTACACATACCAAGAGGGGCTAGAATCCAGAGGGTGTCCACTTATGGTTCATGACCCTTTTAAGTCACTTGGAAACCACAGATATTTACATTAGAATGTATAATAGCAGCAAAATGACAGTTAGCAGTGAAACAATTTTACGGTTGGGGTCACCACATGAGGAACTGCGTTAAAGGGTCACAGCACTAGGGAGGTGGAGAGCCCCTGGCTAGATGTATGGCTCCACGGTTAAGACAACTTGCTGGGACTTAGTTCCCAGCACCCGTAGAGGAGCAGCACAGGGAGCCTATGGGCAATGCCACCATGGGTGGAGCTCCACAGGGACCAGGTTCCAAGCAGTTCTCAGTGGCTCCCCAAACAGTTTCCCAGCAGCAGATGTGGAGAGGCTTCTGCGGGAGGGGGGCCTTCACCTTTTATGACCTCTTCTCTTTGATAAAACACTGACATCTCATTCCTAATAAACAAAGGTCTTAGAAAATCAAAAAGTAAATCTTAAAAAAAACTTACAGAACGATTGGGATTGTATCAGAAAATCTTTCATCTAAGATGACTGATAGAGGCACGTGGTATACACACACAACAGAAGAAGTACGGGAATTAAGGAGGCTGCATGGTCTATGGTCAGTCTACAACCATGGATTATATTTCTATATAAAAGCTGAAAACAACTTGGAAATACAAATGTAGGAAACGATTCCATATATAATAGCATCAAAAACATAAAAAATAAATATTAAAGTATTAAAATAATAAAATGCAGAGTGAGTGCTATTCTGTGTCAGATCCTGCACTGCATGTGTCTCCCACCCTGTGCTGCAGCAATGCCCCAGAGGAAGGCTAGTGCCATGGAGCCCAAGCGCCACTCCCCAAGGATGTCAGCCAAGCCTGCCCTTGCCAAGGTGGATGCAAGGCAAAAAGGTCAATCAGACAAAAGGGTGCAAATGAAAGGGAAGAAGGGAGTGAAGGTTAGACAGGCTGAAGTGGCTGACCAGCAAACCACAGATCTGCCTACAGAAGACTGGAGTCCAGCCTCCGAAGAAGAGAAAGACTCCAGGTCCGACTAAGCACCCATCAGGTCTGTCAGTGGCCCTGCCTTCCTTCTTGTACAATCCAGAGGAATATTTTTATCAATTATTTTGTAAATGAGAGTTTTTTAGTAGCTCTAGAAACATATTTACAAGGTGAGGGAATCACACCTCACCCCATTTTTAAGGGTAAATGTTTTTTTAAGAGGTTAGATCATTTGCTGGTTGTTTTAAATTTTTTTTAATTTATTTTTTGGTACAACCAGAAATAATGAGGAGAGGCTGTGACTGTAGAGCGGGTTAGTTTCATATCCTACAGTACAAAGCATACTAAATGGCAATTTGGAATCTCAGTCATGCATTCCACTCTGGAATGTTTTCAGCTCTATCTGGTCTACTGTTTCTAGAAGAACCATTTCCTAAGGAAACTACTCCTTGGTCAGAATTGACTGTAACGTCTCTCGTCCATTTTCCTAACAGTTGTGATAATGTGCTGAAAAAGATGGATTTTTAAAAAAAACGATTGTTTATTTATTTATTTATTTATTATATGTGAGTACACTGTAGCTGTCTTCAGACACTCCAGAAGAGGGAGTCAGATCTCATTATGAGATGGTTGTGAGCCACCATGTGGTTGCTGGGATTTGAACTCCGGACCTTCAGAAGAGCAGTCAGTGCTCTTACCCACTGAGCCATCTCACCAGCCCAGAAGATGGATATTTTGAGTGTGTCTGTGAGTCAGTGAGCTGAGGATTTGGAGCATTTGGCTGTTATGTGAGGTTAGGGAAACTTGTTAAGTTTGAGGCTGGAGCATCACTGGAATAAGTTCAAAGAGAAACATGCAGCTCTTCCTTCATTTGTGAGCATGGACACGATGCAACGCTTCAGAGTTTGGGTATGCTAAGAACTGGAATGTCTGCGAACTCTGTTCCTCCACCAATAAAATCTCAGTTATGAAAGAGAGTGTGTGTGTGTGTGAGTGTGTGTGTGTGTGTGTGTGTGAGTGTGTGTGTGTGAGTGAGTGTGAGTGTGAGTGTGTGTGTGTGAGTGTGTGTGTGAGTGTGTGTGTGTGAGTGTGTGTGTGTGTGTGTGAGTGAGTGTGTGTGTGTGTGTGAGTGTGTGTGTGTGTGAGTGTGTGTGTGAGTGTGTGTGTGTGTGTGAGTGAGTGTGTGTGTGTGTGTGTGTGTGAGTGTGTGTGTGTGTGTGTGTGTGTGTGTGTAATTTAGAAATATCAGTGTAACTTGTTTAAAGGATGAAACAAAGGAAGACAAACTCCCTGTTTGAAAAAAAAAAGCAAAGTTAGAGCCTGGGTGTTAGCTGAGGTCAAGACTTGTTGGAAGCCACAGAAATGCAGCAGTTTTGATTTTGCATAAGAAAAGGCATAAATGCAGCAGAGACTAGAAGAGATCAGACGCATGCAGGCCTGTTTATTTTTCACAAAGGTCAGTGCATTGAGTTATGAAGAGTTTAGTGGTTCTTTTCTTCTTTTTGGGGGTTCTATTTTAATTTTTATTTACATATATGTGTGTACATCTGCTTGTCTATAGGTGCACACAATGCCCATGAAGGCCAGAACTTAGCATCAGAGCCCCTGGAACTGGAGATACAGATGTTTGTAAGCTACCATGTGGATGCTGCACAGGCAAGTGTCTTCAGTCACCCCACTCCTTTGTTTTGTACTTTTCTTAAACAAATGCTAGAACAACAACCAGACAACCCTATGGGAAACACCAGACCTTAGCCTCCACAGATTAATCATTCTCACAACCATGACAAGTGTCTAAGAAAAGCAATTTAAAAGGAAGAAAGATCAAATTTGGCTCATGGTATCAGGAGTTTCAGCTGCTGGCTTGCTGACCCCTGATTTTGTATTCAAGGTGGCACAGCACAAACAGAAGAGACACTTGGTGGAGGGAGGCTGCTGAGCTCATGGTGGCCAGAGCAGAGGGAAGAGACAGTGTCCCAGAGTCTCCTGGAAGGATATTTCCCCAATGACCTACTCCCTCTAAACAGAGCCCATTTCTGAAGCAGCAACAGGGGAGAGCAACCTTTAAAACAAGAGCTCTTAGAAGGCATTTAAGAGATAAGCAAAATTCCAGCCGGGCGTGGTGGCGCACGCCTTTAATCCCAGCACTTGGGAGGCAGAGGCAGGTGGATTTCTGAGTTCGAGGCTAGCCTGGTCTACAAAGTGAGTCCCAGGACAGCCAAGGCTACACAGAGAAACCCTGTCTCAAAAAACCAAAAAAAAAAAAGAAAAAAAAAAAAAAAAAAAAAGAGATAAGCAAAATTCATTTGAAATGGATCATGACCCAAACAGAAAAGTACAAACCACAAACTCTCCTGAAGACAACAGAAACAAAATCATGACTGCCTTAGGGGTAAGAAAAAAAAAAGAGAAAAATCTATTAACCATTAAAAAAATCAATCAATCAATCAATAAAACAAAAAAGCCATAAGCAGCATATCATCGTGGTAGCAGTCAGTTTTCTGCTGTGATAACACACCAGGAGCGAGACAACTGACAGAAGAAGTGTCTACTTAGGGTTATGGATCCAGAGGGATCAACCTCTACTACCATTTTAGGAGTAAGGAAATGAAGTTCAGGGAGCTGACCAGCAGCAGAATGAGAGACCAGCATCAGAGCCGCTCCCATCAGCAGCTCATCTCTTCCTTTCCCCAGGTGCCAAGTACCTTCTCCTCCTCCTACCCCAGGTAGATACCGTCCTGGGTGCTCACACTGGGGAAGTGTGGCAGCAGGAAGCAAGGTGGCTGGGCAGCAAGCTGAGAGTGCACATCTTAAACCTCAAGCACGAAGCAGAGAGCAAACTGCTCCATGGTACAAGTCTTTGAAAGTTCCAAACCTTCCCAAGTAACACACTTCCTCCAGTGAGGCCACACCTCCTAGGTCCTCCAAATGGGAACCAAGCTCTGAAATGGCAGAGCTTATGAGGGGCATTGTCATTCAAACTACCACAAAACTTTAAAATATCTGCTCAGTAAGAGATATCACTAAAAATCGAGTAAGTAAACCAATCACAGACCATAAGTGTTCAGTGCGTATTTCTGATCCAGAATACTTAGAAGAACTGCACATCAACAGAAACAGCCAACACAGCCTGGGGTTGGGGGTGGGGTGACACTTTATATACCTCTAAAATAAAAAGGTTTATGGTCAACAAGTATATTAAGAAGGTGCCAAGGGCTGGAGCTGCAGCTCAGCACTGAGCCGACTAGAGTCCTAGCAATGCAAAAATAAAACGTAGGCCGCTGCATTAGTCATGAGAGAGGTGCAAATTAGAACTGTGATATGATGCTAGCTCATAGTCTAGAATAGTTGAAACAGAAACTGTAGCATTAAATTTTGGCAAGTATGTGAAGCGACAGAACTCACACATTACTGGTGGGCTGTAAATGTTTCTATAAAGCTTAAAGTTTAACAAACACACAGATGCCATACATCTCCAAGTCCACGTTCCTAGTGCTATTCACTTAAGAGAAATGAAAACATGCTGACAATATTGTTTCACACATACATCACAGCAAATAGCCTCAAACTAGAAACCATCCAAATGTCTACCAACCCAAATAAATGCTGTACAGTCACACAAAGAATAATATTCAACAATAAAAAAAATTTAAGTCATTGCACATAATACCAAATCTTAGAAAACAAGTTTTGTTTTGTTTTTTTAAGAAAAGACAAACACAATACTATGTAATTCCTTTCTCAAAGGTAAACTAAATAGGCTAAATTAATCTTCTGTCTACCTATCTACCTACCTACTTATTTTGTGGTACTGGGAATGAACTTGGAGCCTTGGACGCTCTACTGCCTGTGCTATACACACACAGGCACACGGCACAGCAGTGTGAGTATCTACCTGGGATCTAGGGGGAGGCAGAAGGTATTTGGCACCTGGGAAAGGAAGAGAATAGATGTCTACGGAAGCAACTGTAATCTGGCCTCTCACTCACTATACTGCTGGTCAGCTTACTGAACCTCCATTTCCCTACTCTTAAGATGGGAACAGAATATATTCCGTCTGCCTTGATGGTGTTGCAGGAGAGTTAATGGGAAAAGCTGGGGTCTACATCACCTCACAAAAGTAGGGAACTGGAATACTTATAAGCTAGTCCACATTTCTAGCACTGAAGAGGTCTCTGAATTCAAGGACAACCTGGGCTACATGGCAAGATTGTAGAAGAAAAAGAAAAGAAACAGCAGCAGAAACAAAACAAAACAAAACAAAACAAACCACTCGGTAATCACAGTTCCTTATACTATTATGCAAAACCTAGGGCAGAGGTTATTTTCCTCACAAGAGTCAGGTGCTTATACTCAAGGAGGCACCAAGAGGATCAGTGCGGGAACAGCTCAAGCCCCAGCCCAGCCAGGTGCTCACCTGTTGCTGTGGTAACAGGGGCCCTGCATGTGGGGCCGCTTTCTGTCCACCTCCTTCCAACTGTCTTCTGTCCACTTCCTCTTGACCTGCTTGCCTTTCTGCTTCTTTCCCACATACTCAGCATAGGTCTGGATCCGATAACTTTCAGCGTACTTGCTGGTATTAACGGCTACAAGCAAGAGAAAAAAAATCCTTAGAAAAGATGAAGAGGGTGATTAGAAAAAGGTGGCCTACAGAGTCCTCAGCTCACATGGAGAGACGTCATTGTTGCTCAGTCTCCCCCAGTGTGGGGGCTTTGCAAACTGGAAACCATTGCAAAGATCCTAAATAAAACACTGACACTGTAGGTATTTATAACTAGCAAGACTGCCTGAAAACCTTTCATTTTCAGGCTAAGAAAGGGAAAACAAGCAACCATTAGGCACCAAATGCATGCTCTCACTATTAAAAACCAAGTGGCGCCAAGGCTGCATGCACACTGTTATGTCACCATCAAAACAGCTCTGTTACACATCTGTGTTCCATGTTTCATGTTACTGTGTTTAAGTTCCATGTATGCCCATGAGCCAGGAATTGTCTTTAAAGACGAGAACAACCGTCTGGAAAGACAGCTCACTCAGCAAAGTCATTGCTTTACAAGCATGAAGATCTGAACTCACTCTACAAAGAAACAAAAACCAAAAACCAAACCAGGAACAGTGGCCTGTGCCAGCAATCCCGGCAGTGACGACCTAAAGGACAAAGGCAGGCAGGCAGATCCCAGGAAGCTTGAAGGCCAGCTCTCCTAGCCTACATGGCAAAGCCCCAGGCCAATGACAAACCCTACCCAAACAAAGGGGGAAGGTGCCCAAGCAAAGGACCAACATCTGAAACACACCCCCCCCCCCCAAACACACACACAATGAAAAATCAACGTCGCACAGGTCTGGGGCTACCTACAGGTTACTCTGCCAGCACTCATGTCACAGAGGTCTGGGGCTACCTACAAGTTACTCTGCCAGCACTCAACGCCAGGTTACCCCAATGCCAGGGCCATTGCTATTGCCTTGTGCCTCAGTTCCAGGAACTCCATTTTTGGTATTTGCCTTCACCCTCAATTTTTAAAGACTGCCCCTATCCCCACGTTGCACATCTGGCTATACCCTGAAAGAACACATAGTAGGTCAGCTTTGCAGCACTGGGCCTTTAATCTAGAAGCCAAGGGCTGGCTTGGAACCAGGCCTCTGACAGATGAATCAGCAAGAAGGCTATCAACCTAGTCCTCCAGCAGTCATATGCCTGTTAGGAGCAGCATGCATCAGGGTTGCCTGGTGACATTTGACTTCTCCAGATAAGGAAACTGATTTAAGGCCCTCTTTAGCTTCCACCACTTTGTCAAAGCCAATGGGAGACCAGACACACTGGGAGTCTACCCTGTTTCCCTGTAGGCAAGTGAAGTTGTTCTCACATAATAATCTCATGTCTTTGTGCCTGGTCTGTTGTCTTGTCACTGGCACACATCACAGTATTTAGTCTTCACAACCCCCAGTTCTTCTGTGTCCAGACTGTGCCGGCTCCTTGCCAGCAGGTCCAGGCGAGAGAAGGGAGATCCCGGTCCCGCCGGAGTCTCTCCAGGGCTGAGTGGGATGGTGAGTGTCTATAGCCCACAAGAAACACACCAAGCCAAGAGTCCTGTTGAAGCAGGAACTCAACTCTATGATTATATAAGTTCGGAACATGGGGGGGGGGATTTTGGTGGGATGAGATGACGTAGGAGGTGGGGAAGGGTGACAGAGAGTATGGAGTGACTGACAGGGCCAATGGCAAAGCTCTACATTAGCAACAGTAGGGCAGAAGCAGGGCCAAACAGGTCTTGCTGAGTCATCCAGATATATAAGTGACAGGTCTCAAAACTTGAGCCTGGCTTAGGCTCTCCCACAAGGCCATAGAAACTCAAGACAGGCTCAGGTTTGTCCTCAAGGCCCAAACCAGGGTCAAAATGGGGCCCAACACAGATTGAAGGTGGGAACAGGAGTATCCCCAGAAAGTCACTGACAAGTTAACCTGACACAATGCTGTAGTGATGAGGCCCTGACTCAAACAACCAAGGGTGTTCTCTGACCTCCACAGGTGTGCAGCTGCAGTCACACACACACACACTCGCACACACACTTGCACACACACACACACACACACACACGCGCGCGCTCACACACATGCGCTCACACACACTTACTTTCTGACTGATGTGGTGGTACATGTCTCTAATGTTAACACTTTAGGGACAGAGGCAGGAAGATTGCCTGAAGTTAAAACCCAGTCTGGTCTACATAGTGAGCTTTAGGTCAGCCTAAACAACTTGCAAAGAAAACAAAAAGTAAGAGTAGAAAAACAAACAATTTTATTGTCAACCAAAATCTTTCTACTTGGCAACTGTATTATATTTATATAGATTCCTTCTGAAATTGATCTACAGACTGATTGCAATGTGAGGGTAGGCATTTTAATGAAAGATTGCAGGAATTTAAATGAAAACAGCCCCCTTCTCCCCATGAAAAAGACAAAGCAAACACACAGACCCCTGCCCAGCTGGTAGTGCACACCTGTTGTCTAAAAAGAATGAGATGGGGCAGCCATGAGTCTGAGGTCTGTGGGGACTTACCTCACCTGCTAGAAATGTATTCTAAACTTTTATTTAATGCTAATTAAGCTAAGTATAGTAGGAGTATTCGTCCATGCCTATAACCCAACAGGTTAGAGGGTTAGGGGTTACAGATTAGGGTTGGGGGAGTCTGAAAAAGGAGAGTAACCACAAGTTCAAGGCCAGCCTAGGCTACAGCATAAACCTTGTCTCAAAATAAATTCAGTGTAGTGACCAGGCAGATATAAACAAATAGGCCAAGAGTATAGAAGTAAAAACTTAGAAATAGAATTCTGAATTTGCAAAATGTTGAATTTTAACAGAACAGCCTAAAAAAAAAAAATGAAGACCTGGGAAATTTGTTTATCCATGGGAAAAATGAAATTTTCCCATATAGTCATATGAGATAAAAAAAAAAAAAAAAAAATCCACTCCAGATGGGGAACTTAAATTCGAAAGGCAAATTTTGAAAACCTGAAAAGAAACTATAAGTGAACTTTCTGAGCTGCAGTTAGGAGGGATTCATGAAGATACAAAAGGCCTAAGTGAGAAGTTGAGGACAGCGTCCATGTTAATATCAAAACCGCCACCAGAAGATTCTATAAGGAAAGTGAAGACATTCGTCAACTGGGAGAAGACCTCTGCAATACATTTAGCTGCAGAGAATTCTCTTATCACCAGGATAGAGAAAAATGTCAGCAATCAGTATGAAACACAAGAAAACAGACAAAGACACAGAAAGCACGGGCCTCCATCACACAGAAAGCACGGGGCCTCCATCACACAGGAGGCCAAGAAATACACCTCAGGCAAAGGAAGAGAAATGAAGAGCACAGTATGATACAACTCCACACTGAGCTGAGCCTATGGCTTCCAGTGGTCACATGCTTCAGAAGACAACTCAGTGTGCCTCTGGTTACTGCTGATGGACTCACACTCTACAGAGAATATCGTATCAATGATGAGTACTAAGAGACAAACATTGAAAAGGGAGCTCTCTGTCTCCGGTTCCTACACACACACACGTGCTCTCTCTTCTCCCCCACCCTCTCTGTGTCTGTATCTGTCTCTCTTTCTGCAAAGTAGCAAGGAAGTTTTACTCAAAGCAAAGTGTGCAGGTCAGAAAATACACTATTTCGGGCATGGTGGCCCACGCCTTTAATCCCAGCACTTGGGAGGCAGAGGCAGGTGGATTTCTGAGTTCAAGGCCAACCTGGTTTACAAAGTGAGTTCCAGGACAGCCAGGGATACACAGAGAAACCCTGTCTCGAAAAACTAAAAACCAAACCAAACCAAACAAAACAAAACAGAAAATACACTATCAGGAGTGACAGCAGGCCACAGGAGTAAGAGTACACAGGGCCAAAAGTCCTCTTTACCACAGCCAAAAAAGCCAGGAACTAGGAAGGTACACAACCCAACACTGAATTTTAGAGGCATGGACCAGCATATACATGGAAGGACAAAGTGCACAGACTAAACCATGCAGTGCTACTGTCAGAGAAATCACCAAGCTGACAAGGGAACATCTTCCTAAGGAAAGACATCCATGATTCTGCTGAGACTTGAGGGTTTCCCAAGCAGATAGTGCAGGAAATACTGAAGGTTAAGATTTATATTCCAGGCAGAAGGCTCATTCTGTGAGCAACCCCTGAGAGAAGCAATGTCCAGCCTGAGGAATGAGAAGACTAGAAAGGTGAACCCCAGAGATGGTGCGAAGAGGAAGTCAGGGCAGAGCCTGAGCAACAGGCAGAGTACTGTATTGGCATGGTGGGAGTGTCTGAGGAAGCCATCTCATACAGCTCCTGTCTAGGATTTGAGAACACAAGGATGCCAAGGCCATAAATAAAGAGAGGAAGGAAAGCATCAAGGCAGGCTAGCAGAGATGATGATACAAGAAAGACACAGATGGAAGAGCAGTCCTTGAAACTAAACAATATGTGGGGATACCCTTTAGGTATGAACTATGAATGGGGAACACAGCATGTTTAGGAATGGGGTCAAATGCTGGCTTTGAGGCACTGGGAAACATCAAGTAGAAACACGGGATAGAGAGAAAATCAGTCTGGGAATCACTGGCAGAAACATAATCTGAGCTGTTGAGGAATGAGCTCTCAGACGGAGTGAGGAACACCAACTGGAAGGAGCAGGCATGGGACCTGGGATATTTTGACCATCTAGGAAACAAATGTTACGGAATTCAAGGAAACATTGCTTCAAGAAGGAAGAAGAGGCTACTGTACCGAGCGAGCGATGTGGAGGGTGGGAAGGCTGACTGGCAAGAAGGCCATTGGACACCTCTGGAGTAGTAAACTTACGGCTGTGGAGAGACACAGCCAGAGTCACTGCTAGGTGATGGCTGCAGAGAAATCCCGGATAGAGAAAGCAAACTGGGATGGGGACTCTGAAAGGATGGAGGCCTTCAGAAGTTGTTTACAGTCAGGAAGAAGCCAACAGTTAGGCCCAGGAAAGAGCAATGACACAGCCGTGGGGGAGGGTCAGACTCAGAGCCAGGTAAAAGGAGGTAGAGGAGAAGGGAGGCTTAGGTGCACATGAGAGACTGGGTTGTTCTTAGGGGAGAGAAGAGTATTCCTAAATGTGAAGATAACTCGTTGATAATTTATTGGGATTCTGACAGAGACAGTGACTTTCAGTTTAGAGACAATTCCTTTTCATTTCAAATACTCTCACTACAAAGTAAGTGGCAACTGTTTACCAAGTAAAAAAATAGAGAGGCTTGCAAGGTTGCCATTACAGGGTGATGCCACACTGATGTCAACTCCTATCTCACCTCTTAAGTACTGGGATGACACTTTCTCTGACTGCTGACAGATGTAACAAACCCTCAACCTGTGTGATGCACAGCTATTCAGAAACCAGCCAAATAAAACGAGCTGAGCAAGCTCCCTTCAAGACTAGGCAGTGATGTCAAATACAAGCAGGTGCATTCAGGAAAAGATTTACAACCGTTAGTTAAACAAACAAGCCACTTTCAGCTTTTTTTTCTTAATATTTTAAGATGGCTGCTTGCTTGCTTGTTATCGCTCTCTCTCTCTCTTTCTCTCTCTCTCTCTCAACTTTATTATTACTATACATAAGTACACTGTAGTTATCTTCAGATGCTCCAGAAGAGGGTATCAGATCTCATTACAGGTGGTTGTGAGCCACCATGTGGTTGCTGGGATTTGAACTCAGGACCTTCGGAACAGCAGTCAGTGCTCTTACCCACTGAGCCATCTAGCCAGCTCCCACTTTCAGCTTTTCAAGATGAAACATAACAACTACAGAAAATCATGGAGCTGGTCAGAAAATCATGGGCCTGGTCTAGCTGCCCTGAGAGACATGTGTTAAAGGTTTTTGAGGTTAGAGCCTATGGCTCCTGGGGCACTGTGTGCCTTTCAGATTCTAGGAAACCAAGGCACTCCCTCAGGCAGAGAAGTACTCAGGCCACCTGTGTTTCTCTGTGTCCTTTAGAATTCATCAAAGCATGTAGAAGTTTGGCAGAATATTTAGCCTTAAACATTTATTACATATGCCCTGTATAGCTTGCCATTATCCTGGCAACCACTGTACTGTTTTGGTAAGTGTATTAAAAGTCTGACTGCTTGAAATAAACTTGCCTCAACCTCAGTCTTGCTGTGACCCTCCAACCAACCCAGTCTGTTTTTCATTCCAAACCATATCAGGAGATCCTGGATAAGCAAGCACTGGTGCTTACAATACACAACTAAAACAGGAGTTGGTAAGTAGTCCTGACAGCCAGCTGAAAGACCTAAACACTTCATTCGAGAAAATTAAGACTGATGTCTCAATTCTACAAGAATAATTTAAGGTAAAACCAAAGATTGTCTAGATTCTGCGTGTCGACACTGAATGGCACATGGGGAGACTTTGGGGAGTCCGGGGCTTTGTGCTGTCATCATGCTTTTTCACAGCAGTACCTTTAGACAAGACATAGAGATGGCAACCACAGTTTACAGAGCTGTTACCATACACTGAGTGCTGTGTGTTAGCCTGTAATATGCTACTATGCTAACCTTAATAGACCTCTTTCATCTCTAACCCCACATCCAGGAAAGCTGTCTTGCACAGAAGGGAACCTCACACAGGTTATACAACTTTCCTGCTGTCCCCACCTCTGCCAGACTGACCCACCATGACCTGGCATCATACACTAAAGAGCCCAGAAGACTCCTCCATCAGCACAGAAGTTTTCATCTTTTCCCTTCTATCTCTTTGCTAATGCAGCTCTCAACTGGCATGAATTTCCTGACCTATTTACAAACCCTGACCCAAAGTTTGAAACATACCAGACCCACTGATACCCATAATCTAACCCAGGACTTGCTATTAACAATGCTTTGTATTCTAAAAGGTTAACCAACAAAAAAATCCCTTTAGGATACAACCTATTGGAGTGTTGGACCGGGTTGATTTTATCTTAAGACTAGAAGCTGTCTTATTGAAAATCAAAATAAGGCCATTCCTGGTTTCTGTAAAATGGATTTGACCAGATCTTGACCCACTTTCTGGAATGTGACAAGTTCCACACCCTATACCCTGACCTCCACCCTGATAAGATGTCCTGCCAAATAATTTTGACATGTTCAGCCACGTTTCTATATAACCAAGATTTCCCCCAGAAATCTCCCAACCCTTATAAACCCCCCAGTCTTGCAGGTTTTTCTGTGCTATATAAACCCCACTGTCTCCTATACTTGATGCTATTTTTTCAAAACCCACTTTAGGGAAATAGCCCTGTCTTGACAGAAAATAAAGGTTGCTTAATTTAATCAAAGAATTTGAGTAATGATCTTCACTCCTGGCAGTGGGAGTAACAGGAGTCTGCATGTAATAGAAGTACTGGTTGACAGAGTTAAGGGGAGCCTTGTTTGGTGTGGCTGTTCTAGCTCAGTGGTACCTTATTCCATACAGAAGGCATGGGTTCAATCCCCATTAACTCATGGGCATAAAATAAGCCTCAAATTAGCCTAGGATTTTACAGATTACAAAGCTAGGTCTTTAAAGTTGACTTATTTGCCTAACATATACACATGTGGAAAGCCATGTTAAAACATAGTGATTGTGTCTGTATTCCTTTACACTCCTTTCGGTTCTCTCGCTGTCACTAAGTGCAGACAAACACCAAATATAAAAATGCACTGCATGCATTCTGGATTTGTAGAGTTGCTTACAGTCTTGCATCTGCTACAATATAGGTGATGTTTTGATAAAATATATGTACCATTACTTTCCAGTTCTTATAACCATATTGAATACAAAACTCGGGTAAGCAGTTACCTGTGAAAATTCTGAAATTTCAATAGCTGTTTATAAGCTAGTGGAGACTCATCATCATGTCTCCACTGATGCTGGAATGTGCCTTTCATTTGATAAAAGGATGTTTCCACACCTCAAGACTCAGCTTAGTAGTCAACTAAGAAACCTAAGAGGAAGCCAGCTGTGGTGGCAAATCTCAGCTTTTGGGAGGCCAAGGCAGGGGACCTCAGAGTTTCAAACTAGCCTGGTCTTCTACAGAGTGAGGCTCAGGACAGCCAGGGCTACATAGAGAAACTCTGTCTCAAAACATAGAAAGGAAGGAAGGAAGGAAGGAAGGGAGAGAGGGAGGAGGGAGGGAGGGAGGGAGGGAGGGAGGGAAGGAGGGAGAGAGAGAGAGAGAGAGAGAGAGAGAGAGAGAGAGAGAGAGAGAGAGAGAGAGGAGAGAGAGAGAGAGCAAAGAAAGGAAAGGAAAATTAAAGAGTAAAATCTAGTATGGGAATCACAGAAGTCCCACGCAAACTGCACCCAGGGACAGCTTTGAGTCTGTGGTTCCCATTAGTAGGTCTGTGCAGCTACTATGATACACTAACGCTTCCTGTGGCCCATGTCATTCCTAGGAGTCATCAGCCTAGCCTTGCAGCTCTCCAGCCTGCAACCCGGCTGCAGGTGCAGAGCCCTAGGTTATAGAGCAGGCACCTGCCACATTTCTCCAGAACCTCCGGGTACCTCTCAATCATGAAGATCTGAGAAATGCCACCACTGCTGCCCCAACACTTGGCCACCTACTTCCACACTATCATGAGCACCTGCATATCTGCCTCGGCACACTGAGAGCCATTTCATAAAGAAAGGAATGAGGGCCGGGTATGGCAGCACCTGCATTTTAAATCCTGGCACCTGGGAAACAGGGAGAAGGACCTGAGCGGCCAGCCTGGGTCTACAGCCAGGGCTATATAGAGAAACTTTATCTCTGTCATGCCCCAAAGATACCCCAGGCCAAGGCTCACTCAGTATCTGTAGCTCCTCCCATCAGTCTCACCCCACCCGCTACCCTAAACCTCACCAGCCCAGGGGCTGGGCTTTGCCTCCCTAGCGTCTCTTTCCTATCTGAACCTGCCATTTCAGCCACCCACTCTCTTGGTCCTTTGCTCTTGGCTCACTCTGGGCCTCATTACCCTCTTGACTCCCTGCTCTCTACTCTCTTCCTCTCTTGCTCCTCCCCCCTCACCCCACCCCCTGCCCCAGTCATGTTCATGCTACACCAGTAGTTCTCAACCTGTGGGTAGTGATCCCTTTGGGGGTCAAACAATCACTTCATACCATCAGAAAACACATTTAAATAAAGATTCATAACAGTAACAGAATTACAGTTATGAAGTAGCAAAACAACAAAAATATGGTTGGGGTCACCACAACATGACAATAAAAGGTCACACTATTAGGAAGGTTGAGAACCACTAATCTAGACTCTTCCAGATGCATCTGTCTGTACTCTCCCCTCATGTCTACAATAAAACAACAACAACTTCTCATCCATACCCTGGAGTGGCCATGCACTCATTTTCAATCAGAACAAAAACAAACAAACAGTAATGAAATCTCTTCAAATTACAATTTGAAATAGTGACTGTGAGTTTAAATGACATTATCTCAGTCATGGGAGAAATCTATAAGAGTCACATGTGGGAAATATGCCAAGAATGGGAACACTGGCTTTCTTTTTCCTGTCTGTATCATCCACTGCTTCCGATGAGAAACTGCAGCTCCAAAGGTAATACAAAACACAAAAGAGGGGCTGGTGAGATGGCTCAGTGGGTAAGAGCACCCGACTGCTCTTCCGAAGGTCCAGAGTTCAAATCCCAGCAACCACATGGTGGCTCACAACCATCTGTAATGAGATCTGACTCCCTCTTCTGGAGTGTCTGAAGACAGCTACAGTGTACTTACATATAATAAATAAATCTTAAAAAAAAAAAAAAAAACAAAAAAAAAAAAAACACAAAAGAGCATATTTACTTTTTCATCTTCCTGCCTAATCCTCCCAAGTAGCTGGAAGTATCGGTGTAGATCATTCCACCCAGAAATTATTTCAATTATTTTTTCTACAGACAAAGTCTCATATAGCCAGGCTGGCCTTGAACTCCTAATTCCTTCACCTAAATGCTAGGATTATAGGACTGTGGCTACACCCAATCTAATTCTTTCAATGTTACAGTCCCTTCTGACTTCACACTTAGGATAATGTCTCTATCGTACATCATTTTCTTTTTAATTACCAGCTCATTTACATATGTACTTTATAATCTTTAGTAGTCTGTTCTACCTCTTCATATCTTTCTCTTAAGCAGTTTCTCTACAGACACAGGACTCATAGGTAGCATTTAGGTCTAGACCAGAAGCCAGTGAGCTTCCCAAATGAGACACACCATACAGTGCCATTTCTTAAGCCAGACACATGTTTCCATGGAGTGGAAAACAAAGAAAGAGAAGAGAGGAGAAACAGCCCAGGAGTCAGCAAGAATAAGTCTTTCCCTTAGTAAAAGCTTTTTAGAGCAGTGGTTTTCAACCTCTTGATTGTAACCTCTTGGGGGTGGGTGGGGGTGGGTGTTGAATGACCCTGTCACAGGGGTTGCCTCAGACCATGGGAAAACACAGGTAGTTTTACCCCACTGAATACACAAAGCAAATCAACTAGTTAGATAAATGGAGTGAAGCCTAACACAGAGATACAGATATATAGACACAGATACATGATACATACTGGGAAATATGATCCTGCTATGATATTTTTAGTACTTTATAAGAATGTACCTGAAAGTTCTCAGTGACCCCAGGATTTCCTACAATGTCCCAAACCCAATGACTCCTGGAAGTCATGCCTACACAGCAATCAGACTGCTTTCTGAATGACAGTGTGGTGCTTATGACCCTTAAAAGTACTCTACATTTTTCTCTCAGGAAACTCCCAAGTCCCACTGCTAGTGTATTTAACATAAGCAGTGTTCTTTTGCACATGTGCAGTGTATGTGTATATGGATGCATGTGTAAGTGCACGGAGCAACACGTGTGCCCCACAGCTGGCACTGACTGTCTTCCTCCACTGCTTCCCACTTTACTGGGACTGAACCAGAGCTTGTCAACTGCTGCTGGTCAAGATAACCAGCCTGTACCAGAGATCCTGTCTCTGTCTCCTGAGTGCTGAGATGACAGACGGATGGCCATGACTACCCAGCTTTTACATGGAACCTGGAGATCTGAGCTTTGATCCTCATACATATGCAAGAAGCATTGAGTCATCTCCCTAACCCAGCACTCAGGAGGCAGAAGCAGGTGGATCTCTGTTGAGTTTGAGACCAGCCTAGTCCATGTAATGAGTTCCAAAACAGTCAGGAATATATAAAGACACTCTGTCCCAAAGAAACCAAACAAACAAAACAAAACAAAACAAAACAAAACAGAAAGTCAACCCATTTTCTTTCCTAGCCTCAGCACATAGCTCTGTTAGTGGATCTTCCTGATATGGAACAGAGACTCATGTACCCATAGTGATGTGTTCTATAATAATGAGGTAGAAAATTCGTTCTTTCTATATTTACTGATTATGTTGTTGAAGGTTGAACATAGGGTTTTGTTAAAGCTAGGCATGTATTTTATTAGTGGGTTATGCATTCTTACCTTCAGAACAATTTTTGTTTGTTTTGACACAATCTCATTCTGTACCCCAGGCTAACCTTGAACTTATGTCTAGCATGGACAGACCTCAAACCCATAGAATCTTGCTATCCTGGTCTCCTGGGTGCTGGGAATGCAACTGTGAGCCACCATACCTGGCTTAAAACATAACTAAGAAAACTAATTCTAGCTCAGCCAAAAAAAAAAAAAAATGGAAAATAATAAAATAAAGATATGAGAACCTTTGAGCATATTATCAGAAGGTTAGTGCCAGTAAGGACCAAGGAAGCTTTCTATGAGAACAACAATTACGCTGGATGGTGATAGCGCACGCCTTTAATCTCAGTGCTCGGGAAACAGAGGAAGATGGATCCCTGAGTTTGAGGACAGCCTTCTCTACAGAGTGAATTCCAGGATAGCCAGGGCTACACAGAAAAACCTTATCTAGGGGGAAAAATTATGATATTTTATTTAATTTATTTGGTATTTGACTACAGATCATCTCAAAATTTCTAGGTTACAGGCTAGAGGCTGGAGGTGTCGCTCAGCTGATAGTGTGCCTACCTAGTGTACATGAAGCCCAGGGCTTGGTCCCTATCACTGTATACATGAGAATTGGTGGGCATATCTATGAGTTAGGAATCAGGAGGTGGAGGCAGAAGAATCCAGAGGAATTCAAGGTCATCCTCACCTACATATGCAGCTTGAGACCAGCCTGGGTACACAAAACCCTATCTCAAAAATAAATAAATAAACCCTAGTTTACACTAAACTCCATCTCCACTGATCATTTCGTGTGGTATTTATATGTAGAAGTAGCATGGTTATCACAAATTGAACACAAGCTCTCCCATCACTTTTCACTGTATAGATATAGATAGATACATTTGTCAGCATCAAAACGATAATCTCCAATCTTTTATAGAATTTAAAATTTACTGTTGGAATATATTGTTGACAATAATTTATTATTCTGAGACTATAAAATGTTTTTTAAAAAGAACTAAGGTAAAAATTTAGATAAACTAATTAAAAAGAAATAAAATTGTTCAGAAATAAGTAAGACAAAGACCAGGAACAGTAATACTTACCTATAATTCCAGTTGTCTGTGGGGCTGAGATAGGAGAATCTCCAGTTTAAGGCTAGTCTGGGATATAGAGTAAGACTGTTTCAAAACAAGAAACCTCTGATGTATGTACTATACTAGCCAGACAGGCCAGGCCCCAGACTAGGCTCACTTCGCTGATCCCAGAAGGAATACACAGTACACTCAAGAGCTTCTATTCTATGTTTTGGGCTGGCAAAAAATGGCTCAGCTGATAAAGGCATTTGCTACCAAGTCTGCTTAGCCGACTTTGATCCCTAGGACCCACATGGAAGAGAGAACAGACCCTTGCAAGTTGTTCTCTGTATACACACAATAGCACTTGGGGAGCCTCCATGGAAATAAATAATTTTAAGAACTATTTACTGTGCACAGCACTGAGCTGCCACTGTCATGTCCCCGGGGGGGGGGGGGGGGGGAGCCTGGGAAAGGGGCACTGCAGGAGGGCTGCAAGCACAGAGGTCAAGAGCCACGCCTGGGGAGCAGGCAGGGCAACCAGCACTGAGGGCAGGGGGTTGTGCAGTGTCTGGAGCTTTCTTGGAATTCCCCACCCCCCAACACACACACACACACACAGAGAGAGAGAGAGAGAGAGAGAGAGAGAGAGAGAGAGAGAGAGATGCTATATTTATGGTACTTCAGAAACCTTGAACCAGATCAAATAACTTGTTGAAATAAGTATTTGGATGTAAAAGCTGTTTGGGCAAATTAACATACTTGCATGACACACAGCAGTTTGGAACAGCACTTTAACACATGACTGTGTGATAGAGAAATGAGGAGGATGTCAAACAGAGCTGTGAGTGTGTGTAGGGAGAAGCAGAAGTATAGGTACAGGGGCACAGGCACAGCAGACAAAGGAGCCTGTACCTGCTGAGGATGGCCAGTCCTCAGGCGCTGGAAGCTCAGGCCACTAGCAGGCCTACCTTGGCCCACTGCCACCTGCTAGGCCAGTGCTACTACTAGGCATGCAGGCCTGGCCCTTGGTAGAGCTGCTACTGCTGTCTCTCTTGATGCTCTGCCTGCAGGGTGGCATGGTGGGCAGAGTGGGTGGTATACAATAGCATGGAGCTCTAATGGGGGAAAAATGCTGAAGTGTAGCTTCTCACAGTTGATGGCTTCTAGCAGGTGGTAGGGGTGGGAAAAAGTCAGTTTTCTTTAAGAGGCTGCCCACTCAGCATTTGACCATACTCCAGTGAGTATGGGCAACACAAATTGGACTTGGTGAAAGGGACGGGGGTAGGAGAATAGACCTGGGAGGAATGGAGCATTGCATGAAATTCCTAAATAATAAAAATATTATGTTGGGGAAAAAGATTTACTAAATTAGTCCTTCACTTGACCCTCAGTACTCTATACTTACCTATCATGTATAATCTCTAGATTAGATTAAAAAACAAAACAAAACTTACGTTGGAGACGGAGAAAAGCTTTTATTTATTGCAAATGTGGCTTACTGCTTGATCAACTAATACTTTTTCCCTTGGCCATGAATAAACCTATCACACCTCTCAATGTTATGACAAACAATAACAATTCAATTCCCAATCTACTTTCATGTGAAAAAGAGATTTGAGCGATGCATATTTTAAATCTAAATCCCACCCAACACATAAACATAGACCTCAAGTAGAAGGCAGTCATGACACTAACTCTCACCATGGTTAGCATTTCATATCCACAAGGTGTACGGCATGGCTAGCCACCTGGAAGAAATGCAGACCCCAGCTCTCTAACTCCATCTGCTGGTAGGGCAGGGAAAGGGCCTCTGTAACCCGGTCAGATGACAGAGCAACAGCAGACTACATAAGGAGTTTGACCAAACAAATTAAACTGAGAAGTACCAAAAGAAGAGAGAGAGAGAGATTGATTAAGCTTTATGATTACAATTAAAGAAAAAGAAATCAGAGATGCTTTTTAAATTTCTTGAATTATTTAATTGAAATTTATGATTGCTCTCTTTTAAAAAAAAATCAGAGATGCAAAGAGAAAGACAATTACTTAGTGAACATGACAAACAGGGGAACCCAGAGTCAGCTGCTCCTTTTTGCCTATGATCGAGGCTGGCTTTGAGTCCTCAACCCTTATGCCATAGTTTCCCAAGTGCTGGCATACAATCATTATAGTCCTGTGGCACCATGTCTGACTGTACTGGGTTTGTTGACTTATCATTCTGCTTTTCCAAAACCCACAGAAACTCTGTGCTATAAATCTACATCCTGGTTTGCTGGCACACATATGGAATCCTAGTATTTGGGAAAGGCAAAGCAGAAGGACCAGAAGTTCAAAGCCAGTGGCTATGCAGTGAGTTCAAGACCAGCCTGGGCTATGTGATAGCCTGTCAAAAAAAAAAAAAAAAAAAAAGACAAAACCAAAACCAAAACAAACTGGGTGGTGGGAAGGTGGGAAGGATCACCAATGTCAAAGGTTCTGAATATTGCCTAAACCATAGGATTGCCCAATAAAAGCCATTTCTGAATCATCACCCTTTAAAGAGTCCTGTAGTCAAAATTCCCACTCTCCTATTATCTTTAATGCTCACAGCCTAAATGTATGTCATGAACTAGCACAGATGATCAAGCCAAGGTCTCACTGTGTCTGGAAGGTCAAGGACAAGAGGTCTGCTCTATGAACCCTTAATATGTGCTGCTTCCACACAGGATAAGGAAAAGATCTAGACAGCTAAGAAACCCAAAACCACATTCTATGTGACACTTCTGTAAAGTAACAACAAAAACAGCCTGCAAGGATAGGTCAGGGGAAGTCTTTCTAGTGTGCGTAAGGTCTTCAGTCTGACCCCTAGGATTGACCAAGGAAAGAAAAAGTTATGTGGAAAGTATTCAAGAAGTCTATGGATCTCTACAGTCTCCAGAGAATAACTAATAAACAACAAATCATACACAATATTATTTTGAGTCATTGAACTGAAATAAAGACAAAGTATGAGATAAAATAGAGCCAAAAACATGAGCCAAAAATCTCTTTGGCTCTTTTTGGCCTACTGAATTATGAGAGCTAGAGGATTCAAGTGGAAATCTCTGTGCCTAAAAGGCTCAGGGCAGCTAAACTAAAGTACAAGTAATTCTGAGAGCCTTAGAGTTGAAAAGTGAGTGAGATTGCCCCTGTTCCAGAAAGCTGTACATTAAAAAGCTACTAGTCATATACAGAACCTGAGGGTAGGGACTGTCATTTGGCTGAAGACTTGACTGCCAGGCTCTGCCAAGCATGAGAATCCGTCATACCCTGCCCAGTCTCAGATTAGCACAGCTACAGTTTTAGATTGTTTTAAAAAGAAGTGACATTCTGGGGGATGCCCACAGAAATACTCACCAGTCAATACGCTATAGTCCACGATATGCTTCAAGAAAGAAAAAATAAGGGAGGGAAAATGGGAATATAGAAAATGTCTAGGTTAGCCCAAAAGTAGGCCAAGAAGGAGTTAACATAGCAACCATTACATCTTTTTTAAGTGGAGTTTTAAAATACAGCCATGATAGACATGGACAGACAGCTTAGCCAGTAAAGGTTTCGCCTTGTGTCTTAGTGCTCTATTGCTGTGACAAGAAATCATGACCATGGCAACACTTATAAAAGAAAAATGTAATTGGGGCTGACTTACAGGTTAGGAGATTTAGTCCATTATCATGGTGTGAAGCATGGCAGCACACAGGTAGACATGATGCTAGAGAAGGAGCCAAAAGATCTAAATCTGGATTGACAGGAAGAGAGAGACACTGGGCCTGGCTTAAGCATTTGAAACCTTGAAGCTCACCCCTAAGTGATATATTTCCTTCCACAAGACCACATCCCCTACCTAATCTTTTTAAACAGTGCCACTTTCTTATGAGAAGCATTCAAATATATGAGCCTATGGGAGACCATTTTCATTCAAACTACCACAGCTCCTGAGCATGAAGACTTGAGTTCAACCACCAAACCCCACTCTAAGTTTTTTTCAGAATTATCTCTTTTTATTTTAAGTGTATGGGTATTTTCCATTAGCTTATGTCTGTGTACCCCATGCACACAGTGCCTGTGGAGATCAGAAGAGGATGTTGGACCCTCTGGAACTAGAGTTACAGTAGGTTACATCCTGCCACATGGGTACTGGGAATCAAGTCTAGGTTTTCTACAAGAGCAACAAGTGCTCTTGAATGGGGAACCATCTCTCTAGCCCCGAACCCCCCCCTTTTTTTTTTTTGAGACAGGGTTTCTCTGTGTAGCCCTAGCTGTCCTGGAACTCACTTTGTAGACCAGGCTGGCCTCGAACTCAGAAATCCGCCTGCCTCTGCCTCCCGAGTGCTGGGATTAAAGGCATGCGCCACCATGCCCAGCTCCGAAAATCCATTTTTAAAAAGCAGGATGTGGGTGCTGGAAAGACAGCTCAGAGGTTAAGAAACTGTTCTTTTCCAGAGAAGCTGGGTTCAGTTCCCAACACCCACATGGTGGCTCACAGCTGTCTGTAACTCTAGACTCGCACACAGACAAAACATCAGTGCACATAAGGAACAAAAGCTGGGTGTGGTAGTGGGCACTTGCAATCCCAGGACTGGTGAGGCCAATATTCCTTACAAACAAAATATACAACCATGTATACTGCCTGACACTTTGTACCCTGAGAGAAATTCCATTCAGGGTTGTCCCAGAAAGTGGTTGTAATACTGTAGTTCTCTACTTCTGGGTGCTGGTGCCTGCATAAGGTGCAGAACCATGAATAAACCAGGCCTCAGTCCTCGGTCTTCTCTTCCTCCGTCAACCGGTCATAAGGCACGCCCCCATGAGGCTAGAGGTGCACACTTGGCAACAGATGGCATTGTAATAGTAGGAACCATTTACATGGGCAGCTTCTTCATGTAACTTGCTTATGCTTTCAGGACCTGCTCGGGCATGATCACGTGTATACCACTTCTATTTGATAACAGATTGCTGCTGTACATGTCCTGCATCATGACTTGTTGGGTCAGAAACATCCAGCTCATGATGGGCAGCTCAGGTCTAATGGTAACTCGGTGGCCCACTGTCCAAAGTTCAATTTCCATAAAAGCCCAACAGCAAGCCAAAAGCTGTCTTTCGAAGGGAGGATCATTGTATGCAGATGATATAGAGCCTTGCTGCAAAAGCCCAAAGGTCTCTTCTGTGATTCACCTATAGAGGCCTGCAAAGGCTCCAAACAGCATCCCTATCTGCCACTGCCACTTCAAGGACTACCAGATCTAAGGGCTCATATGTTCCAAGTGGTAGAACAGCCTGCACGGCAGCTTAGACCTATTGAAGAGCCTTCTCCTGTTCCACACAAAGCTAGTAGCTTTCTGAGTCTCTTGGTATATGGGCAGGAGTAGCACACCCAAGTGAAGAATGTGCTGTCTCCAGAATGCAAATAGACCCAGTAAATGTCGTTGCTTCTTTCTTGGTGGTGGGAGACACCAGGTGCAATAACATCCTTCACCTTAGAAGGAACATCTCTGCATGCCCCATGCAACTGGACTCCTAAGATTTTCACTGAGGTAGATGGTCCTTGAATTTTGGTTGGATTTATTTCCCATCCTCTGATATGCATATGTGTTACCAATCAGTTCAGAGCAGTTGCTTCTTCCTGTTTCCTTGACCCAATTAGCATAATGCTGCCTACATAGTACACCAATGTGATATTTTATGGAAGAGACAGATGATCAAGATTTCTTCTAACTTAGACACAGGCCTGGAGAGTTAATATATCCTTGAGGCAAAACTGTGAAGGTATACTGCTAGCCCTGCCAACTGAGAGCCAATTATTTCCAGATACCTAGAAAAGGGCATTTGCTAGAGCAGTAGTTGCATCTCAAATACCACCACCAGCTCTGCACAGGTGAGAATTTATCGATCTTGAAACTACAAAAAATACGGTGAATTAGCAAGTACAGAATGTGTGAATTGTGAAGGCAGACTGTGTTCACTACACCACGTTCAAACCAACTTTCCAAACTATGTCTGAGAATAGCTCCACAAACGCAAGGAGCCCAGGCTCACCTGCTAGTCGGCTCTATAAGTGTGGCATCAGGCTTCTGTTCTGTCTTGTTTTTGCAATCCTAGGGATGGAGCCAGGAAGACATATGATGGTCACGCTCCTCCTATTACTTCTGAGACTTCCTGCCACAGAAAGCTCTCGTCAGCAGTCGGAGCTGCTGGAACCCCCTGCACTGCTAAGAGGTTGTTTCACGTGGCAGCCCAGCTGCTGGATGTCTCGGCAAGGAAAGCAAACTCGAGTCAGTCTGACAGAAGGTCTGTCTCACCCAAACCCCGGAAGTCACTTTAAAGCAGCCCTGAGCCAGGGCCAGGCCAGGGGGCTTCTCCAGGTCCACACTCAGAAGTCTGGTTCCACAAATGTGTGTAGATCTGTCTGCTGCCAAAGCCGGAAATGCTGTTAGGCCACATTACTGAGCATTGATAAGCATTTATTTTTGTTTGTTTGTTTGTTTTGTTTTTTGTTTTTCGAGACAGGGTTTCTCTGTGTAGCCCTGGCTGTCCTGGAACTCACTTTGTAGACCAGGCTGGCCTTGAACTCAGAAATCCGCCTGACTATGCCTCCTGAGTGCTGAGATTAAAGGCGTGTGCCACCATGCCCGGCTGATAAGCATTTATTTAAGTGAAATATTTTACTGGAACTTGGACAGGCGGGTGGCTACCAGCATGGCATGCCACCTTCTGGTTGATGAGGTAGAATTAGGACATAGGAAGCTACATTTGGAGTGAGCGGCCATTTGTGGTTTGACAACCCAGAGGGACATCAAACTAAAATATTTAAGTTTCCATAACAAAGAAAGAACATTTTCAGTAAGAAAAACAGCTTCTAAGACCAATTATGAAACAAAAAGTCTTCTTTCTAAGTCACTACAACTTTCTACTGGCTTTTGACAATACCAGGCCACACCTCACCCCAGCCAAAGTCAGAGGAAGGGGATTCCTCTGCAGGCCGATGGAGCCATGCCCACACCCTAGAATGTAAACTGTTCTCTGCTGCTCACATTCACAGCCCATGTTTCATGAGAGCACCCATCAAGTCAATTGGTCTCTCCTGAGCCTTGTCAGCACTTGAGATTTTCTCAGTGAGAGCATCAGGGGGCTCTCCAACACTAGGCTCTACAGTTCAGTAGCCAGGATGGTTCCTGGGCCTGAGGTCCAAAGGGGGCTTCCTACTACAACTGATGCCACTCCTTACAGGAGTCCAACTGAGAGACTCCCACACCACACACAGTAAGTGAGGAGACTCCTCCTGTCCCCTAGCAGAGATCCAGGTAGCTGCTTTCTAGGCCAGCCCTCTTCCAGGCAGTGATCACCCACTTGCCCAAAGACCCTTGATTATCAGGCTCCTCCTAAATCTATCCATCAGTCATGTCCTGCATTAGTCCCCAAGGGAGTCCTCCTAAATCTATCCACCAATCGTGTCCTGCATTAGTCCCCAAGGGAGTCCTCCTAAATCTATCCATCAGTCATGTCCTGCATTAGTCCCCAAGGGAGTCCTCCTAAATCTACCCACCAATCGTGTCCTGCATTAGTCCCCAAGGGAGTCCTCCTAAATCTACCCACCAATCGTGTCCTGCATTAGTCCCCAAGGGAGTCCTCCTAAATCTACCCACCAATCGTGTCCTGCATTAGTCCCCAAGGGAGTCCTCCTAAATCTACCCACCAATCGTGTCCTGCATTAGTCCCCAAGGGAGTCCTCCTAAATCTATCCACCAATCGTGTCCTGCATTAGTCCCCAAGGGAGCAGCAAACACTGAGAGGGAATACTTAGGACAATGCCAGCAGCAGCAGCAGCAGCAGCAGCAGCAGCAGCAGAAGAAGAAGAAGCAGCAGCAGTAGCAGCAGCCGCAGCAGCAAACCACAGATCTGCCTAGAATGTATGAGGACCTTGGTTCCACGCCCAGAGATAGAAAAAAGAAAAGCTGTGCATGGTGACACTGTCTCAGAAGACGAGGGCCTCATCAGAACAAAAGTGAAACATCACCTCACTGTATGGGGCATACTGGCATTCTTAGGGTCTTCTCTTTTAAGAACACTGCAAATGGGGGAAGAGCTCCCTGGCAAAGCACTTGCCCAGTGTGTGGAGGTTCTAGGTCCCACCTCCAGCACCAGAAAAAATTAAAGCTGGCCATAACTCACTCAGGAACCTCACAGCTCTGGTCAGGTGATCCACAGCTTGGAAACACCAGGTAGTCACCACCATTCTGTCCTCCCTCTGCTAACCAGCACTGCCCCTCATAAGCCCCACAAAGGCTTCTCCCTCAAGACTACAAGTGTTCCAAGCACCACCCCATAGTTCATACTTCAAGGTGCCAGGTCTCCTGGGGGTGGTAGCTGAGCATTACATGACATGTATTAGTTCAGCATGCCCCACTCTGAAGGAAAACACCATCTGTAACCATCCTACATCCAGGCACTGTGGGGCAGTGGCCAATGCCAGGAAACTTGGTAAAAAGTACACTAGGTTCAGAAACCCCAGCACCCACCTGAAGACAGCAGGGGTTTCCCTACTGCCAACCAGATTCCTGGCCTGGAACACGTGACCACACTCCTTACATAAAACATGACTAGTGGTCAGGAGCACATAACGGAGTTCTCCATGCTAGTGAGGTGTCTAGATGGTCCCTGAGGGGTTGTCCAGTCAGCTTCCTTTCCCTGACCTTCCTTCATGCAAAAGGTCTTTAATCTCTGGTTCCCCCCAGGAAGATATATGAACCCATTTTCCATGATGAACAATCAATAAACAGTATTGACAAGCATGCACTCTCATCAAGAACCATGCGGGAGGGGGATGGGGGTGGGGACGGAGGAAGCCTTTGACGACGTACAGAGCCACTGCCAAACCTCCCACAGAAGGCCCCTCTACTCCTGGGCAATTTCAGGTGAGCTAAACTGAGGTGCCTCTCCCTACCCCCTAACCTTCCCCATCCTTGACTTCTCTGGATGCCCCGGAGTTAGGGAACTCCAGCTTCAGCCTCAGCCTGTGCTGTTTCTCATTTGAGCTGAGGCCACCATCCTAGGCTACATTCTCCACCCCCTGAGCAGTGCTTTGGCGCTTCCCACAAACCCACCACTTGATGGCAACAGAAGGTAAATACAGTCTAGCATTCTGCGGTTTGTTTGTCCAAAGGAGTTCCCACACCCCTGCAGTGAGGCAGAACACAGAACCATAGGGCTCTACCATACTTTGCCCCACTGCCACTTGTGTAAACAGCATGTAAATATGTGTCAAAAGATGAATATGGGCCAGGTGATGGTGGCATACGCCTTTAATCCCAGCACTAGGGAGGGAGAGGCAGGCTAATCTATATGAGTTTAAGGGCAGCCTGTTCTATGGAGCTAGGTCCAGGACAGACAGGATTACACAGAGAAACCCTGTGGGAAGAACTTGGGGGTGTGTGAATTCATCCAGTAGAATGTCTGTCTGTCTGTCTGCCTGCCTCCCTCCCTTTTCCCCTCAGTCTTCTTTGTCAGAAATATCTTTTACAAATGCTAAATTAGGAATTGAAGCTCACTATCAACAATTCTTGGAAGCCATGGCCCATTTATTATGCTGTATAGCATTTATAGACATGGCAGCTTCCAAGATAAATTCAATTTGGCCTCAGTCCAAAGCTATGAACCAGTGTAAATGAAAAAAACAAAAAGCTTTCCAGACATTTTAAAATAAACAGACCCAGCTTAGAACACCCTGTACTTGGTCTGCTCTGGACTCTGTGCTATGGAGCACCCTAGCTGTGCAAGGCCTGTGCCCTCCTCTAAAGAACCAACCTGGTGCCCAATGTTGAGCAAAGCGCACCATCAACAAATGCTTTAAAGTGTTATTTTATTTTTAAACCTTCTGTAGTCAAAAAGAAAGAAATTCCACAATGGCAAGACTTATAGAACAGACAAGATTCCAATCTGACTGCTCACATACCAAACTCCTGTTTGCACTGTCTGCCTGCCCTTCCTGTCTCACGTATCTTCATACTGGAGGGTGAGCTCAGGCTTGCTTAGTCCAAGAAACCTTCCCTGACTCTGCTGTGTCTCCTGAGCCACCTTCTACTCCAGTGCTCGGTCTCTGTGACTTGCAGGTTTCAATGAAGCTATATCTTAAGAACCTTGTAACATTTTAACTCTTTCTCTTGTCACTAAAGGACACTGAGCATGAAGATCCACCACGTCCAGTGTCACACAGTGATAAATTAATATGAAAAGGGGGCTTCATTTGTCTGAAAATATAATTACAAAATGTGTGAATACATTTTCATCCCAGCACTGGGAAGGCTGAGGCCAAGTAAGACTGCTCTAAGTTCAAAGCCAGCTTAGCCTACAGAAGAGAGGCCTGGGTTAGAAGGAAAGGAAGAAGAAAAGCAAGCCTAGCTTTATTTATTTTCAATTATGTGTATGTGCGCAGGTATAAGCACTTGAGTGCAGGCACCTTCAGAGGTCAGAAATTCCCTGGAGTGGAAGTTAGAGGAATTGTATGCAGGTCATCTGTAAGAGCTGCCAGTACTCTTAACTGCTGACTTCTCTCTCTGGCCCTAGTAAGTATGTCCAAATATGGCCTGCTCATGATGTAAGCAATTGAGTTAAGTTAGATGTTAACAGGTAATTAAAATTAACACTATACTACAAGTAGGCCTTTTTAAAGCCACATAATACGCTATAATAATTTCTAAATTACCTATATAGTATCAGGTAAAAGAATTTGTGAGAAAAATAATTCTCAGCACAGCACTATTGTCTCTCCATTCCTTTTCCAACACAGCACAAGTTCCTTGCCTCTGATGCACTCTGCAGAAATGTCTGCAGCTCCCCACATTGCTCCAATCCGCACAGAGAAAGGGAAAGAGGCATTCCAAACAGCTGACAAAATAACTGGAAACTTTAATATACTCAAGAGTTATTTGAAGTCAGTGTTGCTTTTTATAGTAATTCCAGCTGAAAACGAAGCATTAATACAGAGATAAGGAGATAGGGTATAGAGTTAGGGTAAAATCTGGACTCAGGCCTAGGGAGGTGGCTCGTTGGTAAAGTGCCTGCTGCACAAACATGAGGGCTGGAATCCAGAGAGCCCTAGCACTCACACAGAAAACTAAGGCCCATCACTTTCACACTGTTCTAGTCAATATTCTATTACTATGAAGAGACACCATGACCAGGGCAACTCTTATAAAAGGAAGCATTTAATTGAGGGCTTGCTTACAGTTTTAGAGGGTCAGTCCATGATCATCATGGTGGGAAGCAGACAGATATGGTGCTGGAGCAGTAGGGGGGAGCTAACATCCTAATTTACTGACAGACAGAGATTAGGCCTGAAGTGGGCTTCTGAAACCTCAAAGCCACTCCCAGTGACACACCTCCTCCTACAAAGCCACACCTCCTATCCTTCCCAAACTGTTCACTAACTGTGACTATGCATTCAAATATATGACCCTATGGGAGCCATTCTTATCTAAACCATCATAACCCCTCCAGTGCTGGCGAGGTAGAGACAGGTAGGTCCTCGAAGTTCATTGATCAGCCAGTCTAGATAAACCAGCAAATTCTAGGTTCTGTGACAGACTCTATCTCAAAAAGTAAAATGAAGAGCAATCCAGGAATATACCTGATGTCAATCTCTGGCTTCCAAATACATTAGCACACGCACACGCACACGCACACACACTCTCTCTCTCTTCACACTTAGGTCACCATCAATCCTGTGTCTGCTGGCACCTGATGTACATGACAAAGTGTCAGCCATGCTACCACAAACAAAGTGGGACTTCCTAAACAAACATCTTTAAAAAAAAAAAAAAAAGACAGCTTGCCTGAAGACTCAATAGAGAAAATGCTATCCAGAAACACAATAAAAACTATTTCATGTTCAACTTTTCAGTATAGGGTTATACCAAAAAGTTAAAGAAAATTTCAGCAAAACTAATTCCATAAATTCTACAATAAGAAATGATGCCATGAGCCAATTACACTCAGCCATAAGAAGTGCTGTTTAGGGCTGAAGAGGTGGCTCAGTGGTTAAGAGCACTGACTGCTCTTCCAGAGGTCCTGAGTTCAAATCCCAGCAGCCACATGGTGGCTCACAACCATCTGTAATGGTATCTGATGCCCTCTTCTGGTATGTCTGAAGACAGCAATGGTGAGAAGAGAAGGAGGAGGAGGAGGAGCAGGAGGAGGAGGAAGAGGAAGAGGAGGAGGAGGAAGAGGAGGAGGAGGAGCAGGAGGAGGAGCAGGAGGAGGAGGAGGAAGAAGAGGAAGAGGAAGAGGAAGAGGAAGAGGAGGAAGAGGAAGAGGAAGAGGAGGAGGAAGAGGAGGAGGAAGAGGAAGACGAAGACGAAGAAGAATCATCATCATCATCATCAAGATGTAGAACTTTCAGCTCTTTATCCAGCACTATTTGTGCCTGCAGGCAACCATGCTTCTTACCAACATGATAATGGACTAAACCTCTGTAACCAACAGTTCATCCCATCTAGTGAGGGCAGCGGACAACAGCAGCAGCAGCAACACCAAGGCCAGCAACAACAACAGCAGCAACAACCAGAACAGCAACAAGGCATGGCATCACAAGTTCCAGAAGTCAGAATCTGGGAGCCAGTGCATCCCCACTGAGTCCTCATGTTGCTCAGAGGCCCAGATGCAGTCAGCAGATTGACCTCTTGTTCTATACTCCAGTTGTCCCAGCAACCTAAATATCTGCTAAGAATTAATGTAACTATAGCAATCAATCAAAGAAGGTGAGGCTTGCTATGTAAAGTTTGCTGCATGACACTGAAAAGTAAAAATGATGGGCCAGCAAGAGGGCTCAGTAGGTAAGTGCTTGCAGTACAACCTAATGACCTGAGTTCAATCCCCAGACCCACACAAAAGAGGAAAGAGAGAAGTAACTTCACAGAGTTGTCCTCTGACCTCCACACATGCTCACACACACACACACACACACACACACACACACACACACGCACACACACAGACAGAGTAACAGTCTGTAAAAAGTAAGCATGATAAAAACAAGAGCAAGCGTAAAATACATGAGCAAAGAAAACCAAATTTAGGTACTAAACTGAGAGATATTGTATTCCTGATCATAAAGATCATCTCTAAATAAAAATGTTCAAAGAATTAGTAGAAATGTCTGTTCAACACAAGCAAAGTCCAGGGACCACAAAGGAAGAAAGATACTGAAAGGAATTTAGCTGTTTGTTCCAGATCATCATCACAAACATAGAGACTGCATTTCTTCAGAATTGAAAATAGGCGAAGACATAGACAAGGACTAAAGAACAGATGCTTACTAAAGTGCTGATTTAAAACAGTTACAGTATTGCAAACATCCAAGAGACAGCACTAAATCAGTTATATCCATACGTACAACGTATAACAAATACAACACACCTGTCCAAAGAAACTTCTAGGAAATAGCAACAGCATAGGAAATGCCCACAGCAGCATAGGAAATGCCCACAACAGCATAGGAAATGCCCACAGCAGCATAGGAAATGCCCACAGCAGCATAGGAAATGCCCACAACACTCTAAAAACAGCAAGACTCAAGGGTGGTGAGGAACCTGCCCCACAAACCTGGAAGTCTGAGTTTTAACTCTAGAACTTACACACAATAGTAAACAGAAAGTGCACCCCATCAACTTGTCCTCTGACCTTCACATGCATCTGTGGCAAGTGTACACACCTAGAGATCATGTACACACACACACACACACACACACACACACACACACACACTATACACAATAATACATAAGACCCAAAAATACATAAAATAACAAAGTGAGTTTGGGCTGTGGGTGAGGTTCAGTTGTGAGGTCGTGGTGTCATCCTACCATCATAAGAACAAACACCAAAGCAGATTCAAATCCCACAAACAAAGTCAAAATCCAATTAGCTTTCAAAGTTATGAAAATACTTACATTCCTGTAATCCTAGAAGTCTGAGGCTGAGGTAGAAGGGGATCCCTTAAGTTTCAGGATAGCCTAAGCTACACAGAAAGACTGTTGCCATTTGAGGTGGGTGACAGTCAATGCAGAGGCTCATAACTCATAAGCGACTGTTGAGGGCACACCTCTGAAGATGAGGTCAGAAAGCATGGAAGAGCCAGAGAGCGAGGGAGTACTGTGAAATGCTTTCTAGAGCGGCCTTGCACCCATGTGCTCTCAGCAGTGGTGGCCGGGGCTCGGGGGTTGGGAGAAGTGCAGGTAGAATATTTACTCCAGTCCACGTTCTATAGCCAGTAGAGGAAGCTTGGGAGGCAACTGGCAATGAATGGCAGCTGGGGTGGGAAACCACTTTCCTCAGGTGTGACCACTGGTAAGCTGCCCAAGTTCCATAACTCCCCATCTGTGCAAGCAACTCCAACTCTTAACACAGCATGAAATAGGAGAAGAGGGTCACAAAAATGTAATAAACATACTTATTTATAAGAAAGAAGGAAGGAAGAGGCTGGGCATGATGACGCATGTGTGTAAAGAAAGGAGTTGTGGGTTTTATTAAGATGTACTTGTTTTTACTTTATGGGTAGAATGTTTTCCCTAAATGCACATCTGTGCCGCATGCATGTATGCCTGGTCCTTGAGGAAGTCAGAGGAGGGCACTGATTTCCTGGAAGTAGCGTTACAAATGGTTGTGAGCTGCCACATGGGTGCTGAGAACCAAACCCAGGTCCTCTGCAAAAGCAACCATCTCTCCAGCCTCTATCTGTACACATTTTTTAATCGGAAGACACTGGCACAGAACATTCATTCACAGAAGTTTCTGTTCTTTTCTTTCTTGAAGCAAGGTCTTATGTTGCCTAGACTAGCCTTGAACACAAGATCCTCCTGTTTTGTCTACCTTCCACGTGCTGGGATTACAGAGGTGTGCCACTGTGCTCAACTCCACATCACATACATTCCTAGAAATATCATTCCAGCTGGGCAATCCCAGGACTCAAGAGGCTGAGGCAGCTGGATCTCTTGAGCTGGAGACCAGACTAGTCAACAGAGTGAGTTCCAGGACAGCCAGGGCTACACGGAGAAACCCTGTTTTGAGGAGAAACAAAGAAGTCAGAAGAAGAGGAGGAAGAGGAAGAGGAAGGAAGGCTGACCCACTGTTCCTTCGCCTAACTAAACTACCTAGAAACCATGGAGTCCTGTTTTTCAGTTTCCAGAACCCCGTCCTCATGTGAAGAAACCATGTCATTTAAATCCATGAGGTGAATTACCAGCCCTTCCACTAAAACAATCTTATCTATTTATGAGACTTGTTGCAAGCTGTCTCTGGCTGTAGGTTGTTCCTCTTGCAAGAAAGTCACAGTAACAACGAGCCAACCAACATGAGCTGAACGTAGGGCCCAGTGCATGCTAGGCAGGCATTCTAACACTGAGAAAGATCTCCAGCCTTCCTTTTACTTTACAAGGTCTCACAAAATTGCCTAGGCTGGCCTTGAATTTACCCAGTAACTCAGGAAGGCCTTGAACTTGTGATCCTCCTACCTTAGGCTCTGAAACAGCTATGTGTCACCAGGTTTGATTTGAGTTACTGGTTTTTATATCTCAATATTTTCAATAATTATTATTAAGCACAGAGGCAGTTTACACACAGCAAATGGTGTGGCTGGGAGATAGGAAATAAAGGCAGGTGCTAGAAAAGCATAGCAGTTAAAAGCAGGAAAGGACATGCTGGCTCTGCTCAAACAGGAACCTAACAGAATGGTCCTCCACTGCAAAACTGCAGGCTAAAGGGTAGGAGGAGGCTCTGAATAGGTGGACTTGGAAAAGCTGAAATAGTTGGAGGATACAGTAGCTCAGAGAGAAGGGGGAAGAGGGAGAGAACACGTGCGAGCATACTTGTGCATGCCTGTGCCTGCACAAGCAGTAGAGAGACTGCCCTATAGGGCAACTGTCATTAAAGTGGCTGGTGCCTGGATCCTGTAAGGCTTTTTTCTTTTTTTAAAAGACAGGGTCTTATGTATTCCTGGTTGGCTTGGAACTCACAGAGATTCTCTGACCTCTGCTCCCTAAATGCTAGAACTAAAGGTATGGGATATCAAGACCAGTTACCCAAAAATATTTTTTACAAATCTCGTATCTTTCTGTCATGATAAACAAAAAGAAAAGCATGGCTTTTCTCTCCAGTGTCTCTCTAAGGCGGGTCCACGCAGGAGAGTATGGGCAGCAGAAGCAGCAGAGCTATGCAGACACAGCCCTGCTATGGTCTTCATCCTCAGCCAGGAGGCGGAGCTGATCCTCAGTCCTCTGTGCACCTTCCCTGCCAGAGGAGAGCTTGCCTCCAGGGAGTGCTCTGACCCCGGGATGCAGGTGAGATCACCATTTTCCCTCCAGTGACTCTCTAAGGCAGGTCTGCTCAGGAAAGCACGGGCAACAGAGCTTCTAGGACAGGGTCCTACAGGCCTACATCTGCAGCCAGGAGGTGGGGCTGTTCCACAGCCCTCTGTGCACTGGTCTTGCCAGGAGAGAGCTGGTCTCCCAGGAATATTGACACAGGCTTACAGACTCACAAGAGGAACAACCTACAGCCAGAGACAGCTAGAATATCTAACACGAGAGATTACCAGATGGTGAAAGGCAAATGTAAGAATCTTACCAAAAGACACCAAGACTCCTGGGCATCATCAGAACCCAGAACTCTCACCACAGCAAGTCCTGGATACCACAACACACCAGAAAATCAAATTTTTGGATTTAAAATCATATCTCATGGTGCTGGTAGAGGATCTTAAGAAGGACATTAATAACTTGCTTAAAGAATTACAGGAGAACACAGGTAAACAGGTAGAAACCCTTAAAGAAGAAACACTAAATTCCCTTAAAGAATTACAGTAAAACACAACCAAACAGGTGAAGGAATTGAACAAAACCATCCAGGATCTAAAACTGGAAGAAAAAACAATAAAGAAATCACAAAGGGAAACAACTCTGGAGATAGAAATCCTAAGAAATCAGGAGCCATAAATGCAAGCATCACCAACAGAATAAAAGAGATGGAAGAGAGAATCTCAGGTGCAGAAGATTCCATAGAAAACATGGACACAACAATCAAAGAAAATGCAAAACGCAAAAAGATCCTAACCCAAAACATCCAGGAAATCCAGGACACAATAAGAAGACCAAACCAAAGGATAATAAGTTTAGATGAGAATGAAGATTATCAACTTAAAGGGCCAGCAACTATTTTCAACAAAATTATAGAAGAAAACTTCCCTAACCTAAAGAAAGAGATGCCCATGAACATACAAGAAGCCTACAGAACTTCAAATAGACTGGACCAGAAAAGAAATTCCTCCTGACACATAATAATCAAAACACCAAATGCACTAAATAAAGATAGAATATTAAAAGCAGTAAGGGAAAAAGGTCAAGTGATAAATAAAGAGATACCTATTAGAATTACACCAGACATCTTACCAGAGACTATGAAAGCCAGAAGATCCTGAACAGATGACATACAGACCCTAAGAGAACACAAATGGCAGCCCAGGCTACTATATCCAGCAAAACTCTCAATTACCATAGATGGAGGAACCAAGAAAGCAAGAAAGTAATCCTTCAACAAACCTAAAAGAACAGAATCCCAACTCTAACAACAAAAATAACAGGAAGCAACAATTACTTTTCCTAAATATCTCTTAATATGAATGGACTCAAGTCCCCAATAAAAAGACAGGCTAACAGATTGGCTACATAAACAGGACCCAACATTTTACTGTATACAGGAAACCCACCTCAGGGACAAAGACAGACACTACCTCAGAGCAAAAGGCTGTAAAACGATATTCCAAGCAAATGGTCCCAAGAAACAAGCTGGAGGAGCCATTCTAATACCGAATAAAATCAACTTTCAACCTAAAGGTATCAAAAAAGACAAGGAGGGGCACTTCATACTCATCAAAGGTAAAATCTACCAAGATGAACTCTCAATTCTGAACATCTATGCTCCAAATGCAAGGGCAGCCACACTCATTAAAGAAACTTTAGTAAAGCTCAAAGCACACATTGCACCTCACACAATAATAGTGGGAGACTTCAACACCCTATTCTTATCAATGGACAGATCCTGGAAACAGAAACTAAACAGAGACACAATGAAACTAACAGAAGTTATGGAACAAATGTATTTAACAGATATCTATAGAACACTTTTTATCCTAAAACAAAAGAATATACCTTCTTCTCAGCACCTCATGGTACCTTCTCCAAAACTGACCAAATAATCAGTCATAAAACAGGCCTCAACAGATACAAAAATATTGAAATAATCCCATGCATCCTACTATAGAATCCAAAATAAATTCAAGACCACCCAGCCCTTTCCCCCTTTGAAAGGACTTCCAAATTGTATAGCTTTAGTGGTCAGAATAACCATGACTTTTGTGTTTGGTTCAGATAGTGCCTAGATTATTTTACCACCCTTATGACTACATTTAGAGATCCTGAATAATAATCTGACTAAGCCTGCAGCTGCCAAAACAAAATTAGCAGTTCCCAGAAAAATTCCCCTACCCCGTCCCACACTGAATTCTGAGAAAAAAACACAAACTGTCCTGACCTTGTTGCTAGAATTCCCTGTGACGTTAATAGCCGTGACTTAATAGCTGTGACGTTAATAGCCGACCCAAAAGTTCAAAACCACAAGGGCAGGCTGAGTGAGAAACTAGGCCAAAGGGTTACTTAGTCACCCTATACAAACCAACCAGTGTCTGAAAGGGTTACTTGCTACACCAATTAGAATAAGCCAGCTACCTTGTTGCCTAAATGTGCCCCTTACAAGGTATAAAAAGTGTGTTCTTTCTTTGTTTGGGGTCATTCCTTTTGCCTCTGTGCTGGGGGGGGGGGGTCCCCAATGCATTGGAATAATAAAAAAACCTCTTGCAGTTTGCAGTGATGGCAATCTCTGTGGTCTTTGTGAGTGAGGGTCTTTTGGCGGACTCCTACACTATCAGATCCCACGCACTAAGGCTGATCTTCAATAACAACATAAATAATAGAAAGCCAATATACATGTGGAAGTTGAACAACATTCTAGCCAATGATAACTTGGTCAAGGAAGAAGTAAAGAAAGAAATTAAAGATTTTTTAGAGTTTAATGAAAATGAAGACACAACATACCCAAACTATGGGACACAATAAAAGCAGTTGTAAGAGGAAGAGTGCCTCCAAAAAGAAACTGGAGAGCATACACTAGCAGCTTAACAGCACACCTAAAAGTGATAGAACAAAAGGAAGCAAATTCACCCAAGAAGAGTAGACAGCAGGAAATAAACTCAGGGCTGAAATCAACCAAGTGGAAACAAAAAGAACTATACAAAGAATCAACCAAACCAGAAGCTGGTTCTTTGAGAAAATCAACATGATAGATAAACCCTTAGCCAAACTAACTAGAGGACACAGGGACAGTATCCTAATTTAAAAAATCAGAAATGAAAAGGGAGACATAACAACAGAATCTGAGGAAATCCATGCCACACCCACTCCAGTGGAGTTTTCGTGACAAGTCCAAAAGCTTGGCCACAGTCTTGAGGCAAAAAGTTTCAGTGAAACTAGTCTCCTGGGGTCTTTGGCGTCCCATAACATGATATGGCCAGATATGTCCTCGAGATAGTCTGGTGAAGGGTTTTGCATGCTTTCTTTCAGTATTATAAGTGCCTCCAAGGAATGATCTGACAAATAGCTAAATTAGATTGGCCTCCACCAGTGTTCCAATTTCCTAAGCAATCATTGAGCCAACCTTGGGCTTTAAATTTTCTAAGAATGTTACTTATTCAGACGAATTGCCTCCAGTGTTGTGAAAGAAATCAGGCATTGCAGTTTACTGGATTAGAGTAGAAATCTCAGGATAAGTTCAACAAAGTAAACTTAGAATTCTCATTACAGTCATGTATGGCAGACTACATTAGGAGTCTACTTTTTTACTTTTTCCTCCTAGACTACTAGGAGGAAAAAGTAAATGCCACAGCTTCCTTGGTGCATCTTTGCAGCCACCTATGAAGCGACTGTACTCATGATCCTGTCAGACTGGGAACCTGCAACCCAAAGGCTATTGTGACTCTCCAGGGATACATGGACAAAAGACCATCATCATCATCATCATCTTCATCATCATCATCATCAGCCCCCGAGTCAGTCGACTAAAGGTCTGGATGCTCCTCCTGCAAGGTTTGCAGGTCACTGAGGGGGAGAGCACTGAGCAGAGCAGGTGCAGCCACACTGCAGGTCAGAGTTGTACTTTCTTTCCTTTCATTCATACTATGGCCTCTCTACAGCCTGCCTCTCAGCTACCTGATCCCCACTGAAGACATCATCATGCTCTAATAAGCTGAACTCTTGTATTCTAAATCATCTGTCAAAAGACTGGGGAAATGGATAGCAAATATCAGAGCAAAAACTGCAAAGTATACAACCACAGCATCCTTTACATCCACATCAGACATGACCTTTGGTGTCACGCCTTTCTGAAGAACACCTCCCGTTGAAACATCACTGCTATTGAGTAGCTGGAATACAAGATCACCAAGCTAATAAATGCAGCTATAAATATGTTCTCAACAGTCCAAGTCCATGCTATCATTCTTACTACACAGATATGAACAGAACTTAGCAGGTTATGTAGCATGCTGGCATCATACACCATACATGGTTGAGTAGTACTAACACCAGTCTTAAGTTTTTACTTCTACAGCCCAGCCTGTATCCCTGAGATAGTGAAAAATTAAACAAAAAAATATCAAACTATTTGGAACTGAATTTGCATATGTAGAAGTTCAAAGTTTTAAAACTTTATAGCATCAGTTACATTATGCTAGTATTTGGCACTTGAAATAAAAAGCAGACAGATAAGCCTGGTGTGGTGGTTAGCATGCCTTTAGTCCCAGCACTTGGGAAGGCAAAAATAGACGGATTTCTGAGTTTGAGGCCAGCCTGGTCTACAGAGTGAGTTCCAGAACAGCCAGGGCTACACAGAGAAACTGTCTTAAAAAAACAACAAAACCAACAAAACAAACAAAAGCTGCTCTTTAAGAGAACCCAGGTTCAGATCTCAACACCTATGTGATGGCTCACAAACATCTACAACTCCAGTCCCAGGGAGCCTGATGCCCTCCTCTGGCCTCCAAAGGCGCTAGGTTTGTACGGACTCACAAACAGGCAATAAACTCATATACATAAAAATAAAGAAAAGAAAAAAATTGAATGAACAAACATTAAAGAAAAATGGCAGTAAAATTAATGCCTTATAAGGATCAACAGAAGATGTGGTGGTGACCCATCTTTCAGAACCCTGTTTAAAAGTAAATGACTTGTCATCCATTTGCTTGTAAATAGAACATTTGAGACGAGTTTAATGGCATGAATAAATTACAGCTAAACAGGAAAAGTACAAGATGAACAGACCAATGAAGGGTACAAGGTACCCCACTTCCCTCCTTCAATCTTGCTACCTCAGATTCTCAAAGTATACCTGGAGCTTATTTTAGAAAAAACGCACTAGGAAAAGAACAGAATAAAAGCAAATGCTCTCTTAAACTCCTCCTGGTGTAATCTAGTCTGCCCAAGGAACTGCATGAGCCAAGATAAGTGGCTATGCACAACAGACATGAGCTGGAGAGATGGCTGAGTGGTTAAAAGCATTGCCTCTCTTCTGGGTTCCATTCCCAGTACCCACATGGTGGCTCACAACAGGGACAGCCAGGGCTATAGAGAGAAACCCTGACTCAAAACAAAACAACACTTCAGCTTCTAATCAGAAGATTAATGATGTACATAAAAGATTGACTAACATAAGCACGCAAAACTAAATTATTTCCTAGGTGGTGGGAGGTCCTTTGATAAGTACAAAGGAGCGACTGAGCGTGGTTTATATGCGTTCCAACTTCTCACTCGGGAGCTCCTCCACACTGGATCCACACTGGATCCACACTGGGATCCACTTGAGGATGCTTAGTTCTCCAGCAATGTTTCTGTTAGAAGCTGAAGCAGGACCACGGCCCATAATTTTAAGGATCTGGTTGGTTTGACAAACTTATCTCTTAGAAATTCCATTCTGATGCAAAGGATACACTGTGAGAACTGGTCCAGTTTTACAAACAACAGAATTTTAAATAGGGGAAGTTAGTAAGGAGACACCTCCCTTGCTATGTGCTCTTTGAAAGTAACTGACAGAAACTACAGAACATGTAGGATGTGCTGCGCCGTAACAGCGCCTGAGCCGGAGCCCCAGAGCTCTTGTAGTATCCAGCCTTCTTTTTAGTACAAATACTTGTAGTTTGTAATGAATGTGCCACATACAATTTTTGTAGTTTACTACTATGGAACAGATTGAAGATCGACAGTAAGAATGGAATACTTATAAAGGTTTGCATTACTGAGGATTACACAGAAAACCTTTGTGTAAGGATTTGTATAGATCTGATAATTGGCAAATTTTTATTTTAAAAATATTCTTACAGAAGAGTTCCATTTAAGAATGTTCACTTAGGGGCTGGAGAGATGGCTCAGTGGTTAAGAGCATTGACTGCTCTTCCAGAGGTCCCGAGTTCAATTCCCAGCAACCATATGGTGGCTCACAACCATCTGTAATAGGATCCAATGCCTTCTTCTGGCTACAGTGTATTCATAAAAAATAAAGATAAATAAGTCTTAAAAAAATAATAATAATAAAAAAACCCTTTAATTTAAAAAAAAAAAAAAAAATGTTCACTTAGCCGGGTGTGGTGGCACACGCCTTTAATCCCAGCACTCGGGAGGCAGAGGCAGGCAGATTTCTGAGTTTGAGACCAGCCTGGTCTACAAAGTGAGTTCCAGGGCAGCCAGGGCTACACAGAGAAACCCTGTCTCGAACCCCCCCGCAAAATGTCCACTTATAGAACCAAAATATAAATTAAAACTTTCAAATATATTTGATTTGAAAACAGACACACACACACACAAACCTACTGATTTAGGGGAGCCAACTTCATGGGATCCAAGTTTTAAATAGGTTTACTAATGAAACATTAAAAAAACTAAATTAATTCTTTAGTAGCCACACAGAGTGACACTTGTCTTTAATCCCAGCTCTTGAGAAGTAAAGGCAGGCAATTTCTGTGAATTCAAGGCCAGCCTGATCCATATAAGACAGAGTCTTTCTTTAAAGAAAACAAACATTTTGATATACATATAATTTTGTTATTTGTTAAGACAAAAGCAATTTACATACTAATGAGATAGATGTGCCTGTCTAGCACAATACAACCCAAAGCTGTATTAATGTGCCAGGTGCTGATAAACAACAATAGGAAAATGGGACCTCTTCATTCCCATAATTAATCCACTATGCTCTGTCAACAGAGAACTGTAAGTACATGAGAACAGTGTAGTTAGAACACAGGCTAACCTGGAACCTGAAGTGTTTCAGGCAGTTGATGAGGATGCTATATCACAGGAGAGCACGCACAGCACAGAACATACAGGCTGTATGCTCAGAATGAAGGCTGCCTCCAGTTCATTAGTGCTTGATTTTTAATTGTTTAATCATTGCATGCTCAAAAACCTTTCTTTATTGCCAAATTTTCAAACTGCATATTCAGTTACATGACATTACATGGTGTTTTGAGCCACAGTTTAAGTATCTTTAGACTAATGAATCAAAAGCTCATCTTACTAATTTTTTCTTTATTTAACTAGCAAGCTAAAAATAAAACAAGCAGAAATGCTAAGTGAGCCAGCTAGCTGCCTGAAACCACAGCTGTCATAAAGGTGACCACCCCCACCTCATTAACAAACAAAACATATGTCTAGGACACTAACCAATTTGTACTTGTTCTGGCTGGCTGAGAGAAACGAAGGCTGATGTATCATCAATCCAGGATATCTGAATGTTACCTGTTAATGGAGAATTAAAAACAAAATGAGCCTCTGAGCATTTAGAAAACCATACAATAAACAGTCTGGTATAGTTCAGTAGAGTCTAGAGGGATGAAGTGCTGGTTTAAAGCTGAAAGCCTCAGCACTACCCAACTTACCAAAAACTTTCAATCCACTATTTATTTCTGTTAAAACTTCAAGACCGGCTAGCAGGTGGCTCCCTGCATAAAAGGGCACTTGCTATGAAAGCATGAGGACCTTATTCAAAGGCCTGTAACTCTAGCACTGTGGGGCTGGAAACAGTAGGATCTCAGAAGCTCATTGGCTAGCCAGCCTGGGACAACTTCAGGTTCAGCAAAAGGAGAGTGCCACAGCAGGATCTCCACCTCCTCCTCTGGCCTCTCCAGTGGTATAAGAGTATACCTCTGCACACACGCATGCATGCACGCACACAAACACCCATGCAAACTTTCAAGAAGAAAAACCTAGGAGATGTTTTGACTTGTTTTAAAATCTAAATAGGGATGGGGAGAGGACTCAGTCAGTATAGTGCTTGAACTTAAAGACCTTAATTTGATCCAAGCACCCACATAAAAAAAAAAGGTGAGCATGGCTGACTGTAAACACAGTGCTGGAGAGGTGGGCATGGAAATCCCTAGAATTCTCTGGTCAGCCAGCCTAGCCAAATTGGTGAGGTGTGGGTTCAGTAAGAGACCTTGCACTAAAAAGGCAGATGGAGGGGGTCAGTGAGATGACTCAGTGGGTGGGTGCATTCACTGCCAAGACTGATGATCTGAATTCCAGCCCTAGGATGTATGTGCAGCATAACTTTCTAGAAATATACCTGCTTTCACTTACGGTATTCAAGGTTTCTTTTAAGTTAGGAGGTAATGTATACTCATTTTTTAAAGACAGGAAAGCTTAGAAAACAAAAAAGAGCATCTGTCAAATACTCAGTGGTGTGACTGAAGGGTGGCTCTGCAGTAAGAGCACTGACTGCTCTTCTAAAGAACTGGGGACAGAGGCTCACAACTGTCTGCAACTAAGGTATCAAGGGATCCAATGCTCTCTTCTGACCTCCAGGGTACTGCACATACATGGTGCTAACATGTGTGCTAACAGAAATGCAGACAAAACACCCATATAGATTTTTTTCAATGAATCATAATAAAGTACCCAGTGGTAAATGCATCTTCCTTCACTTCCATCTGATTTCTCTATGTTGCTTTTAAAAAAGTATTACGTATGCAAGATCCTATTCCATATCCTCCTTTTAATCTAAGTATTAAAATACACTTTAATAGTTTACAATTTTAATATTTTCTTAAATGTCTATACATCTGCATATACAATTCAAGTATATTGCTTTATTCATTACTGTGCTAGATGGTTTTGTATCAACTTAACACAAGCTAAAGTCGTCTGAGAGGAGGGAACCTCAATTAAGAAATTAATGCCTGAGCGGGCGTGGAAGCGCACACCTTTAGTTCCAGCACTCGGGAGGCAGAGGCAGGTGGATTTCTAACTTGGAGTTCCAGAACAACCAGGACTACATAAAGAAAGAAAATCCTACCTCAAAAAAACAAAAAGAAAAAGGAGGAAGGAGCCAGGCGGTGGTGGCTCATGCCTTTAATCCCAGCACTCAGGAGGCAGAGGCAGGTGGATTTCTGAGTTGGAGGCCAGCCTGGTCTACAAAGTGAGTTCCAGGACAGCCAGGGCTGTACAGAGAAACCCTGTCTCGAAAAACAAAAAAAAAAAAAAGAAGAAGAAGGAGGAAGTAAGGAAAGAAAGAGAGAGGAGGGAGGGAGGGAGGGACAGTTCAGCCTGTCCAAAATCCCATAGGACATTTTCTTGTTTTTGTTTTTGTTTTTGTTTTTGTTTGAGACAGGGTTTCTCTGTGTAGCCCTAGCTGTACTGGAACTCCCTCTATAGACCAGGCTGGTCTTGAACTCAGAAATCTGCCTGCCTCTGCCTCCCAAATGCTAGGATTAAAGGCTTGTGCCACCACTGCCAGACTAGGACATTTTCTTAATTAGTAATTGATGGGGCCTATTTTCAGTGGGCTGGGCTTGTGGTCCTGGATCCTATAAAAAAAGCAGGCTGAGCAAGCCCTGTTAAGCAAGGCAGTGAGCAGCACTCCACAGCGTCTGCATCAGCTCCTGCCTCCAGGTTTCTGCTTGTTTGAGCTCCTGTCCTGACTTCCTTCAGTGATGGACTACAACACAGAAGCATAAGGCAAATGTCGCCTTTCCTCCCCGCATTGCTTTGTTCACACTGTTTCGCTGCAGCAATGGAACTTGTAATAATAATCACTATTATGTGTATTATAGGAGGCACAGCACGCACATGCATGTGGAGGTCAGAACAACTTTGTGGAACTGGTTCTCTTCTTCCACTTTTACATGGGTTTGAGGGATTGAATACAGATCACAAAGCTTGCACAGCAAACACTGAGCCATCTCATCAGCATATGAATATTTTCTTAAATCTCTACATAATAAATCTTTTGAGGAAATACAAGTATTTACTAAGCATCATTACCATGGCCAGTTCACCACCTTCACATTACTTAATAATTTCCAAAGAGAATAAATAGCTTTAGTACTTCATTTGTTAAAATGATAACCTGTACATTCCCAAGCCATGTGCACAGGTCTACTTCATGCCCTGATAAGCATGAGAGGAACTGCCTATGTTACGCCATATGAAGACTTGGTCGGCTCACACATCTGTGTTTGCTGATTAATTTCAAGCAGAAATTGTCCAACAGTATAAAAGAGACATTTTCTCTATTTAATCTTAAAACTTATTTACTACCGGTCTAGGTTTGCTTTCCCTAGTCCACAGGAAGGGCAGTCATAATGATGGCTCCCTGCTCTGCTCTCTTGGACTCTGCTAGCAAAGGCTATACAATGCACCTCAGATCACTTTAGAACATAACAAGTCCAAGACTGAATTCACCCTGCATTTGGACTTAAACGTCTTTTACAGGATCTACTTCTAACCACCTATACACCAAGATGAGTCAAACCTTAAAGCAATTGTCACAGGTTCCTTGCTCACCGAAGGCGCTGAAGAGCTGGTACAGGTCGCTGGTTTTCCACTCTTTGGGGAAGGTCACGTGGAGAACATGGTCCCGCTTAGGCTGCACTACAAGACACAACGTGACAAAAGGGCAGCAGTCGAAAGGTAGTCAAAGTATTGGCTAGGGAAATAGCTCAGTTTGTAAGACATTTGCCACCCAGGGACAAGACCTGAGTCTGACCTCCAGAATCCCCATTAAAACAGGTAGATGTGGGGGAACGTTCCGAATGCCAGTGCCAGGGAGGGGGAACAAGGAGGGATCTCTCCTTGACCTCTCTGGCTGACCAGTCTAACCTAACCAGCGAGCTCCAGGTAGACAGTGGGTCTCAAAACCCAAGGTGGGAAGCTCCTGGGAACAACAACCAAGGAACCAAAGCAAAGCAGGGATTTTTTGATTGTCTTAGCACACAGGGTGTTAGGATTAAAAGTATACACCACCACACTTTGCAAGCACACATTCTTTCATTAAACCAGCCCACACTACCTTGTGAAATTATCATAGATGTCTCAGGGTTAGCAAATAACTGAGAATCAGTAGAATTCTTACTACTATGTAGACATGGCTGATGAAAGGGCACAGAAATCCCACCTCTGTTCCCATGTGCTTGGAATCCAGGTGTGCACTGCCACACCCAGGCAGTAGCAGGCTGCTCTTATGTTAGGTAATCCACAACAATTTGATTGATAGCAATTTAAAAAAAAAGCAACTTGCTGAATTGAAATATATACGTAAGTAACTAGAAAACAGAATTTAACAAATTACTAACATAGATAGCATATTTTAAAATATATGTATTGGAATATGTATTGGAAATTATTCAACTTCAGGGGGAATGAATATATACTGTGAATATGTATATAAAGAGATATAGATATATAGATATATCATAGCCCGGAAAAAATAAATCATGATTAACAAAGGCCCAAGGTCTCATGAACTTTTAATTATGCAATCTCTACCAACCAAAAATAACTGCTCATTTTTAAGTAAAAAATGTCTTGTCAGCACTCTTTTTCTGTTATCCCTTTCAGACCATACTCTGACAACAATAGATACAATGAGGAAATCAAAATATACTTACAGTCTGGCCCTTCCAAGTTTAAATAGGGAATATCCATGACCCTCATAAGAAATAACCTACCAAAAGAAAACAAATAGTTCACAAACTAATTTAAAAAAAAAGCATCTATTAAAATGTTAGTAGAAGCTACTTGCTACTGTGGTTGTTTGAATGAGTAGACTCATATGTTTGAATACCTTATGAACGCTAACCCTCTGAAACTATTAGCCCAATTAAATAAATTCTTTCTTCTCTAAGTCTCCCAGGTCATAACATTTTGTCACAGCAATAGCAGAGTAACAAATATGTTCACATTATTCTATTTCTTAAAAAAAAAAAAAAAGAATTCTTAAAATTCACTTTGGAGATTTCTTTTCCTTTTTAGCTAAATATGTAGTATAAAGATAAAAATATAAATTGTGATATCTCCAACACCTACAACAGTTTCTGGCACTCAGTAGCTTCTCAGTAACACCAACTAGATTAATAAAATCACTAATGAAGTGTTGAAAGAAGTCTGTCCTACCTGTTAGTCCAAAGAAACAACAAGAAAGCAAGGACTAACTTCACCAACATACGAAAAGGTTTCTGTACAGTTATACTTGTGAGGGGAGAATGACATTCATTTATTTTTATTTCTTATACTTTAATAAACTACAAAGTCACTGGATGTAGGGTAGACCCCATAGACTGAAGCAACTGACTGTCTCAAACGATCACATTATTATTGCCATGAAAAACATATCTTAAGCACAAAACAAAACAATACTTGATAAAGAAAGTCATTATAGGGCTAGGGAAATGGCTCCGTGGGTAAGAATATTTGCTGTGCAAGCATGAGGAGCTAATTCAAATCCCCAGCACCCATGGGTAAAGCCAGGCAAGGCTGCACAGCACTAAAGGAGGAGAGACCACTGGGGATCTGCTGGAGACTGATGAAGAAGGATTCCAGTATCTTCCTCTGGCCTCCACTTTGCTACACAGGTACACTCACTGACCTGGCCACCTAGTCCAGCCCCACACACACATGGCTATCACACAAACATGAAGCACAACAAGCATTTTATGTATAGTTTCTGAAATGGATTTGGAGGCACACTTAAAACAGTACTTGTTAATTACATCTGTCTGCGATGCCTTTCTTTCCTTTTATTAGCTAGATTATGAACAAAAACAGGCTTTCTGTTGTGTCTGCAATGATACTAATGAGCTCTGCTTGGATAACAATATATTGTGTTCTTCTGTTAGAGGAGCCATTATACAGCAGATTAAAAAGGCGTCTAAGTGCTCAACAAGCAATTAGTTTGGCTTCAGTGACCTGCAATTAAGGAACATTATTCCCAGGCACTCAAAGACAAGCAGGGTATGATTAGCTCACAGACAAACCATTGGTAGAACAACTTTGCACTGTTACTTTAAGAAAAAATAAAGTCAATAGAGAGTTTGTGCGGGCCTCCAGGATAATTAAGCAAATCCTGTAACTAAGAAATCAAATATATGTGTAGCTCACCAATATAGGTTAGAGTCCACTACTGTGCTTATGGAACTATGTCACCCAAATGAACCAATGTTCCTACAGTGAGAGGAAGTGATAAAACAGCCACAGCATAACATGCCTGAGATCACTGGGCAGCTATCAGCATACCTACCACCCAGAGCATGGCACATTGCACAGGGTTCAAGGCAGGGAAAGTATCATACTTTGTATAATTTTCAGTTCTCCTTTTAGTAGATTTACATAGTTTCCCCAATTCTGAAAGTCAAATTAAAATAAAACAAAAATATTTACTTCAGATCAACGAGATGCCATGACAGGTAAACAAACATGTTTGCCATATAAGCCCTGTGGCCTGAGTTTGATTCTCCAAAACCCATGTAAAGGTGGAAGCACAAAGATGAGCTTCACAACACGCTGTGGCAAACACTCACATAATACATCATGGACACATGGGTTGAGGTTTGGTCTCTTGCTATGCTAAGTACTGGTTGCTCCCACAGATTACACATAGACCCAGGTAATGCTATGTGACCTTGCTCCTGAAGTTATCCCTGATTGGTAAATAAAGATACCAACAGCCAAGAGCTGGGCAGACAAGACAAAGGCAGAGTTTAGGGTTCCCAGGCTTAGAGTTGGAGAACCATGAGATGGAAAAAAAGAAGATGGAGAGAGAAGAAACTTAAAATAATGGCCATGTTGGTTGGCTAATTGGAGTTAAGAGCAGCAAAGATGAAACATGTCAAATTATATAATTGGATTATTGGCTGGGAAATAAACATAATAGCATAAAGGATAGATATCTGCCCAGCTCTTGTGCTGATTAACACTTACTATAAATATAAAAGTTGTGTGTTCTTTTATCCGGGAACTGAATGGTCAAAGGCAAGGTAAGAACCCCAGATTGAGATATTCTCAACAACACACATGTACAATAACAAATTTGGAAAATTACAAATTGAGGCTGGTGAGCAGCTCAAAGATTACAAGCTGCTCTTGTAGAGAACCTAGGTTTGATTCCCTGCAACCAACCACACAGTGGCTCCCATGTTAGGACTCCAGTTCCAGGGGATCCAGTGTCCTCTTTTGAACTCTTCAGCACTACGCACACATGGTACATATATAGAAATGTTAGGCAAAGCAATCATACCCATAAAAAAGTTTAAACTCTGTGGGAGGAAAATAGACTTTGAGAAACATATACCAGAGCTGGAGAGATGAAGGGCTCAGTAGTTAATTGCGTGTTACTCTTGTAGAGGATGCAGGTTCAGTTCCCAGAACCAAAACAACAGCTTACAACCATCTATAACTCTAGTTCCAGGGGATTTAATGACATCTTCTGGCCTCTGAGAGTGCCAGGAGTGTCTATTTAAGCAAAACACCCATATATAAAATATATCTAAAAAAAAGTTTTAAATTATCACTGCTTATCCTTTTTGCTAAAATCAAGTATAAAAATTAATGAATGGCAAGATAGGAGAAATTGATTGTAGATCACTTGTCTAATATATGTGAAGTCCTGAGTTTAATCTCTAGCAGCATAAAATAAAAATATTTTAAAGTCAAGGAGATAATTTACAATTTTTAATCTCAATTTCAAGAATAAAAGTTGAGCTGGGTGTGGTGGCCCACAACTATAATCTCAATCCTCATGAGACAAAAGCAGGTGGCTAATATAAATTCAAGGCTAGCCTGGTCTACATAGAAAATCCCAAGCTAGGCGGTGCTACATAGTGAGACCCTCAGACTCTGAGACTGTCTCAAAAAAAAAAAAAAAACCAAAAAACAAAAAACAAAACAAAACAAAAAGGGAAAAAGAGAACGCTGAATCGGTAAGATGCTCGTTGCTATACTATAAGCAAAACAATAACCACGGTTAACTGGCTGCTGGTGGACTCAAGGTGTCAATAGTCTTTTTTGTTGTTGGTTTTTGTTTGTTTGTTTTCTGAGACAGGGTCTCACTATATATCCCTGGCTGGCCTGGAACTCACTATGTAGACCAGGCTGGCCTCAAAGTCACAGAGATCCCGGTCTCTACCTCCTGAGTGTTGGGATGAACAACCACTATCTGGTGGTATCAACAAAGGGAAGCTCAAGAGCAAAGAACGGACTCAAACAGAATCCTGAGGACAAGTTATTACAGTTTAAGAAGAAACCCCAGGGCAGGCAAGCCGTAGCTCTCACAGCTGCCAGGAAATGAAGGGAAGAAATGAAGAAGAGAAGGAACGAAAGCCAAGTGTCTAGGCTAGGCAGCATGGAGGTCAGCCGCCTGGCAGCAGGCAGCAACCACACGGCAGGGAAGAGGGCTTTAGAAGGAGCAAGGAGGCCCACAGAATTAGTTAATATTTAAAAGCATACTTGGGCTCTGGCCAGCATTTCAAAGAAAAAGATAAGAAGAAAAAGAAACAGTTATGCCTTTCTAAGGAATGGCTGGCAGGCCCAGGCAAACATCATGGCGGCTCATGAGAAGTGGGAAGAAACCCCTGAAAGGAAAAGCACCCTGAGGTGAGCCCCTCCCTACATCCCTGGCTTGCCCCCCCGGATTAACCCTCAGTGGAGGAGATAAAGACCTGGAGCTGAGTCCATTCTTACTCTCTTTGTAGCAAACAGAGGGAACTAGAGACTCATCACAGGCAATTCCAAGAATGTTGTTTATCCAAGCCCTACAGGACATTTGGATAAACCCCTCAAGGCTCAGGGGACATTTCAGAAGGGGTTGGGATGAATATAGAAAGTCAGAAGACAGGAAGAAGGGCTGCAGAACCCTAACTCCTAGACAGGACACAGACAGCATGGTAATCATGAACTCACAGTAGCTACACCTACTGGCACTGAGCCCTGCATACCAGGGCTCTCTTACAGTCATCTAAGGATAGGGAACAGGCTCAGAAGGTCCTATCATTTACTGCTGAACTACTGGCAACTAAAGGAGGAAGTGTAAACACCAGCTGTCAGCCACTGGTGAGCCCACTAGGTGCTAATGTATAGCTCCAAACCCAAGGTCACTAATTAAACTCTGTATGTTTACAAAAAAAAAAAAAAAAAAAAAAAAAAAAAAAGTCATGGATATGGAAAGGCAATTGTAAGAAAGAAGAGCAGCTGGCAGGGGACGGAAGGAGATGAGGGAAGAGTAAAGGGAAAAGCAACCAGAATGCACTGTGCACATGCACAACACTGTCAAAGGCTAAGATTTGGTAGTAAAAAAGTAAGGAGTATTTATCCTTGGGTAAAACATCCAAATCTCTCCTGAAAACGCTGTGTCAGTCTTGCCCTATCAGACCGCCTTCCCAGTATTTGACAGAAATCACTTTCACGTGAATTAGTAACAGCACTTCTCTAAATTTTCACATCTAGGCTGCACAGAACCAAACAGCCCCCAAAGCAGGGAGGACATAGAAATCAGACCTGTGCATGACATAGCACAGGGGCTCTAGAGAGAGCCTCACAACTGTGAGAGTAACCCTAATGCGGCAGAGCTGAACCAAAATTAATGTTCCCGCAGCTTCCCACCTCCTTAGACCATGTGTGCAACTGCTGCCACCCAGAGCTCAGTGCGTGAGTTGGCCACGAAGTAAGCTTTAACCACGAAGGTCACACTAAAGAACATCTCTGATCTATACAAGACAGAACTGACACCCATAACCTTCATCAGACATGGAATCCTTCCCTCCACCTCCCACCCCCAGGGAGGGCACCGAAGTGAAAGGTTATTCTTTGATGACCCAATAACTTGCCTTAAACTATGACTCATCTGAATCATTCATTCCCTACCTGTCCAAAAAAGATTACAATATAATGCCAGTATTAACCCACTGTATGCTACCATGTTCAAAGAAACACACATGTAAATGTCCGGTGAGATGGTTCAGTAAGTTAAGGCTTTACTGAAGCCCCGAGTTCAATCCTCAGGACTTACATCAGGAAAGACAACAACAGACTCCAGCAAGATGTCTCTGACCTCCACAGATACTGAGATTGGAGGGTTGAAAACTTAGGCAAGACTAAATAACAAGACCCAGCAGGGGACGGGAGGTCCTGCAGGTAGGCTCAGGCACTGCTATCATGGAAATTTCCCCAGTTGCTTCCCACCTTGTTACACCACTGTGTGCAACTGCTGCCACCATGCGCTTCTGGAGGCAAGTTGGAAAAAGACTGATTCTGATTAGAAATGAAAGAAAATAGCTCTCGACTTTCTGCTCTCTAAGTAGGAGGCCATTCAGTATGACAATTGAAAGCACAGAGAGAAAGCTAGTAAGACACATGGAAGTCAGTGAAATAAGTAGCTAGGGGCTGGAAAGACAACAGCTCAGTGGTTAAGGGCACTGCTGCTCTTAGAGAGGATGAAAGTTGGGTTCTCAGCACCACATTGGCCAGCTCACAACCACTACGTCTGATTCCAGCTGAAGGGTATCCCATGCCCTCTTCTAGTCATCTCTATAGGTACTCACATATACAAAACAGAAACACACAGACACACACCAGATACATACACACTCATACAGATACATAAACACACTCACACACACACATATAATAGATATATATACAGCAGATTCACAGACACACACCAGATACATACACACTCATACAGATACATAGACACACTCACACACACACTTATAATAGATACATATACAGCAGATTCACAAACACACACACACCTATCAAATACACACACAACAGATAACAACAGATACACACACACACACACACACACACACACACACACATCCCAATTAGCAAACAGGGAAGAGTGCCAAGAGTCTACTGCCACAGCTATTTGGGAAGCTAATAAAAGAGAATTGGTAGAAGCCAAGAGATTGAGTCTAGCTTGAGCAACATGGTAAGACTCCTTTACTTAAAAACAAAACAGAGAGCCGGGCGTGGTGGCACACGCCTTTAATCCCAGCACTCGGGAGCCAGAGGCAAGAGGATTTCTGAGTTCGAGGCCAGCCTGGTCTACAGAGTAAGTTCCAGGACAGCCGGGGCTACACAGAGAAACCCTGTCTCAACAAAACAAAACAAACAACAACAAAAAAAACCAAAACAAACAAACAAACAAAACAGAACCTGCTAAGTTCTGGAAGGAAAACATGGTACAGTAGAGGTAGATACTGATAAGATACTCATATCCAAAGAGAAGGTCTCCACAAGAACCACCTGCCAGGGCAGCAAGGGCAGCTCTACACAATGCTGACCAATAGGTCTACAATCATTTCATATATATCTTCTTTCTCATAGGCTTTCATAGGTATACACACACACACACATACACACACATATACATACACATGTACATATGTGTGTGTGTATATTTTAATTTTACATATATGTATAAGTATGAGCATATATATGTATGTCCACCATGTCAGGCCTGGTTCTTAAGGCTGTAAGAGGGCTACTGTGTGGGTGCCAAGAACTGAACCTGGATCCTCTCTACAAAAGCAGCAAGTGCTTTCAACTGCTGAGCCAACTCGGCAGCTTATATATTTTGAACTTGTACGCTTATATGGTAGTATAATCAGGTGAAAATGGTGTGGTTTAAATAGGAATAACCCCCATAGGATTATGTGTTTGAATGCTTGGCCCATAGGGATTGGCACTATTATGAGGTATGGCCTTGTTGTGGTAGATGTGACCCTGTCACTGAGGGAACAGGCTTTGAGGTCGTAAATGCCCAGTGTAGGACAGAGTCCCCTTCTGCTGCCTGCGGATCAAGATGTAGAACGTTCAGCTCTTTCTTCTCCAGCACTGTGTCTGGCTGCATGCTGCCATACTTTCCACAATGATGATAATAGACTAGATCTTTGAAACTAAGCCAGCCCCAATTAAATGTTTTCCTCTGTAAAAATTGCCTTGGTCATGGTGTCTCTTCACAGCAATAAAACCCTAAGACAAATGGGAAATATTGATCTCAATTAGTAAATGTAAAAGACACCAAAAGGGGATGTGGAAAGTCAGTAAAATGACAGTGGATTTACTTTGGGCTGAGAAACTTCAATTTATTTTTATGTTTTAATCTGTTTTTAAAAAAACAAAACACGGGGCTGGTGAGATGGCTTAGTGGGTAAGAGCACCCGACTGCTCTTCCGAAGGTCTGGAGTTCAAATCCCAGCAACCACATGTGGCTCACAACCATCTGTAACAAGATCTGACGCCCTCTTCTGGAGTGTCTGAAGACAGCTACAGTGTACTTACATATAATAAATAATAAAATAAATCTTTAAAAAAAAAAAAAAAAAAAAAAACACAAAAACACCTGAACATCAACTTCAGCTTTCTGAGATCCTTTGAGGTCTACCCTTGGCCACTAAAGGGGCAAAGAAAAGATCAGAGCCAGAACTTCCAAGGCTTCCCCAGCCTTGTCTCCAGTGCAGGGCACTCTCCAGACCCTTCCCCACCAAATGTACAACACAGGTTGCTTCAAAACATCCGTTGAAGCCTGGTTTGTGTGTGTAGGGGTACATGCCTTTAATCCAGCACTCAGGAGGTGGAGACAGGTAAATCTCTGTAAACTTGAGATCAACCTGACCAATAAAGCAAGTTCCAGGACAGCTAGGATTATACAGAAAAACCATGTCTGGAAAAACAAAAACCAAACCAAAAAAAATCTGTGTGACAGTGGGCTCTGAGTCCGTTATAAGGAGCTAGGGACCAGAATGCAAATGCACACTCTAAAGCAAAATTCAACCCCTTAAGTAATGACTCCAGATGTTTGTGGGGGTTGGTAGTTAACGCTCCAAGGGCTGATTAGATTATAGCTGCTATGACGGCACACAGCCTGGATATGGGAAATGAGGCTGCTGCCCAGTAAGAAGCTCTGAGTAGAATGAATTTCAAGGCAACTGGAACAAAAGAACAGCGCAGAAAGCTGCAACCCTTTAATACTGCTCATGTTGTTGTGACCCCGACCATAAAATTATTTTTAACTGATGTCTCAGTTCCTAAGACAAGCAGAAATATGTATTTTTTGATGGTCACAACCCACACACTGAGAATCACTGCTCTAGGGATTGATTTCCCTGCCTATAGGATTACAGCTGGGCCACCAAACCCAGCCAGCTTTTACACGGCTCTGGTTTTATGCTCTACCCTCTAAGCCATCTCCTCAATCCCTCAGCTACATTTCTTTGAGGACATAGCTTACTGTTGAACAGTTACAAACGACATAATCTTGAAAATAATTATTGACCTCTTGTTCTAAGCCAGGACCAATGAAAAAAACACATTAAAAAGTTTTTTGCTACACGTGGTGATATGAGTCTTAATCCCAGTACCTAAGAGGGAGTAGCAAGAAGATCCCCAAGAGTTAGAGGCCAGGCCTACAAAAGAGAATACCAGGCCAGTCAGGGATACACAGGAAGACCCAGGCTAATAATAATAACTACTACAACAATAACAAAGAAAAATGCTGACTTAACTACAAATGGGACAAAGAATGGTAGCTTTCAAAAAATGGCCACCATTAATCGCCAGGACTTGTAAATGACAATTGGGGGGGGGGGGTGTCGTAATGACTGTTATAAAGGATCTTGAAGCAAGAATATCCTGGATTATCCACATGGACCCTAAATGTCATTACAGGTAATCTGAGAGAGGCTGAAAGAGATAGACACCTTCACGGAGAGGTAGCATTCTGGAACTATGGATGAAGAGGATGAATAATGTGGTCACAAGTCAAAGAAGACGCAGCAGTACCAGCAAACACCAGCTAGAGGAGGCCTTTGGAGGGAGCATTGTCCTGTTGATGTCTTAATCTGGAACTAGGACCTTCTAAACGAGAGAATATACATCTCTGATATTCTCGGTATGAAGCTTGCAGTAAGTGTCACCTACACTACAGGCAGACACTAATGCCATACCATCATGGAGGAGGCAAGCTGCTCCAAGAAGCATCTGGGAGTTGGTAAATTTCATTTCATCTCAATATACTACTTTTTTATTCTAATGTTAAATTAAACCAGGAAGAAATGTGATTTAAAGAAGCCAGAGCAAGCACAAGACCAGTTCAGCCTGAGGCAAGACCTTGTACTGTCCACGAGGCTAGCTTGCCAAGTGGAGCATGCTGGGGCACCTCTTAACGCTGCCTTAAAAAGCAGTCTTTTAATGAAGCCACTGAAAGAGCACATGTGGTGTGTGTGTGTGTGTGTGTGCGCGCGCGCGCGTGCTGCTTTCCAAAAAGGGAAACCATGTACACCATAGCCAGCTTTTTAAGTGGATTCAGACCCTAAATTCAGTGTGCACAGCAAGCTCTTTACCTACTGAGCAACCTCCACAGCCCCACTAATAAATGTTTTGACAATCAAAAGTTCAAATGAAATTAGACATGATGATACCAAGTATGGTACCAAGTATGATACCATACCAAGTATGAGTAATTTGGTACCCCAGACAGAAAGCTCCTCCCCCTGGATGAACAACAGTGTACAAAACTACTTTTAGAGCCAAATGTAATAGTGCAAGTAGGAGGCCAAGGCAGGAAGATCACAAACCAAGGCCAGCCTGGGCTATGTAACAAGATCCATCTATCTGGGTGATGTGACTCTTGTCCAGCAGATAGTCCCTGGGACTACAGCTATCCCCCTACACCTCTGCCAAATTGCTTTTCAGCCAACCTCTTAGAGACGGTCCCATCTATGCATCTGGAAGATTGGGAGTCCAAGAAGTAATCATGATATACCACAATATATTCCTGGTGTTTCTAAAATGTCAATAGTTTTATCACATTAGGCTCCACTGGAGCAATGCACTGCTCAAAAACAAATAGGTCACCAAAGGACGCATCCTTAGGAAGCTGAAAGGTTAAGAGAGAGAAAGCAGGCTGGGGGTGCCTGAGGCCCAGACTGTTCTGCTGGAAGTCCAAAAACTTCTACAATTAGAGGGTGTTAGCGCTTGCTCAATATTGTATTTAAATGGCAAAGATATAAAAAGTTATGGGTGTTTTATTACAATTTTAAAAAATTAACAGCCCTGGCTCATAAATGGCTCAGTGAGTCAAGTCCTTGCCACTTAGGCCTGATGAATCGAGCTGGGTCCCCAGAAGACATATAATGGTAGCAGAAAACTGGCTCCCAAAAGTTGTCCTCTGACCACCACACATCTGTGTACAGTGTACACCTACATAAACATATATATCCACAAAATGAATTCTTAAAAATTAACTTTATATGCCAAAACATTAAATTATATACTCTAGATGGATAGATGAGCCACGTTCTGCTGCACTTCTCTCAGAAAATCAGGTAAAAGAGAAAAGGGAAAGAAACGGCATGTGCTGAATAATTTAGCAGACGTCACCTCCTCACTACCCCTGCCTGGTGAAAACACCACTCAACTCTCAGCAGCAAGCAGATGACGGCCATGGGCTTCAAGAGGAAAACAGATGAAAAGCGACCCATTCAAGTCTTCTCCCTACGAGCACAGTTCTTCTGCTTTCTGGCCAAGGGTTCTAATTTAATACAAAGTCCTATTTAAAGAGTATGGACAGTGCAAAAGATACGATTATACAGTGTCTCCTGTAAGAATCAAACAGCCCCTCTTCCACTTTCCACCCCTGTCCAGAGAGACAAGCTGTGCGAGGCCTGTGTGCTGGCCATGGAGGAGCATGCTGTACTGTATCTTTCCACCCGCAGAGTCCCACAGAAAAGTCCTAGCAGCCACAATTTGCAGATGAGAAAGATGAGACACAGAAGAGTGAGCAAATGGTTTAACTCTTAAACACAGACAGAAAACAGCCCTGTGGCCCTGTGACACACGTGCCTCTAGCAGCACAGCTCACACTTGCACTAACCATTGGCAAGCTGTAAGGAGGGGAGACTGCACAGTGTGACCAGGGACAGAAGGTAAAACAGCGCTCTCTGGGGGCTAAGCAGAGAGACAGGAGACTAGGTCCTCTCCCCCACATTACCACTAAGCACTCCTGACCTTGAATAGACACAGCTGGGTATGAATGGCACTGACAGCAGTGAGCTGAGGCTCTAATCCTTCAGTCTCAAAATCATTTCAATGAAGTGGTGCACACCTTTAATCCCAGCACTCAGGAGGCAGAAGAAGGATTTCTCTGAGCTCAAGGCCAGCCTGGTCTACAGAGTGGCTTCTACGACAGCCAGGACTACATTGAGAGACCCTGACTCAAAAAACAAACAAACAAAAAAAACCAAGTCAATCAACTTTGATACATTTTGAGCCATACATATTGTGTTAAAAAAAATAGAAAATAAAATAAAATATAAAAAATAAAAAAAAACAGGGCCATCAAGATGGCCAGCCTGACAACCTGAGTTTGATCCCCAGAACCCACATAAAGATAAAAGGAGAGGGCTAGAGAGTGGCTTAGCGGTTAAGAGCACCAACAACTGCTCTTCCGAAGGTCCTGAGTTCAAATCCCACCAAACACATGGTGGCTTACAACCATCTGTAATGGGACCCGATGACCTCTTCTGATGTGTCTGAAAACAGCTACAGTGTATTTACATATAATAAATAAATAAATCTCTGGAAAAAGAAGGATAAAAGGAGAAAACGAACTCCCCAAAGTTGTCTTCCTTCTAACATTCACACATGAACCAAGGATTACAATTACATGAGCTATGGTATGCATGCATCTGCATTCACAGTATTCCCCAACTATTAATAAGTAAAAAAAAGAAAAAAATTAAAAGACCCTGTCTATTGCCTGAAGTGGGTTGGGGCTAATGCCGCTTGTGTTATAATGTTAATTTTGATCTACAAAACTGCTACAATAGTGTCTGCACTGAAGACACTGAGGGACCCTGCCCCCAGTTGGCTCTGATTGGTAAATAAAGATACCAGCAGCCAATGGCAGGGCAGGAAAGACAGAGGTGGGACGTTTAGGCTTGAGAGGAAGAAGCAGAATCACCATGAGAGGGCATAGAATGGACCAGCCATGTAAGAATTCAGGCGAGTGGCCCTAGCCACTTCCCTGGTTAAGTCTGGAGTAGCAGACAAGAAATATAGATTTTTAAAGGATGTTAACTCTGAATACCAGAGGGGAGTATTTGCTAGCCAAGGGAAGGATTAGAAGAACCCAGCTATTAAGCTAGTCAAGGCATATCGAAATTAACTGGTGAGTATGTGTGTGATTCTCAATTCAGGTAGCGCTTGGGCAGGTGCACACATGCAACCCGTTGAGAGCACAGTGCAGGTTGACTACAGTTAAAATTGCCAGAACATAGTCACTTTCCTTAGATGAAAGGAATAAAACATGAGTGAGCTTTATTTGGGGACTGGGCTGTAAGGAATCGTCTCCCCTCTCTACTTGCTGCTCTTAAATATGCTGTCACAACCTTCCATAACTGTAGCATTATTGTCATTTGAATAGTAGGATATTAGTGTTTGTAACTGCCCAGTTCAAAGTGACTTTTCGTCCCTAACCAGGCGTCCTTCTTGAAAGCAGAGCACACAGAAGGAGATACTCCACACTCAGATCTATAGCCAAAGGGTAAACGAGCTCACTGCTAGCATTAAACTAAAAATGTAAAACCTACAGCTTGCCACAACCACAATGATTTTGTAGGGAGCAGGGCAGGAAGGCAGTGCTAAATAGAGGAGGAACCCCTACTTTCATTAAGCTTCATAGGAGGTTGTCTTCAAGAGATGTCAGAATGCCGCGCAGACAGACAGCTAGCTGTTCATAAGATACAAGGCAAAGTCCTGACTCTCCTTCTGTAGCTCAGTGATAGTGAAAGCAGAGCATATTTTTATCTCATTCCAGCCTTAAAGGGTTTGGCCAAAGTATCTTTTCTAAGTCTGTTTTTTTAATGCATTGATTCAAATAGATCAAGGTTATAAAATAGACCATGTCCTGACCAGAGAGTTCCCCACGGAAACAATCAGGACACTGCCACCCAACTCCCATTGCCATGCCTCAGTTTTCACACACACACACACACACACACACACACACAGTTTTCACACACACACAAATAAGCACACATACATACGGACTTCACTGGCTGGAGGTATAGCTCAGTCATAAGGTTTAGCACATATAGGATACAGGGTTCCATCCCCATTGTCAGTGGGTACACACACATTCACATGCACACACACACAATTTTAAATGGAAATATGAATTCATCTTTCGTTCAAGGTTTACCCCTTTCTTCTTTGTTAAAAATTCTATTTATAATTATTATTGTACGTGTGCATGCTGTGTATATGTGGGTACACATGTTACAGCATGCATGTGGAAGTCACAACAACTCTGTAGAGTGAATTCTCTCACTCCACCTTTAATGGGTTCTAAGAATCAAACTCAGGTTGCTAGGCTTTTGTGCCAAGTGCCTTTACCTACTGAGCCATTCTGCCAACCTGCCTCAAACTTTACTTTTAAAACAGAAATCTGATGATAACAAAACACACAACTGTTTATGATGTGTGAGGGCAGACTTCACGCCAGTATAGGAAATCTACATTTAGAGAAATGACTATAAAAATTAATTGTCCTGGAAGAGAGAGACAGGATAAGTAGAAATTCAAGATCTTTCTCAGCTACACAGAAAGTCTGAGGACAGAGGTTAATGAGACACTGTTTGAAAATAAAAAAATAAGAGAATAATGAAATAAGTTGACCTTCAGAAAAAGTACCTTTTATTCCCCTATGGTAATTGTAGTCTCTGAGGCTTACTACCCCTCCAATTGCTAACATGGGCCTAGTCCTGGAAGCTTCTAGCCTCAGAACAATCTTATCTAGACCTAGAATGTTTTCAGCCTCTGAGACTTGCTGCTGAGTAAGCTCGCCCTTTCTAGCGCTTTCTGAATTCTGGCTGGCTGGTTCAACTCAGCTGCTTTGGCTCAGACTCTTCTCCAAACTGACTGATTCAATCTGCCTTCTCTCCTGGCCTCTCCTGAACTGCTCTGCTTGGCCTCAAACTAATTCTGGCAATTTGTTTTTACTCTTCAGCCTCCTTCTTATTTGGCTTGATCTGTCTTTCCCTGCGTCTAGTTTGTCCTCTCTCTACAACCTGTCTCTCTATAAACTGTCTTGGTAAAACTGCCTCCTTTCTCTGTACTGCCCCTTAAGTAGCTTCCCTTATGTCTCTTCTCTTGAAAGTTGGGCATATCCTATTCTGTCAGATCTTTCTCTGATTCATCATGTTGTCTGCTACTCAGTTAGATATCACTTTCAAAGGTGTGTGTTTCTACAAACTAACTTTACCTTCCTTGTTTGGGATTAAAGGTGAGTACTAAGGGCGTGTCTATATTCCAGGAAGAGGGTTTAAGGTGTGTGCTAAGGGCTGAACCACACCACAACTAGAAACAGTTTTTTTCAGTAAATAATCCAATCTCAGGATTCACATTGTGATCAAATGTCCTGCAACAATAAGTTATATTTTTCTAAAATCATTAATTGATATAATATTGGGAGCCAATGTTTGATGTTTATAAACATGGTAACTTGAAAAATGACAAAACTAAAGTTTTAATATGATAGGTCAGACTTGCAAACAAGAGCAATGTGACTGCTAGGACGGAAGATGATGTGGTCTAACCGCCTTGTCCAACCCCAGAATAGCTGTAGCCATTTTGTTCCATGCTTGACAGCTGTTTCATACTGTTGCTGTAACATGCCTGCCAGTCACTGATAAAGAAAACTAACTTGACTCAGAGCAAGGTCATGCTGATCACAAATCCCATTAATGTTATGTTCTGTACATCCTGAAGCTTGTTAATCTTAAGGAATTCCACAAAGCTTTACATAGGACTCATCAAGTTAAAGGTCAATATGAACTGTTATGGCTTGAGTCAGAGGTGACCAGCAGGCAGAAGCCCCTGAGCCTGCATATGAGCTCACTGTGGTTTTGTGGGTGACACTGAAGAATGCCACTAATAAGCCAAAGAGTTATGATTATAACACCCATGCTCTGTTATCTCAATGTTCAAAACTCCCCCCCGTTCACCACCTCTCTTACCTCACTCAGGACCAATCAGCTTTTTTTTTTTTTTAAAGATTTATTTATTTGTTATATGTAAGTACACTGTAGCTATCTTCAGACACACCAGAAGAGGAAGTTAGATCTCATTACGGATGGCTGTGAGCCACCATGTGGTTGCTGGGATTTGAACTCAGGACCTTTGGAAGAGAAGTCGGGTGCTCTTACCTGCTGAGCCATCTCACCAGCCCCGCAATCAGCTTTTAAAGGTCAGTTGATAATACTCTCTCTAGTAAGCTAAAATGTAATACTGCTCCCCCTTGCCTTTAAATGTTTGAACCTGGTTTTTCCTATAAAAAGTCTGCTTGCAGGACAGATGGGTACCACAATTAAGTTATTCTTTTTGTGGTCCTGGTCTGATCAGCATCTGGGTGTGCAAACAATAAACCATCCCTGTCTAACTGATCAATACCCGAGTGCTTTGTGCAGCGACTCCTAAACCACAACAGAAGAGATGTCAAAAGTAGCAGTGCATCAGGAGATAGGACTGCACTGGCCCAAGATATTACAACACATAGTAGAAAAACCACAGTATTTTCTCTTCAAAGCATTTACAAACAAGAAAAAATAGGCCAAAAGTCAATTTCTCAGTGAAAATCATAGGATTCTTGATCTTATCCCCTATTCAACTAATTGAGATATGTATTTAGACTTTAGCCCCTCAAAAAGAAAAATCCTAAACAGACAGATGTTCTCTCGCTAAATGAAGCCTTATGTTTTTGGTGGAGACGATTTCACACTGCAGCTCAGGTGGACCTAGAGCTTACTGTATGGTCCAGAGCTAGTCTCAGACTCTGTCTTCCAAGTTCCAGGATTAGAGGCCTGAAATCCTGGAATAAGACTGCTGTGCAGCATCTGGCGTATACTCATGCAGAAAAGCTCTTGATCAGGCTGCTCTGCTCTGTTGGGGACATGTGAGACTCAGAAGCTAAATGCAGTCACCCTCTAACCCAGTCGGTATCCACAACACCTGAATGTAATAGAGAACTTCTGCTTCAAATACTTGCAGGAACTAAACATTTCAATTTGAAGAATACTGTAGACCGGAGAATGAAATACCATGTCCATTTAATGTTAGAGATGCTTGAACTTCAGTCATGTGTATTGGCACCAGTGGCTTCCATGGTCTATGGCAGGGATTTAAGAAGAATTACAAAGAAAAACACTGCTCTGAAATAAGAGGTAAACGCTAAGAAAATGATTTTTCACTCTTTTTTCCCCACGCTTAGTGAACTGGCCAGACATCAAAGAAACTTGTGTTAGCACAACTCATTTTCCATGCCAAAAAACTCCAACTTAATTTCCAATAAACATCACACAATTCTCTCTTTTGAAAAGGTCATCAATATCATACATATTTCCTCTGAACTTCCAGGTAAAATACCAACAAAAATAGAAAAAAAGAGGTACTGGAGAGACCACTCAGCAGTTAAGATAACTGGCTGCTTTTCCAGGACTCAGGTTCAGTTCCCAGCACCTACATGGCAGCTCACAACTGTTTGTAATTCCAGTTACAAACAGCCAGGCGGTGGTGGCACACGCCTTTAATCCCAGCACTTGGGAGGCAGAGGCAGTCGGATTTCTGAGTTTGAGGACAGCCTGGTCTACAGAGTGAGTTCCAGGACAGCCAGGGCTACACAGAGAAACCCTTCTCAAAAAAAACAAACAAACAAAAACAAAAACAAACAAACAAACAAAAAACAGTTACAAACTCCGGTTACAGGGTATCTAACTCCTCCTTCTGGTCTCTGAAGGTACCAGGAGCACACATGGTGTACAGATATAATGTAGGCAAAGCACTCACAGATAAGATTAATAATGATAGGAGAAAGATAGTGAGAAAAAAGAAAATAAAGGAAGCCACATTATAATTCACGATAAAACTCACTAACTCAGGGAATACCACTACCCAGAGCCTATAAGAATCTTGGTTTGGAAGTAGTAGTTGTCACTACAGCATACCAAATAAAGAACTGTAGACCTATAGTTAATATAGACACCCTAGGGAAACAATATCCTCCCCTGTAAAGCCATGATACAATGGAGCTGCTGCACATGATGTACAGAAGTGATGAAACTCCCAACTCTGAAACAGCTGTTCATACCATGATAGATGTGCCTGTCTCATTCTGTTTGGCTCACACAGAATCTACTATCAACTCTGTCAGAGAGACTGAAGCCAAGAAGAAGGCTGAGGGCTGTGGCACAGAGCAAAACTCAGATGCTAGTTTAGTTTAGACCTTGCCAAGCAAGCACAAACCACACTAGGAAATAACAATCTTTGAGATTCTTGAAAAATGCTCTGAATTTAAGACTTCTTCAGAAATCGCAAGTACAAGATTTTCCCTCGTTAGATGAAATAGACAGGAGAACACTAGCATGCATGAGACCATGGTTTAATCCCCTGCACACCACAAAAGGAAAACGAGGCAAACAGAGAACCAATGAGCATGCAATTACAAGCGTGGCTTCTTAGCTCAGCATCCTATTTATCTAACATCTCCTTAGAAATAACATGTAATCAGTTAATAAGGCAAATACGAATAAATAATAATGTCATGTGTAAAGTTTGATAGGAAGTGGATTTAACTAAAACACAAGCATCCCTTGAAGGTAATTTAAATGCCAAAACCACTATCTTTTATTTTTGGAAAAGATCTATGCCATCAGAAATACTTTCTTTCCAAAAAGTCAACTTCTACTTTCAAAAAACATCTGAGAACTAAAGATGAGAAATATTTAATTAAAATATACCCTGGATCCCTGTCCCCCAAGATATGGGTCTTATCCACAGTGTGAGAATCAGGCTGCAACCCTCTGCTTACTTACTTGTTAAAAAAGGGTTCAATGAGCTTTGATCTGGCAGACACACACATTTTTGGAGGACTGAGTAAAGAACCTAGAGAAGAGAAGCAGGATATTACACACAGTACATGGTCAACGTGCAGAAGCTCAGACATGGTGAGTTACACTCAGAGAGGTAATGGTACTCTTGAAGGTCCACACATCTTACAACAGGCAGCAGGCAGCTGTCCCTTCCTGAGTGTCCCCACCTCAAGTCTTCTAGCTCCCCTCTCATCACCCTCCTGCTTCTATAAGGACGGCCAGACCCTAGGACCACAGTGGTGATGCAGATTGCCATCCCTTCCCCACTTCCAGATGGAAGCCACATCCCAAACAATGATAACCTTAAATGCGCTATCTGGGGGTCAAATAGGGTAACTGGTTCCTTCACGAGAAACACAGGTGCTTCCTCCCTCAAGCACTCTACAGTGTGAGGATATGTAAACGACAACTGTTAGAAAGCTGGTGTCCAGGTGTGGGCACCTCAATCCCAGGATTCCAAGTCTCCTGCACCAGGAGAAACACGGATGGATCTGTTATCTAAGCCGCCTCTATTCACTCTATTTGACAGAAACATGTATCTCAGGTACCTAAGTAATTTGCCATGGAGATGAAGCAGAGCCCTGTGATGTAGGCATCGTACCCCGCCTCATGAAGCTGCTCAGAAGCTGTGTCGTAGCTTGGAAAGCCTTCTGCACTTTCTAAAGAGGAAACAAAGGAACGATCAATTTCTCCCAGAGCACTGCAGAATATGAAGCATGATGTCTGGCCAAATCCATACTGCATGCAGTCTTGTGTATTGTATGTGGCCTGAAGACACAAAGAAATCTGTCTTATTGCTCAGTTCTATTCTTAGAATATGAGATAACAAAATCCCTAAAAATGGGAATTGCAGTTCAGACAAAAAAAAAAAAAAAAAGGCCTCAGTTTCCTTACCAAGATTCAGCTGTAGGCCTCCACAGCCACACCGACTGGAGCCATTTGCAATCTTATGTTTCCCATCCTGTGACAAGTCCTCCTTGCTACTCTTACCATACATGTAGGACAAAGCAGAGACTAAGCAGAACTTCAAGCTGGGCACGGTGGCCACACCTAAAATTGATGTACGTGGGAAGCTGAGGCAAAGAACCACAGCAAGTTTGAGACCAGCTTAGGCTAAATAGTGAGTTCTAGTCCAACCTCGGCTACAAAGTAAGACTCTGTAGGCAAAGTAAATAACAAACCAGAGGCGCTGAGAGGTCATGCGATGACCGTCAATCCCTCCCTCCGTCACTCACACAAATGTGACCCTTGGACAAAGCACTGCACCCCTCAGCCCCCCAGTTGTCTAAAAATGAGATGATAATCCACCTCCCCTCGTAAGGCTTTGGGGGAGGGCAGCAAATGGCAGGGTCCTGGAACATGCCACATGCTCATGACCATCCTCCACCAGTGTCCCAAATAGTCCCAGAAAACAACAAGTCCAGCCAGATGCAGCAGGCCCCCGGCTGGTGCAAACCTAGCAATTTATACAGACCAAATAGATCAGAGCTTGCTGTAATGCTGCCCTTAGTCCATGGGGCCACTGTACTACAAAACCATTCATAAGTTGGTTCTTAGTCACACATACAAGTGCTGAATGAATGTGAGAATAATCTGCTTTTCAGTAAGTTCTGTGCCAAAGAAATATGAAAATAATAGGACAGAATACAGCTCTTACTCATAAGTAATTATTTCCTAAAATCAAGTGGGAAATGAGTGTTTTTTAACACTGTCGAGCCAGGTATGGTGGTGCACACCTTTAATCCCAGCCCTCGGGAGGCAGAGGCAGGCAGATTTCTGAGTTCGAGGCCAGCCTTGTCTACAAAGTGAGTTCCAGGACAGCCAGGGCTATACAGAGGAACCCTGTCTCAAAAAGCACCCCCCGCCCCCCCAAAAAAGGCCAGTGTCTCGTCAGAAGCAAGAGCGGAAACTAGTGATGGAATGGCTGGAATCATTTATGCTTTTTTATGTAAGAATTCTTTAATTTCCTTACATACCAAATATTGGGCTTGACACTTGCTAAGAAAGAAAGCCTTTTAACAATGTAGTGCTTAAGTAAGACCCTAGACACCACCTGCTGAAGATCATTATTCCCCAGATCAATTATCCCATTACACAGTTACACACAGGGTATTGGTTTCCCTCCCTCTACCCAGTTCACATCGTAATTGGATTCTTGGACTATTACCCAGAAGGGAAGCAATGCTACCCTACTACCTGCATCACCAACTTCTGGACCATTAGTGCTGTGATCAGTGTCTTTGACCACAGCCCATAGAATGCTAACTGCAGGTCAGCAACTCAATGTGGGTAACAGGACGGAGGACACAGTGCCTCAACACAGGCTTTCCTCAGTGACATTGTTTAGCTCAGAGGACACAGGTATGCTCTCATCTAGGCAGCACGCCTAGTTCTTAGGTTTTCTGAGACCCAAAATGTATTTTCATTGCATCTCCAATGATCAGTCACTGACATACTGTCTATCTTCAAATAATGCACCAGATAAAAGGATACATCAAATTTTGGAAGAATTCTAAGCATTAGGAAATAAAAGCCTTAAAACTTTAATTGCCAAACATCACAGTAAATGGCTACCATAAAACTCTTAACATGATGTGGATATAGCTGGACATGGAACTAGAATACCATCATTATTCAGAAAGCAGCCATCTACCAAGGGCCTAGAAGTTAACCCAGCCAAAGTCCACAAATAACACATTACCATTTCCAAGACATTTCATATAACGTATTTGCATTTCCAAAGTTGAATATAACATATTAACATAGTAATTTCCAAAGTTTGATGGTTTTCGTGTTCAATATTCTTACCAACTTTGGGAGGGTCAAAAGGTGTCTCTTTCAACCGCTTTTCCAACTCTGCAAGGGATGTGTTGTTAATGATATCCTGCAAAGCAGTAAGCGGAGAATTAGGACATGTCATCTCAGCAAGAGACTAAGGAGAGCCAATTTAGGGTATCCACGTGGGAAATGCACGCCATACTGCCCTCTTGTGTCTCTTAAAAGAACAGAAGCCATTAGAACACATTTGTGAAAGGAACAAGTTCAAGGGTCACTACTCAAAGGTGATGAATGGAAAGACTTACAGGGTAAAACCTATAAACTCAGGCAGTGCTGGTGCTCACTTGTAATCCCAGCTACCTGGGAGGCTGAGGCAGCAGGAGGAGGAGTTTAAAGCCAACCTCATTACAAAAGCAAAATTTTGGGGATAAAACTGGCAGAGGGAAAAAAACTTCCATGTTGTTTGCTGAGGGGTTGGGGATGTCAGTACTTTGACAGGCACTGCAAAAAGGCTACAGGCAGTTCCATTGCTGGTAGAGACACAGAACTAGAAAGCACTGTCTTAACGTATTGTTCAGGAGGCTTCAGAAAGTCCTTGACAAGAATGTAAATAATTAACTAATTATCCTTATTAGAATATATGTCCAAATATGCAAAATAAGCAGGCAGGCAGAAAAAGGACAAACTGTCTGCAGGTATAAGCTATTGAATAACATACATGACAAGCTGCGCAGTGGTTGAGCACATCTTTAATTCCAGCACTTGGGAGGCAGACGCAGGTGGATCTCTGAATTCAAGGCCAGTCTGGTCTACAATGCAAATTCCAGGACAGCCAAGGCAGTTATACAGAGAAACCCTGTGTGTGTGTGTGTGTGTGTTGCAGGGTGGTGGTGGTGGGAAAAATAAAGATAACTTCACATTTTTATATTATTTCTGTTCTTTTCAAAATTCTCTCTTCTTCCTTTCTAATTTTTTAACGTGTCTGAAATCGCATTTAACTAGATCAGAATTCCAAAGCTATTTGTGGTCATACAAAAAATTTCAAAGAAAGCTGGACATGATGGCATACACTTGCACCAACCACATGGGAGGCAAAGGCAGGAGGGATCAGAAGTTCAAGGTTACTTCTATCAGCTACAGGGTGAGTTCAAGGCCTGCCTAGCATACCAAGAGTCTGTCTCAAACAAACAGAAATCTCAAATTATATCGTATGAGTGATAGTTCAGATTTAAATAATACCTTAAAAGGCTGTGTGCTGGCCATCAACTTAGTATCCAAGAGTCTGGAAACAAAATACATTTTAATAAGGTAAATAAAATATATATCAATATTGAAAATGTACTTTGTTAAAATATAAAATACTTAAAATGTTTCATAAATAAAACATATTCTTCACATATTAAATACTTTCATAAAACACATAGAAGTGGACAGATGAAACAAACACACTGGTCAGTGTGAACCGAGCGGCAATGTGGTTGATGAGCTGAGGACAGAGTCCCATCCTCTGGCTTCCTTCACTCACTGAAGTGTTGCATGCAGTCCATACTAAGCCAAAGGGACAGGTTCCGTACCTGTACCTGGAGGGAGGAGGCTAGCATCTATCTTGAAAGTGAGGCAGGCACTGCACATTTTACTGTTCTGTGGATCCACCCTTCCAGACTGCCACTGCCCACTGCCACCATCTGGTTTGCAGTCTGAACTCTTATGGAAGCCAAAGTCTGCATTGGGAAGTTTCCTGCTACCATTTCTTACAGTGGCAGCTAAGCTCCAGTGTCAACATGACTGGATTTGAAATCAACCATGAGCACACCTCTGTGTCAGTCTTTGAGGAAGTTTTCAGAGGCTTAACTGAGGAAGGAAGACCCACCTAGAACGCTGGCAGCACTACCACTGAGTGGGTAAAATAGCAGAGAAAGGCAGGTAAATCCTTTCTCTGCTTCCTGATCAGTTCTTGTGAGAAGTGCTCAACTCCAAAACCCCCACCCTTCCTTTCCCATCAAGACAGACTGTACCCTCACACCGATGCCAGCTGATTTTGTCAGGTAGTGCATCACAGCTATGAGAAAAGGAGACCACTTAACTACTCTACTACAGGGACCAGAAATACCAGGGAACAGAGTGACCATGGACAAATTCTCATAAATATAAACACTGTGGCCATAGTAGCAATAGCTATCCTAACTTGCCCTCCTTCAAAAGACATATTGTCTTACTGTTCAAGCTCCATGCATTTTACTTGCGGTTCCTCAGACATGTATGCATGGTGTAGTCAAACTAGCATGCAGTGCAATGCTGACTGTGGAAAACACTAATAGTGTTTAATCAAAGATAGAAGATGTGTGGGGCCAGAGAGCCATGGGATCAAAAAAGCAGGCCTGGAGCAAGAATGGGGACAATCGGCAGGAGTAGGATTGTTCTGTTCAGGCTCTAGGCCTGCAGGTCCTGGTGCACGTTGTCTTGTACCCTGACCCTTGCCTCCTCAGAGGAGCTCATGTAGGCAATGATCAGGTTAAACTTCCTCTCCCCTCATAAGGTCAAGTACAGCGCACCTAGAATTCTTCCTCATGCAAATGAGGCAACCTCAGCACTCCGGCCCCAGCCAATAATGTATACTTGCCACCATACCCCACAAAGGTTTAAATAGCCTCTGTTTCCCCTAATAAACGGAGCCAGTTCTCTGAAGCTGCTCCCAGGTGCATGTGTTCTTTACCCTGCACTCAGCACTAACCAAGATCCTATCTGTGCATCCCTGTCTTCCCTCCAGTATAGCTGAGTGCTCAATGAGCCTGGCTACCCAGAGTGGGAGAAGCAGACACAGAATGGGGACAGCCTCTATCTAGTTCTTAACTGAGGAAACAGCACTGTCAGCTGAGACACATCAACAATTAAATTGGTACATCCCACATGTGTGAATGGCCAGAACTATGACAGGACCCTTCACCAGTCCTTCAGACAGCTGAAGCAGGAGAGAAAAAGGGAGCTGTCACCTACTTTCCACTTTCACTCTGTTAGAATCCGATCTTTAAAGGCATGATCAAACTACCTGTAATTTAAACAGTCAACTATGGCAACGCTGGGGATGTCCCATCCATTAACTCGCCTCCCAGCTTGTCCACTTGACTAACTGCGCTGCATACGCCTCACTCAGTGTCTTAAACGTCAGGGCTCTTGAACAAGGCTTACCTGGGGAAGACACATATTGCCATCTCCTTAAACTCATTCAGGTCCTGAAAAGCAAGAAGATGACCTGTTACTGTTTTCCTAGCAGACCACAGTACTGCCAAAAACACAAGAGAGCATCTCCAGTTCTCAACTACTTCCTCAAATATTAACGCCTCACATGGGCCTCAAGCTAAATGGTAAGATCCACATGTAATTAAGAAATATCTCTTAGGAGCTAAAGAGATAACTCTGAAGTAAACAGTGTTGTTGCTCTTGCAGATGACCCAGGTTAGATTCCCAGCACCCACATGGTAGCTCGAAACCACCCATATCTAGTTCCAGGCCCCAAATGCCCTACTCTGACCTCCTGATCAATGAGAGCCACATGGGAAGAGAGAAGCGACTCCCACAGTTGTGCTTTGACCTCCACAGGCTCACCTTGGCAACACACAAAACACAAAGACAATACACAAAATTAAAAGTTTTAATGTAATGAAAATTAAATAATGAATTTAGGAATATCTCCCAGTTCTCACTCCCTGAGAACTATGTGGCCTGGATAAGTAATATCATAACCAAAAGAGTCTATGGCTGAACTAATGAGAAAGTGGTTCCATCACATGTAAAGTACTGCTGACCTAAATGACTGCACCCCAGGGAGTTCAGGGATGGCTGACAGGCTGTGCTCCACTTCACTTAGGTTAATAGTGGCAAAAAGTGGCATCACTACAGTTAGTGACTGATGTGGGACTGAACACACTGTAGAGCAGCTTAAACCTCTGAGCCTACCTCTGGTTGTTAGTTAAAATGGCCATTAAAACACAGACCTAGGACATGCGTGATTCCTGCCTAAGTACTCAGTAAATTGCTAATGTGGCACCAACTGCTGTGGGAAGATAGCTGATTACACTGTAAACTAAGATTGTGTCCTTTACTGGAAAAACTTGTTTCTAGTTGTGGTGTGGCTCAGCCCTTAGCACACACCTTAAACCCTCTTCCTAGAATATAGACACGCCCTTAGTACACACCTTTAATCCCAAACAAGGAAGGTAAAGTTAGTTTGTAGAAACACCCACCTTTGAAAGTGATATCTAACTGAGTAGCAGACAATGTGATGAATCAGAGAAAGATCTGACAGAATAGGATATGTCCAACTTTCAAGAGAAGAGACATAAGGGAAGCTACTTAAGGGGCAGTACAGAGAAAGGAGGCAGTTTTACCAGGACAGTTTTATAGAGAGACAGGTTGTAGAGAGAGGACAAACTAGATGCAGGGAAAGACAGATCAAGCCAAATAAGAAGGAGCCTGAAGAGTAAAAACAGATTGCCAGAATTAGTTTGAGGCCAAGCAGAGCAGTTCAGGAGAGGCCAGGAGAGAAGCCAGATTGAATCAGTCAGTTTGGAGAAGAGTCTGAGCCAAAACAGCTGAGTTGAACCAGCCAGCCAGAATTCAGAAAGCGCTAGAAAGGATTTACTCAGCAGTAAATCTTGAGGCTAGAAGCTTCCAGGACTAGTCCTAGGTTAGCAGCCAGAGGCATTAAGCCTCTGAGAGAACGCCAAGTACCTAAATTAGACTATTTATTTTACAGGTTGATTTTGATCAGGAGTTCTAGAGCAGAAATGAGAGCACTTTAGTTTTGAACTTGCCCACTTACATACATAACTGCCATGCTAGCCTGGGTAGTGCCCCTCCTGCCCCTTAGTCAACTCATGCTTCACAGCAAGCAGCCATTCACAATTAGCTTTTCAAGCCTGTAAACACAGACTGTACTTAGCCTGAAATACACACCAGCTTCTCAATGGCTGTCACTGAATCAATGGCTAATACATGAGCAAGGGTCTAAGGCTAAGTCAAACAAAAAATGCCCTACAGTCTGTTGTTAACCTTTCAACACCACTAAGACGTGTTACAAACAAGAGAAAAGTAGAATTATGGCCACTTCCAGGACTAACAAAGAATGCTGGACTAATGCCTACAAGGACATGCTCAAGTATCAGGCGGTCCCATAAGAAACTCTCTGCTAGGAGCCAGAGAAAGTACCCAAGGAGCTAAAGGGATCTGCAACCCTATAGGTGGAACAACATTACGAGCTAACCAGTACCCGGGAGCTCTTGACTCTAGCTGCATATGTATCAAAAGATGGCCTAGTCGGCCATCACTAGAAAGAGAGGCCCATTGGACACGCAAACTGTATATGCCCCAGTACAGGGGAACGCCAGGGCCAAAAAAATGGGAATGGGTGGTTAGGGAAGTGGAGGGGAGGGTATGGGGGACTTTTGGAATAGCATTGGAAATGTAATTGAGGAAAATATGTAATAAAAAATATTAAAAAAAAAAAAAGAAACTCTCTGCTAAATAACAAGACACAGTTTCTTTCTTTTTATTTTCATCTTGGTATATCTGTGCAAATAATAAGTATATAAGTATTGTGCATAAGCCTGCCACAGCACATGTGTGAAAATCTAAAGACAACTTCTAATGCCAGGCTTCTCCTTCCAACACACGTGAGCCAGAGTCTCTTGTTTACCATATGCCAGGCTGCCTCACCCATCAACTTCCAAGGAGTCTCCCGTCTCCACCTTCCATCCTGGAGTAGGAATTCTGGATTATAGATAAGCTATGACTAGCTTTACATTCACATTCTTAAATACGGTGCCAGTTGCTAGAGAGATGGTTCAGTAAAGAGCACTGGCTGCTCTTCCAGCAGACTGGGGTTCAATTCCCAGAACCCATGTGGCAGCTCTGAACTGTTTCTAACTCTAGTCCCAGGGGACCCAGTGCCCTTTTCTGGGTTTTGTTGGTACCAGGCATTCATGTAGTGCACAGACACATAGGCAGGCTTTAGTGGTTTGAATATGAATAACCCCCATAGGCTCCTATGTTTGAAAGCTTGGTCCATAGTTGGCAGAACTGTTTGGGAAGGATTAGATGAAGCCTTATTGGGGAAGATGTATTACTGGAGTTTGGGGTTACAAAAGCCCACCCATTCCAGCAATAACCTGCAGATCAGGATGCAAAGCTCTCAGCTACTGCTCCAAGGCCATGCCTGTTTCCTTCTCACTGTGGTGATCAGATGCACACTCTAGAACTGTAAGAATGCCCCAAATTAAATACTTTATTTCCTAAGAGATGCTTTGGTCATAGTTTCTCTTCACAGCAATAAAACAGGCAAGACTGTGCTGGCTAGTCTTATGTCAACTTGTCATACAAACTAGAGTTATCTGAAAGGAGGGAACCTCAATTGAGAAAATGCCACCAAAAGATCCCATTGTAATTCATTTTCATAATTAGTGATTGATGGAGGAGGGCCCACCCCATTGTAGATGGTTCCATGCCTGGGCTGGTGGTCCTGGGTTCATTATCAGAAAGCAGTCTGAACAAGCCATGTTTAGCAAGCCAATAAGCAGTATCCATCCACCATCCGTGGCCTCTACATCAGCTCCTGACTCCAGGTTCCTGCCCTATTTGAGTTCCTATCCTGACTTCCTTCCATGATGAACACTGATATGAAAGTGTAAGCCAAAAATAAACCCTTTTATCCACAACTTGCTTTTTGGGCATAGTGTTTAATCAGAAACCCTAACTAAGACAACACCCATACACACACATAAAATAAATGTTTTTAAACTTAAATATGGTGGCAGGAAATGTAACTATTCTACCATCTTCAATAGACTGTCTCCTATTCTTATCATTTCCATAGCTAAATCAAAGGACCATTTTTTCTCTCTGATCATGCAGAGGATTTAGATGCATGTGTGCATTCGTGCTTGCATGCTAAATCACCTCAGGTACCTCAGTGAGGTAAAACTGTAATCACCTGCTCTCTGGTGTCCTGGCTGGTGTTGTGTCACCTTGACACAGCTGGAGCTATCACAGAGAAAGGCGCCTCAGCTGAGGAAATGCTTCTATGAGATCCAGCTGTAAGGCATTTTCTCAGTTAGTGATCAGGGGGGAGGCCCCTTGTGGGCTGGGTTCTATAAGAGAACAGGCTGAGCAAGCCAGGGGAAGCAAGTCAGTAAGCAGCACCCTCCATGTGCCTCCAGGTTCCTGCTCTGTCTGAGTTCCTGTCCTGACTTCCTTTGGTGATGAACAGCAATGTGGAAGTGTAAGCTGAATAAACCCTTTCCTCCCCAACTTATTTCTTGGTCAGGATGTTTGTGCAGGAATAGAAACCCTAACTAAGACACTGGTAGAATTTGAATTGGACTAACCTCATTCAAGTTCACATTTTCTGAGCAATCACACACAAGCTGAAGTCAATCCTCCCCAGGTCTATCACCTAGGAGAAGAGGCTGTGCCATATGATATAGAACAAAACTTAGGCACCGGGGACCCCCAAAGCCCTGGAGGATCAGCCACTGAAGCTTCTAGCATGGCAGCAAGCAGAGAAGAACTGCATGGTAGGAAAGGGTTAAGTGGAGATCTAGAACTGAGAACATGGAGCAAGGCTAAAGGAAAGCAGGCAGAAGCAAGCAAGCACTGAAACCCGGGCCTGCCAGAGCCCACATCAGCCTACCAAGGAACATGGAACCTAGCAGAGACTGGAGTACATAGGCAATCAGATACAACCTGACAAGCCCAACTCCAAAGAGTCAGCTAGATGCAGAAACAATGTGGGAATACCTGAGAATCTTAAGCAGGGTCAGTGATGTGAAGAGAGCTATACATCAGAGGATTACAAAAGCAGTAGTCAGAAGACAAGTCACTTGTTAAATCAATACTTAATGCCTTCCATGTGCCTGTCTCTGTTTGCTATTAAGAATACCAGAAGCACAATATTAAATATGCTCCCTCAGTCCTTATGGTAACTGCGTCATCAGTAACCCTAACCCTTGCTCCTTTGTTCTCCATGGCTAGTAAAAAATTAATGACTGAAAACAACCATTAGCTCTGTAGACAGAAAATGCAAATGTATGGTCATCACTTTCACTGGAACCCTTGCATCCTAGAGAGGAATGGATGGGTTGTCACGGAAGTACGTTAAGACCAAGCCCTAGGACAAGCAGCAACAGACCCACTGTGCAAGTGGCAGAGCATACTGCTCTTCTTCAAAAGACTATCAGGAGCTAATGGGGCAACATGAGCTAGCAAACATCAAGAGAGCCAAACCTTGCAAGCAACAAATGATGAGTCCAGCCTCACAGCGATGTAAAGCAAGACTGAGCCAGGAGCTGGAGAGCATGTTGTAATCTGAGCAGTCTGGGCTACATATAAGATTCAAAACAAAGTGGGGCTAGAGAGATGGCTCCGCTCCTGGTTTAGAGCACTTGTTCATCTTCCAGAGGACACAGGTTCAATTCTCAGCACCCATATGGTGGCTTGCAAATACCTGCAACTCCAGTTTCAGGGAGCTCCACATTCTTCTCTGGCCTCCGCAGCATCAGGCAAGCATGTAGAGCACACTCATACATGTGGGCAAACACTCATACACTTTAAAACTTATTCATTTTTATTTGTGTGTGTATGAGTGAGTTTATGGGCACTAGATTTTTGCCTGTGCCCTTGGAGGCCTGAGGGCATCAGATCCCCTAGAGCTAGAGTTAAAAGCAGTTATGAGCCACTAATGGGCAGGAACAAACCCCGGACCTCTGAAAAAGCTGCAAGTGCAGTTAACCACTGCGACACCACACTCCCTAAACTTAACCACTGCGACACCACACTCGCCCTAAAATAAGTTTTGTTTTGCTTTTTTAAGTTCATAAAAATAAAGCATAGTTTGATGACCATTCTTGGATAACTTGACTACATCTGGAATTATCTAAAACTCAAACAGCTGGGCACACCTGTGAGGGGCTTTTTAAAAATTGAGTCATCTAAGTGGGACGACTCACTTCTACTCTGAATTTTTGAGGTGAAAAGATAAACCTTTAATCCTGATTTTTTTAAGTGGACACCTTAAATCTGGACCACACCTTCTGTTGGCAGCCCACAGAAAAGACATGGAAGCAGAAAACTTTGTTCTTTTTGTACTCTTGCTATTACTGGCTCATGTCCATTCCTTCACTGCATTAGAGCCTACTTCTTAAGGATTCTGGCTTGTACTGAAGACCAGCTGAGACACGCAGCCTCTTGGACTGACTTTCTCTCAGTTCTGTTCCTCTAGAACCCTGACTAATACCCATGGATTGGCAAACTGGAGCCACACAACTCAAATGTGGATCACCTGTTGGGGGCTATGCAAGAGGAAACAACAGAGCAGCTTTAGAACTCACGGACTGTGGCCTGCTCGAGCAGCTACCACAAGCAGGATGGAAGTGCCTCAGAGAGGAGGAGCCCAGAGGACTGTGTGTCCTGAGGACTTCATGCTGCTGTGAGCATCGCTCTGCTCGCTGCCCTCACAATCTAAGAACTGTAGGAAAACATTAAGGGGGTTTCCAGCCCCTCACCAGGCACTGTCATTGGCTTTACAACAGATATTGATCTTTCTCGAGCACTGCTGCTGCAGCAGATTAGGGATTCAACCACCACCTCAGCGAGAACTAAGAGACTGTTAGTTACGCTAGGCTAAGATGCTTTTGTTAGTGCTTTGACAAGGAAAATCTAAGGGAACAACTTAAAGTTCAGAAAGGCACACTTCCGATAATTGAGCAAAGGATTTTTTGAGGTCAGGGAACAAGAACAATGGCAGCCCGACTAGCACTGGCTGACATTCCTCGGTGATCAAAGTGATGATTAATTTTTTTGTACCTATTTTTGCCCTCATCTTCTTGCTATAATTTAATAAACAACTGTTAAGGAGTAGGTGTGTACCTTGAAGATTTGAAGTAAAAATGATTGATTGTTTTTTATATATAAAAGTTTAGATTTGGGCTGGAGAGATGGCTCAGCAGTTAAGAGCAGTGACTGTCCTGAATTTAACTCCCAGCAACCACATGGTGGCTCACAACCATCCATAATGAGATCTGACGCCCTCTTCTGGTATGTCTGAAGACAGCTACATTGTACTTAGATATAATAATAAATCTTTGGGCTGGAGCAAGCAGGGCCGGAGAGAGCAGAGGTCCTGAATTCAATTCCCAGCAACCACATGATGGCTCACAACCATCATAGCTACACTGTACTCATATACATAAAATAAATAAATAAATATTTTTTAAAAGTTTAGATTTATGATTCTTTTAAGTTTTATAAGAAGACTTTTAAAGATAAGTAACAAAAATCAATGATCCTCTGATTATATCCACAATTTGCAGCCTGCCAGTAATGTAAGCACATTTTAATTTTTATATTGCTTGAAAATTTTGTTAGGATATATAAACTGTGGGAGAAGGAATAAACTTCTTAGACCCACCGAGTTCTTCATCCACCGATGTGTGTGCGCCTGTGCGTGTTCGTGCTTTCCCCACTACAACAAAAAATCTGTTCGACCTACAAAGATGATTCCTGCATCTGTGTTCTGCCAACTCCATGCTGGATGTTGACAGTCACTACCTCATTTTTTCCTTTAAATCAGTTATTGTCCAACATAGCAGCCTCTGGGTTATAATGGCAGACTAAAGAGTTGTCTCAGCACTATACTGGATAGAAAACAAAAATATCTTACTATGTCTTTTATAAAAATGTTGCCAATGTATAGCAGAAGAGACAAACTGAATGTTAAATGGGGAGAAGGAGTCAAATCCAGGCTGGACTCCCGAAGAGAAGGACAGCTAGAGAGAGGTAAATGAGATCTCAGGTATGAGACACAGCATGTAATAGAGTCATCAAAAGTATCTACACACTGGACTGGCAGGACTCAAGCTCACATGAAACACAGGACTGCAGCTGGGAAACCAGAGTAGCAGAAACAGAAAACAGAACTGGTTTAAAGACAGTAAAAGAAGAAAAAAGGGGAAGCCACACTTTTAAATCTCTTTTGAGATATATAAATCTTACAAATGCCTTAGTCTGAGGGCTAGAGTCTAGCATGAACTGTACACCTGGGCCTGAGAGAGACCGGAGCTGGGGATGGATGTTGGAGTACCTATGGTATATGTGGCTCAAGTCATTTGAAAGACAAAAAAACGAAGGAGGGTGAAGGCAGAGTGATGGGGGCAAGAGACACAGCCACAGCAGTTACAGAGTGAGGGAGAAAAGCCAGTAGAGAGAAAAAAAACATTTGATAATGACCCAGATACCCTGGCTCCGAGTACAGAAATACCAGCAAGGTCCCCAGGGAGCCTCAAGCTACTCAGCAGTAGCAATCAAGTGGCACCCTCTTCCTTCCGGCTCTCCCAAGTCTAATTTTGGAGATACCTGTGGCCTATCCTATGTGTAGCAATAAATGAGCAAAACTACCAGCATTGATTGAGGAAATAAATATTTCGCCTTGCTCTGGCAATACCCGACAGCCATCAACCCCTTAAAATAGCTCATGTATTTATTCATCCTATCAAAACAGCAAAGCTGGGTTAGCAGCGCAGAGTACTTTCAAACTAATATTTTTCAGATGATGTCTGAGTTCAGTGATGAACAGCACGCGCTGCTCTTTCAGAAGACCCAGCATCCACCTCACAGCTCAGAACCTTCTGTCACTGCAGTCCTAGAGTACATTTCTTCTGAGGCTCCTTGGGTGCCAGGCATGCACACATGCATGCAGCAAAACACTCATCAGACACATAAAATAATAAAAAAAATAATAATGAGAAGCATATAAGATCTTCCTAGGAACATGCCACATACAAGGAAATGAAGAATCACAACCCAGGCAGAGAGCGCGCTCACAGGAGAAGCGGGTGGGTTTTGACCCTGCAGCCACTCACCGCAGGCAGGGGGCAGTAGAACTGATGAATCGTATGCATGACATCCAAGAGCATGTTGTGTCCCACAACCAGCTTCCCCTGGGGAAAGACGTTAGGAAATGCATGTCAGAGTTGCACCAGGCTTTACAAATAAGGTAGATGCTTCAGATGAGGCAGTCACAACACAGCCAGGCTAGCCGGCTGCTCCCTAGGTAAGCCACACAGGCCTCATGCTCTCCCTACCTCAGCTTCTCAAGTGCTGAGGTTACAGGTGCTCAGCTACTATGCTCATTCTTAGTGATTTTTCCCATTTTTATTCATCTTGTTATTTTCAAAATTTTGTTGTTGGTTTTGTTTTTTTGGACAAGTCTTGCTATACTGTCCAGGTTGCCCCTGAAATTCTGAGCTCCAGCAATCCTCTCGAATTAACATCCCTGAGAAGCTGAGACTATAGAGAACACTCTGCCTGCTGGAAGTAGTTTGACTGAAGCACTTTTAAACGATAAAATCTGAAATCCTGAGAACTTTGACTTCAAATATTTAAGACTCTTAAAACATCTTTAAAACCTACATATTTTTAAAGATTTATTTATAACATTGTTATAAAATGTAAAAAACCTACTTCCTAATGTTCTTAAACTTGATACATTTTCATTTCCTACATCATCTATGTCCAATGGTATGCCATTGCTCTTCTTTTAAAAATGTATTATTAGTCTTGTGTGTGCACTCGAGCACTCATGCACACAAGCACATACTTGAGCAGGTGGTGAAGGGGACAGAAATACAAGCCACAGAGTGCCCACAGAGAAGACTGGGGTACAACTTTGTGGACTATGTCCCCTCACCTTTACACACATTTGGGAAATCAGCCTCGGCCACCAGGCTTGCATGGCAAAGGCCTTTACCCACTGAGCCATCTTGATGACCCTCATTGCTTTTCAATCATACACGTACAATAAAATACTCCATTTTAGTAGCTACTAAAAATAAAATTCTTTATTAATTTTATAAAATTTTTTAAAAACTACTAATATACAATATCGTCTTAGATTTCCCAGCCCTGTGATTCCTCAGGGAGCAGAGAGATGTTGCTGTTTCAGTTTTGGGGGTCAGGAAAGTAGGAACTGAGATAAGACCTAATGTAGCCCAGGCTAGCCTTGAACACCTATGTAGATGAGGATAACCTTTAACTACTGATCTTGGGCTTCTGTTCCCCGAAGTGCTGAAATTAGGCCTGTGCGACCACATCCAGCTTTGCTTTCAAATTCTGCGTGTTTGTTTTTGTCACAATAGTGGGTTAAGATGGGTTTTATGTTTTGTTTGACATAGGGGTCTCTCTCGGTAGCCTGGGCTGAGCTGGAACTCATTGTGTAGCCCTGGCTAGATGACTCCATTTTTAACATAAACATTGTCTTAGGGTTTCTACTGCTTTGATAAACACTATAAACACATGGCAATTAGGGGAGAAAAGGGTTTATTTGGTTTACACTTCCACACTGCTCTTCATCACCAAAGGGACTCAGACAGAGCAGGAACCTGGAGGCAGGAGCTGAAGCAGAGGCCATGGAGGGCGCTGCTTACTGACTTGCATCCCATGGCCTGCTCAGCCTGCTTTCTTATACAACCAGGACCACCAGCCCAGGGATGGCTCCACTCACAATGGGCTGGACCCTCCTTTACTGATCACTAATTGAAGAAATGCCCTACAGCTGTATCTCGTGGAGGCATTTTCTCCACTGAGACCCCCCCCCATGACTCTAGCTTGTGTCAAACTGACACAAAACCAGTCAGTGTAAGCATCAAACACTACAGTAAAGCTTTTTACAGTTTCAATGGTTCTCTATGCAACATGCCAAACTCAGATGTCAACTTGATTTTTTGACATAATTAATCTTATACAAAATATCCCAAATCTATCTAACAAGATGGGTTTTTTGCTTTGCTTTGCTTTGCTTTGCTTTGCTTTGCTTTGCTTTGCTGTGGCTCAGTATCCCTGTAAGTCTTGAGTCCCAGTGCAATGTTAAAATGCTAAGCACTGTAGCAGCAGACTCCAATCAGAATGCAGGAGAAGCTGGGAAGAAAAGACTTGAAGAAGCACTTGACTAGACACTATGAGACCAAAAACTGCAAGAGCTGCAGAAAAGGTTGTAGTCTGGGCTGGTGAGATGGCTCAGTGGGTAAGAGCACCCGACTGCTCTTCCAAAGGTCCGGAGTTCAAATCCCAGCAACCACATGGTGGCTCACAACCATCTGTAACGAAATCTGAGTCCCTCTTCTGAAGTGTCTGAAGACAGCTACAGTGTACTTACATATAATAAATAAATCTTTAAAAAAAAAAAAAAGGTCGTAGCCTAGTCAAAACTACACTTGTCACAGGCTCAGCCAGTAAAGTAGTTGGCCATAGAAGTACAGGGATCTGAGTTTGAATCCTCAGGATAGTGGCATACAGTCCTAACAATCCAAACACTGGGGAGGGATCATCACTTAGTCAATGAGGACGAAGATAAGTAAAAGGGAGTAGGGAACGGAGAGAGCAACTTAAGAAGGGAGATGCCAGATGTCAACAACCGTCTTAGTCACTGCTCTATTGCTATGAAGAAACACCATGACCAACACAACTCTTCTTATAAAAGAAAGCATTTTATTGGGTCTGGCTTACAAAGTTAACCCATTATCATAATGGTAGGGAGCATGGCGGTTTGCATGTCACTGGAGCAGTAGCTGAGAGCTACATCCTGATCCAAAGGCAAAGAGAAAGACTCTGGGGTTAGCATGAGCTTTTGAAACCTCAAAGCCCACCTCCAGAGACACACTTCCTCTAACAAAGCCACCCCTCCTATTCCTTTCAAATAGTGCCACTCAAATAAGTGAACCTATGGGGGCTATTTTCAATTAGATCACACCAACCATATTCTGCACACAGAACTGTGTGTATATGCAGTGTCCAGTGACATCTAGAGCCAGGACAACACAAAAGAAATATCAGGCTAGAATCTTGGTTTCAAGATCCATTCTAGAGGCTACAGGATGGACCAATGGCTAAGAGTAATTACCGTCTCAACATCCATGCTGGCTGGCTCATAATCACCTGTAATTCCAGCTGAAAAGACATCTGAAAATGTTCTCTTCTGGCTTCTGCAGGCAAACTCATATGAGTAGCATGTAAATATAGATAAAAATAAATGTTCCAGGCTGTGCAGTAATGGTCCATGCCTTTAATCCTGAGTCTAGCCTGTTCTACAGAGTGAGTTCCAGAGAATAGAGGACTATACAGAGAAACCATGTCTTGAAGAACAAACAAAACTCCATTCTCCTGGAACCAGAGGTCCTTAAAGAAATCACTGTTTCCAGAATGAAGCCAAAGGAAACACAACATGACACCAAGAAATTGTCAAAGTAAAGGAACAGGAAACTTGCTCAAAGGACATAAGAACCAAACTAAAAAAACCACCAAGTAAAACTATTCTAAATTGAGCAACAAAATAAGCAATAAAAATACTAGGTTATAGGGCTGGAGAGATAGATGACTCAGTAGTTAAGAGCACTGACTTCTCTTGCAGAGGTTCTGAGTTCAATTACTAGCAACGACATAGTGACTCACAACCATCTGTAATGGGACCTGATGCCCTGTTCTGATGTGTCTAAAGACAGCTACAGTGTACTCACATACATAAAATAAATAATAAATCAAAAAAAAAATTCCACCGGGCGTGGTGGCACACGCCTTTAATCCCAGCACTCAGGAGGCAGAGGCAGGTGGATTTCTGAATTCAAGGCCAGCCTGGTCTACAGAGTGAGTTCCAGGACAGCCAGGGCTATACAGAGAAACCCTGTCTCGAAAAAAAAAAAAAAAAATTCCTAGGTCATAGCCAACCACTGTGGTAGATGTCTGAACTTCTAGCCCTTGAGAAGCAGGATGGAACAGTCTAAGTCTCTGTCTCAAAAACAAATAACAACAAAACTAGGTTGTCTAGTATGACATGTTTACATGCTCGATAGCCTAGACTAGCCTCCCAACTCCTGACCCTGCCTCTGCCTCTGCCTCGGCCTCTGCCTCAAGTACTGAGAAAACAAAAGTACAAGAGCACAGCCTACTCACCAAAGATATTTACTGCCTACAAAGGAGAAACAGTAACTTCACAGAGCAACAACTCAACAATCCATTACTGACGTCAACATCATAAATATCACGTCCGTGGCCTTCTTGCCAAAACAGAACATTCTGATTCTAAACATGAAACAACAAAGACCAGCTGAGGGACATTCAACAAAAACAATGAAAATCCATCAACACTATCAAGTTATATAGACAAAGAAAGATTATCAAAGTCTACAAGAGCAAGGAATGGTAATGAGCAAATACAAGCAGTCCTGCAGGGAACTGTGAAGACTTCGCTGAGAAGCCTGTGAGCCTCAAATTAAGGTTTTAGTTTACTTCCTCATATTCGCTTCCTGGTTCTCATAATCACAGAAGAGCAATGCAGGATGTTAGCATCAGGGACAGCTGTCCAAGGCATGCATGAAGATTCTTTATTATTCCCGTGACATTTATGTGAGTGTGAAATCAGAAGCCTGAGGCTTCATCCCTGGAACAAACACAATGGAAGATGAGAAATGATTCTCAGAGACTGTCCTCTAGCCTCCATGTGTGTCTCTGTACACACACAGAGACAGAGAGTCAGAGACAGACAGACAGAGATAGAGAGAAAGAGGCTGGAGATGCAGCTGAGTTGGCAGAGGTTTTTCCTAGTAACTGTACGATCCTAAGGTCAAATCTCAGTAGCACCAAAATACTTACAGATATTTAAAAGATATAATATAGATCTGCGTTGACTGGATAATTATTTAGTGAAATATAAATATCCCAGAGGAGTTGGAGGGCAGCTCCAGAGATATCTCAGTGGTTAAGAGTGCATACTAATCTGAGTTCATTTCCCAGGATCCACACTGGAGCTTACAACATCTCCAGAGGTATCTCACAATCTTCTGCACTCTAAGCAGCTGCACTCCCAAGTCCACACATACACATTCAGGCTAAGTACACATGAATACATTTTTATTTAATTAAAAAAATGTAGCCGGGCGTGGTGGCGCACACCTTTAATCCCAGCACTCAGGAGGCACAGGCAGGTGGATTTCTGAGTTCGAGGCCAGCCTGGTCTACAAAGTGAGTTCCAGGACAGCCAGGGCTATAGAGAGAAACCCTGTCTCAAAACACCTAAATAAATAAATAAATAAATAGTACTAGATTCCACCTTCAATCCTGCAAATAAACAAATAAATAAATAAATATGTCTACTGGCTTCATAGAGCTTATTGATATTAATAAAAAAATTAAGTTGGGCAGTGGTGGCACATATATTTAATGCCAGCACTTGGGAAGCAGAGGCAGAGAGATCCTTCCTTGAGTTTGAGGCCAGCCTGGTCTACAGAGTGAGTTCCAGGAGGGCCAGGGCTACACAGAGAGATCCTATCTCAAAACAAACAAATTAACATTAGAAAATAACTTCATTTCTAAGATACAAACATAACTTTTTTCTCACTGTTTCCTCTAAATCCTAGGAAACATGGTTTTACTTAGATCTTTTTTATTAAACTGAGTGTTTTTAAGAGATGCTTGTCATTTTCCCAGTTCTCAGATCTGCCCAGGCTTCATAGGTATTCAAAGGCATTACTAATGTCTTCTGTATTTTTTCTGAGTATGCATAGCTAAGCAAATAGAAATGCATATCTCCTTTTGTGTAAGTAGAACAAATAAATGCCTCAACGTTGGAAAGTAAGCTGAATTCTTATGTTAGTTAACGTGGATCAAAGCTGAAGGCCCCTGGCTTGTGAAGCATGCTGGCTAAGTGTTCACACAGTTCCAACGGTGGCCAGAACCTGCTTTTCTGGGTACCTGTGACCTTAGCAGCTGCTGAAGTGACTCACCCTTTTCTCCTCCCAGGATGACACAATTTTATGTTCAGGACAGTTTTAACTGTACTTGAGTAACAGAGTTCCCTGTAGCTATTGGTCTTTTATACGACTCTGTCATTTGTGCTGTCTTCAAATGAGGACAGTGAGTCTCCTCTCCACTGTCCACATTAACAGACTTAACTCTGAGAGGATCTCAATGGGCAGCATCTAAGGGACCAGCTCCAACTGCCCACAGAGAAGAAGGTCTTAGACCCAGGTGACCTACTATCCATGCAAGAGCATCACCTGGTTTAACCATGCCCAAGGTGGATGCCTTTCAGAAGGCCAAGGAAAGATGGCTACCACAGAATGCTCCAGCACATTTACACAAATAGCCAGCATAGTTTTAAAGCTTTATTATTACTAGGATTATGATAGATGAATCTGGGGATTTAATTACAGTTCTATAGAGGAAGTCAACTTGTAATTATGTATCCTTTGGATTCCTCTGCTTGCTCCTTGACTTCTAGTTCTTATATTAGGACTCATGAAAGTCAGTTCTGTGCAACTATACAAGGACATCATAGGGCAGGGTAATCCTGTATTTTTGTGCCTTGGTATGTGTAGGATATATATATGTTTATATGTGTGTGTGTATATATATATATGTATATGTTTGCATACATGTATGTATGTATACATATGTATGTGTGTGTGTGTATATATATATATATATATATGTATGTATATTATGTATACACATAAAATACACTAACTTAAAAACATTTATTTCTCACAGTGTGTTTGTGTTTACGTTTCTGTGTGTTTGCTGGGGGAGGCTTGTGTGTCAAAGGACATACATGGGGTTGTGCGCGTATTTTTGTACTTTTGCAACAGAGGCTTTCTGAAAACTGATTTGGATGTAATTCCACAACGATGACATCTGACCTGGTATATTGTACAGCAGCAGTCCACGTTACCAACTTCTCCCTCCAGACGAGGTAAACATTCCAAGGGTAACCAAGTGAGCAATTTGCAGTAGCAGTTAGACACTTCATTTCAAATACTGTGCTTGGCCATAAAACTAGAAAAAACCAAATGTGGCCAACTCACCGAATTAGCAATGGCATGGATGACTCTTGAAAACCCCACAGCATCATTCAGCTCCTCCTAAGGAAAAGGACAGAAAGGGCTGCAGGGTCAGAGAATAAGGTGCCTGCACAAAGGCCTCACATCTGTGCCCTCAGAACCCCATCAAGTCTCAACAAGAGAACCACTCCTTGAAGCTTCCCACTGACTTCCGCATGTATGTCCTTGAACAAGTGAACCCCCATCTGTCTCTGTCTCTGTCTGTCTCTGTCTTTCTCTGTCTCTCTCTCTCTCTCTCTCTCACACACACACACACACACACAAACACACACACACACACACACGTGAGAAAGACAAGTTTTTAAAAGTTGGTGTGTGTTTATCCCATACATACAAAGGCACATTGCCTTCCTTATTTGAATGAACCTTCCCCAAAATGAAATTTTCTTTTTTTAAAAGTTTTTTTGTTTGTTTTGTTTTGTTTTTTGAGACAGGGTTTCTCTGTATAGCCCTGGCTGTCCAGGAACTCACTTTGTAGACCAGGCTGGCCTCGAACTCAGAACTCCCCCTGCCTCTGCCTCCCGAGTGCTGGGATTAAAGGCGTGCACCACCGCACCCAGCTTAAAAGATTTATTTATTTATTTTATGTAGTACAATTATCGCTGTCTTCAGACACACCAGAAGAAGGCATCAGATCCCATTACAGATGGTTTGTGAGCCACCATGTGGTTGCTGGGAATTGAACTCAGGACCTCTGGAAGAGCAGTCAGTGCTCTCAGCCACTGAGTTACCTCTTTAGCCCCCAAAATGAAATTTTCAATCAAGTGGGGTAGCTTTACTGTCACAGGATTTGTTACACTAATCCCTAATTGCATGTAAATGAGTATCTAGGGACCTACAGAGATACTGTCAGAGTTAAGAGTGCTACTCCTTTTGCAGTGACCCCGGGTTCCATTCTAGCACCCACACCACCTGTATCTCCAGTTCTAGAGGATATCACAGCCTCTTCTGATTTCCAAGGGTATATAAACTATTGTGTACATTGTGTACACACACACATACACACACATGAATGAATGAATGAATGAATGAGTGAAAGAAAGAAAGAAAGAAAGAAAGAACTACATAGAAAGAAGTTAGTTATTATCATAGAAGTTATTATCATTCCTTATGCAAAAGAATAAAGCTGTAGGCACTTACCTGCTCCTTTGTGTACTTCTCCTGCTCTCTCCTTTTGCGTTCTTCTTCATCCACCTTGCTGATAACTATATGTCTTTCCTTCTACAAGACAAATAATGCCCAGTGTTCCGGAAACTTTCAACCCCTTAGCCTGCAAAGTGCGGTGATTACTCTGCTCGGCAATTCTGACACACTGGGCCACTCAGGGGGTTAAAGGACAGCCTCAGTGATACAATGACACCATCTCAATGAACCAAAAAGTTATAAGCCAAAGAACAAGCAAGCACAACCAAACCACTGTAAGATGATGCCAAAGCTGAGAGGGCACACAACCCCTATATATCTGCATGTCCACAACACTTCCAGCATTTAACATTTCAAACCAACAAACATCAGTTGAAATCAGCTACAAACCATCCAAATTAGACTTCATATAATGAGCATTGAGGTCACGCAGCCTTTAAAATGCTAAATAATTACTTTTAAATGAATAAAGCACCTGCTTCATATTTTATGAACACAGAAAAACCTTGAATAATTATAGTCTTCTTTCACATTAATTATAGTTTATATTTATTAAGCATACTTCAAGGGCCAGAGAGATGGCTCATTAGATAAAGATACCTAATGACAAACCTGACAACCTCAGTTGTATCCCTGGGAAGAGAGAACTGACTCTCACAAGTTATTCTCTGATCTCCCCATGGCCCTACTGCTAACACACACACACACACAAATAAATAAATAAACACATTTATATGTGTGTATAAATATATAAATATGTATACAAATACATACATTTTATATATTTATGTACTTATGTATATATATTCACATATATACAGAAATATATAATCATATATTTATATGATAAAATATATATTCATATATAAAATATATGTTTATATATGTATTGGTTTAATAAAGATGCCAACAACCTATAGCTGCGTAGAGAAAGGTAGGTGGGGTTTCGGTTCCCAGGCTTGGGGTCTGGGGAGACAAGGAGGAAAGAGGAAAAGACACCATGAGATAGGTACCTCATGGAGACAGGGCCATGAGGGCTGGCCAATTGGAATAAGAGCTGCTCAGATGGAACAAGGCAAGTTAAAAGTCAGGGTTAGCCAGGCATGGTGGCGTACGCCTTTAATCCCAGCACTCAGGAGGCAGAAGCAGGCGGATTTCTGAGTTCGAGGCCAGCCTGGTCTACAGAGTGAGTTCCAGGACAGCCAGGGCTACACAGAGAAACCCTGTCTTGAAAAACAACAAAAAAAAAAAGTCAGGGTTATTTGATAGGGAAGTAGAAACTAATAGTTTAGATGATTGATATCTGCCCAGCTCTAGTGTTCTTAAAGGCTTATTATAAATATAAAAGGTTTGTATCTTTTATCTGGGAACAGAATGATCAAAGTGAGGCAGAAACCCCCAACTGAGATTAAATATTTACTATAACAGCTAAGGCTGCTCTTCCAGTGGACCCGTTTGATTCCCAGCACCACATGGTAGCTAGCAACTGTCTGTAACTCTAGTTCCAGGGAACCCAATGCCCTTTTCTGGCTTCTGTGGGCACTGTACACACATAGCACATAGACATATGTGCTGGCAAAACACTCATGCACATAAAATAAAAATAAATCTTTAATTAAAAAAAGATTACAATAAATGTATATATTACAAATGGAAAAAAAGTTCACTTCCACTTATCCACGAAATAATCATATTTGGCTGGCATTTGTTTGTTTTGTTTGAAACATAGTATCTCTACATAACTGTCCGGGAACTCACTATCTAGACCAGGCTGGCCTGGAACTCACAGAGATCTAGCTGCTTCTGAATGCTGGGATTAAAGGCAAGACCACTACTAGCCTGAATCATCATAGAGTTGGGGAGGTGAGTTAAGGGCTCTGACTGCTCTTGAAGAAGCCCTGAGTTCAGTTCCCTACAACTACATGGTAGCCTACAAACACATATATCTCCAATTCTTTTCTGACCCCCATAGGCACATGGTACACATACTACACACAGGCAAACCACTTATACGAATAAAATTAAAAGCTATAAGCTACATTAGCATACAATATCATGCTTAGCCACACCATACAAATGAGAAAATCAGGCTCAGAGAGGATAGGTGGCTGGCCAAAGTCACAGCTCATGGAAGGCAGCACAAAGGTGAAAACTATCAACACCTCAGTGAGTCACTGTTAGCTGAGTGTGGGCACTGAATAACTCTTGGTTACCTTGTCAGTCTCTAATGTCTCAACATGAATGCCTTTAGGATACCTAAATGAAAAGAGGAAAAACTCACATCAGTGCATGATTCAGTGACTGCTAAAATCCCCAAAGAATTCAACAAGCTGCCATGTGGCTGTAAACTAAAGTTTTACTAAAATGGGACAATCACCACTAAAGACTTTAAAATAAGCCAACTTACAACACCTCAGCTGCTATTTCCCTGCCTCTTCTCTCAAATGCACAAGGATGTTACCAGTTTTGTGTGAACGTTTTAGGGTTTTAGCACTTTCTAAAATGCTTGGTATTTTATAATGCAGTCAACCCATTGCCACGGAGGTCATCTTACTTCTAAATGCCTGCTTTGTAACTGAAGTGGTAACAGTCTCTGTAGACTTAAGAGAAGGGTTGGGGGATGCTGGGCTTCAGTTTGCCTTAGTGTTTGCAGCAGCCAAAGAGGAGAGAGACATAGCACAGAGAAAGATGTAAGGATAAGACAAGAGAGGAGGCTGGACAAGACAGCCCAGAGCCCTCCCCTGTCTGGTTTAAAAGTTATTCCCTTCCGGAAATTGGGAGGCAGAGGCAGGCCGATCTCTGTGAGTTCGAGGCCAGCCTGGTCTATGAAGCAGCTTCCAGGACAGCCAGGACTACACAAAGAAACCCTGTCTCAAAAGAAAACAAAAAAATAGAATGAAAATTATTCACGTACACATCACTTGTCAGATTTTTTTTTTAAGTTTTTTTTTGTTTTGTTTTGTTTAGTGTGAAAGAGTGAGAGAGGAAGACATAGAGAACAGAGGAAGTTACGTGTTTTAAGACATCTACCAAATGGTAACAGAAAATTAATTAAATGAGTAGTCAATTTAAGAACTGCCAGGGGACATGATAGCGTCACATGACCCATAACTGAAAAACTCTAAAGAGCAATGGGACCAAAGATTATACTTAATTTATTAAGTTCTGTCCTAGAGAGCACTTTTTTTTCAAATGGTTTTAAAGTTTTATTGTAGAAAGGCAGAAAGAAAAAGAGAAGGTAAAAAGATAGAGAGAGGCCAGCCATGGCCACATGGAGGGGGAAGAGGGAGAGAGAGAAGGAAGGCTAGAGATGAGAGTAAGAAAGGTGAGAGCTTAAAGAGTAGAGAGCACTCTTATAGCTAATTCAAATACTTACTTCCAACTCAAAGTCTGATAAATAAGTTTTCTTTGGAACCTATAAAACAAAAGAAAAGGAATGAGCTTAGACTATTAGGGGTGAACCCTAACTGATCAATCAGTGGGTGGGAAAGATTTAATTTAGAGCCCTCACTAGAACAGGCAGGTATGGACAACCATCACAGGCATTTCTGAGGTAGAAGGACTGACTCATCATATGTCTTCATCAAAATTTTAATGTTACTACATTGCTTTTAGAGAATAGGTAGAAATTATGATCAACTACTGCTTCCTGCAGCCTTATGGAGAGTGTAGAACAGACGCTTGCACTCTGACACCTCTGTGAAGCACGCCAGAGGGAGGCAGGGGAGAGGCTCAGCTGCTCTCTCACATGATGATTTGTATTTTTCTCTGTAGAGAAAGAACAGAGGTGGCCTGACAGTGAGTCCTCTGCTGAAGCCTGTGTCTGTTGAGCTACCCTCCAGGCCAACAGTGCTGCTCCTGGGCGTAGCCTAAAGTCTAAGTTGCAGACAAAGTATTTGTTCTGAGCCTCAGAAGACAAGCATCCCTGCTGTGGCAGTACTACAGTTAGCATTCAAGGCTGAGGAACACACCTGTGACAGAAAGACCACATCCAAGCCAGGTGTGATGAAACAAGCCTTTAATCCCGGCACTCAGGAAACAGAGGCAGGTGCATCTGTTGGTCTACAAAGAGAGTCCAGGATAGCCAAGGCTTGTTACAGAGAAACCCTGTCTCAAACAAACAAACAAACAAACAAACAAAGAAAACCAACAGCCATATGCATCCAAATGCAGAAGTCCTCCTCTCCTAAAAAGGAATGCTTGCAACAAACAAGCCAACTGACCCAGTGCATGGGTCAAGTTCCAGGCTCCTCTTCTCTTCACTTTGTAGGAAATCCTCTATCTTCTCTCTGATGATAAGATTCAGACAATGACCATCAGTGCCTTGAATGGATGAAGTGATCAGAACAGTGATTGTCCTCAAAACCTATACTCAAAATAATCAGCAACAGATCCACTCAAAAGCAATGTAAATACTGTCAGGGGGCGAAGCCAGTGGCAGAGCACTTGTCAAAGATGAGCAGAGGCAGGACTTCCATTTCTAACACACACACACACACACACACACACACACAGAAGCAGTCTAGTTTTTTTTTCCTTTTTTTTCCTTTGAGACAGTGTCACATATCCCAAGAAGACATCAAACTTGCTATGTAATGAGGATGGTTTGAACTTTTGATTCTCCTGCCTCTACCTCCCAACTGCTGAGTGCCACGAGTATAGCTATGCGCCACTATACCCAAGTCATGCAGTGCTGGGGACCAAACCCTAGGCTTTATAGATCATATGCAAGCACTCACCAAGAACATATTTCTTATGCTTACAGGTCCTCTTTCCATACATTCTGAACAAATGAAAAAGATAATCAAAGCTGGGAGTGGTGGTACACGCCTTTGATCCCAGCACTTGGGAGGCAGAGGCAGGTGGATTTCTGAGTTCGAGGCCAGCCTGGTCTACAGAGTGAGTTCTAGGACAGCCAGGGCTATACAGAGAAACCCTGTCTCGAAAAACAAAAAAAAACAAAAACAAACAAACAAACAAAAAAAAGATAATCAAAACCAGAGAGAACAGGTATATTTTGACATAATCTTTGGATGAAATTATTGATGACACTAGCAAAATTGTAACAAATTCTCAAACAATTTATCAATTTTAGAGCTATAGAGCCTAGTTAGGAGTCACAACCACAAGGGTGAGTGAAGATCCCAGCACCAACACAAGCCAGGCATGGCTTAACAAAGAGTCATAACCACAGTGCTGTGGTGGGGAGCAGTGCAGAGGCAGGAGGATCATTAAGGTATGCTGACTGCCAACCTAGCCAAAAGATTCAAACTTCAGGTTCAGGAAGAATTTTTGCCTCAAAGTAAAAAAGTAAAGAGAGATCCAGGATATCCAACCCCCCTTCTTCTCTGACCTCCTCATGTGTGTACCCACACATACATGCATGTATTCCACTCACACATACACAGAATTTGTAAGTATATTAAGAATTCGCCAATACTAGCAATATAATTTTGACTTTTCTAATAAAGCTATTATACTGGTAGCTACCCTATACATGACTAGATACTCCTCCCAGAGCACATCTGTTTGTCAAAGACTTCACTGCAATAAACAAGTATATACAGACATTCTAGCAAGCTTTGGTCCAGGAAGATCTACACACCTGCTGAGACCACCCCAGTAACAAGAGAGTAAGTCCAAACATCTGCCACCTGCTGAGACCCGCCCAGTAGCATGGGACAGGTCCAGATGTGATACAATGTGCAGTTCTTGTCTGGATTCAGATATGGCACAATTAAAGCCTGCAACTCACATTCACACTGTGTGAACACCTTTGCATTTGAAGCACAGGTTGGTGTCAAAGACAGAAATCCTGCCACAATCAGACACTGGTGCTCGCATCACCTTGTGTGTACACCTGTGCATGTAAAACACAAAGCAAGTGCAAGACAGACATCCTCCAATAGGTCACAATTACAGCCTGCCTCTCACATCACACCTACCAAGGTCCCTGCAGATGCTGCCAGTGTACAACAGCCCCCAGTCCACACCTAGTGCATCTCTCGTGTCAGTTAAGGAACTTACATTACTTGGTCAATAAACTTCTTCTGATCCTCAGGGATGGTCACAGGACATTTTGCCAGAGCTCCTGCCCCATTGGCTTGAGACCGTTTTTCATCGAATTGCTCTCTCAGCTGCCTTTCTTCTTCCTGATTCAGATATGGAATCCCTACACAGAATTTTTAAAAGAATAAATTAGAAGAAATAACAATTTCAAGCACAAAATTATTTTGAAATTTTTATTTTTATTTATATGTATGTGTATTTGTCCTCTGTGCAGGTGCCTGTAACCTGTACGCAGGCCCCTCCAGAGATCAGACGAGAGCACTGGAGGCCCTGGATCTGGAGTTCTGGGCATCTGCAATCTGCCAGATGGTGGGTGGTGGGAAGTGAACTCCAGAACTCTACAAGAGCAGCAACCTCTCAACGTCTGAGCTGTGCGTTCAGCCCTTACACTAAACTACTTGTTTGTCTTTATTCTTTTGAGTCAGGTCCTACTTTGTAGCCCTGGCTATCCTAGAACTCACTATGTAGATAAGGCTAGCCTCAAATTCACTGCCTCTCAAGTGATAGGATCAAAGGTGTGCATTATTTCATCTGGTTATATACAAAAATTTTAACTAGCGAGAAATCTATCATATACAGACCATATTTTAACTATACTGCAAAAAAAAAATCAACTGAGAAATAATCGTGAAATATGCTTGCAAGTGCATTCAGTCATATGGATGAGAGCATAAAGGAACAGGCAGAGGTAACCTGCCTCAGTAAAAGGAACTTCTGATCAGACACAGAAAAGGCCACTGTGAAGAAAAGTCAAAAGACAAGTAAGAAAGATATGCAGAGCAGGGAGAAAGAAGAAAAACAGACAAACAGAAAAAAAAAATACTCAGTGGATGCTAAAGTTAACTGACAAGAATATCAATCCAATTTAGTATGATTTCCTCAAAAATGCACAGAAATGGGCATTTCTGATCATTCTGTTGGATGCTGAAGACACCCTGAGCAAAGAGACATACACACTAGGCATACAAACACCGCCATACAGAGATCAAGCTCCTGGGAAATGCCTGGCAGTCATGAGCCGGTGATGCAGTCCTGCAAAGAACTCCTAGCAGAAGAGTTATTGAGACAACACCTCTCGCCCTGTAGCCAGGGCTGGCACTGAACTTGGCAATACACCTACCTCAGATTCCCAACTACTGGGATGGCTGGCAGCCACTACCACATCTGATTCTCAAATATTCTTTTCTTTTTTTTCTCCCTTTTCTTTTTGCAATAGTAAGGCAGAGACCCAGTCTCGCATATGATGACAAGCACTCTTCCACTGACTTACCACTCCCTGGCACCTCCACTCTCAAAACATTTAAGGGAAAGGAAAGTCATTCCACTATGTCCAATTATCCAACATTCCAACACCACCATTCTACAAAGAGCTGATAGTCACCTCCCTGATAACGAAGCCTCATGCTCTGCAATGAGGACGGGACATGAGGAAGCCACATCTCTCCTCAACATGCTGTCCAATCCCATATCCCCAAAGGTGAGCCATTACAATCATGCCAACTACACAGACCACACCTCTCCCCATGAGGTGTCTCTAACTGTAAGAGCTACAGTAATGGACAAGGGAGTACTGTGACCAAAGACCAGAACACTGTATATACGTTGTTAAGAATTGCATGCACCTGTCACACAGGCAGAAGCTAGAAAACATTCCCACATTTGGACTCAGAAGTGACTAAATCCTACACAGGTCGAATGAACAAGCCCAATCAAGTCACAGTTTAAGATGCCACATTATCATCCAAGGAAATGCTATCTACTCTCCTGATCAGCTCAGAAGTTTCAAGGTTTACAAAAACAGAGTGGAGCTGAAGCAGTTATGAGCACCTGCTGTTCTTCCAGAGTGCCTGAGTGCATCCTCCTCTGAGCTCTGTGGGTGCCCGCACATAAGTGGCATATGCACAGACAAAATCTAATGCAAAAAAATTTTTAATAAAAAACAAAAAACAGAGGTTGAGGAAGATAGCTCAATCTGTTAAATGCCTCCTATGAAAGCCTGAGGGGTGATTGTGGAGCCCCAGGAACCTCCAGAGAAGCCAGGTGGGACAGCACATGTCAGTAACACCAGTCCTGCCCATGAAAACTGTCACTGTCTCAAAACAAAAAGAAAACTAAGGTCATCCTTGAACTACATAGCAATTGTGAGACAAGCCTGGTCTACATATTAAATTGAAAATTAATAAAATAAGAAGGCTTTTTCCAGAGGTCCTGAGTTCAATTCCCAGCAACCACACAGTGGCTCACAACCATCTGTAACGGGATCTGATGCCCTCTTCTGGTGTGTCTGAAGACAGCTGCAGTGTACTCATATAAATAAAAATAAATAAATCTTAAAAATTGGCAATTCTCAAGCAAAATGAGATTTACTTCTGAAGGATTTTGAAGGTTTATCAACTACAAAGCTAAGTCACATAGACAGTCTTACCACTGCAAAACACTTTATTAAAGTCAAATCCTTGGCTCGCCAGGAAGTCAATGCTGGAGCTCTGAAACAGACAACACACACATCAGTGAGACTTGAGGCAATCCTTAGGCCAGCAGAGACATAATGCAGACATGAAACCATGACAACCCAACAAGAAAGCAGGCCAAAAGTCAGAAGACACTCTTTAGCCATAGCTTCTGGGACTGTTCGTTTACTTAAAACACCACTTAAGTTCTCCCCCTTAGTAGCTTTATAAAACATTCTTTGTGTTATAAAATTTGTTAAGCCAGGCAGTGGTGGCACATGCCTTTAATCCCAGCACTTGGAAGGCATAGGCAGGCTGATTTCTGGGTTCGAGGCCAGCCTGGTCTACAGAGTAAGTCCAGGACAGCCAGGGCTATACAGAAACCCTGTCTCAGAAAATAAATAAATAAATAAAATAAAATTTGTTAAACATTCACTGAGTAAGGGCTGGAAAGATGGCTCAGCGGTTAAGAACACTGACTGCTATTCCAGAGGTCCTGAGTTCAATTTCCAGCAACCACATGGTAGCTCACAACCATCTGTACAGTGTACTCATATATGAAAAATAAAAAATAATTTCTTTAAAAAAATTCACTGAGTAGACAGCTAATTCCCCAATAGCAGGAGGCCCCTGCCATCTTGCTGCTACACTGACTGTGAGGCTGTAAACAGAAGTAGTGTACATTCATAAACCTCTATACTGACTTGGATACAAAAGGCCCATATCTTATTAGTAGTAGTACATGGGCACTAGTGTGTGTATGTGTGTGTGTGTCTGTGTGTGTGTGTGTATGTGTGTCTGTGTGTGTGTCTGTGTGTGTGTATGTGTCTGTGTGTGTGTATGTGTATGTGTGTCTGTGTGTGTGTGTATGTGTGTCTGTGTGTGTGTGTGTGTGTCTGTGTGTGTGTGTCTGTGTGTGTGTATGTGTCTGTGTGTGTGTATGTGTATGTGTGTCTGTGTGTGTGTATGTGTGTGTGTGTCTGTGTGTGTGTGTGTATGTGTGTCTGTGTGTGTGTCTGTATGTGTGTATGTGTGTGTGTCTGTGTGTGTGTGTGTATGTGTGTCTGTGTGTGTGTCTGTGTGTGTGTATGTGTCTGTGTGTGTGTATGTGTATGTGTGTCTGTGTGTGTGTGTATGTGTGTGTGTGTCTGTGTGTGTGTGTGTATGTGTGTCTCTGTGTGTCTGTGTGTGTGTATGTGTCTGTGTGTGTGTATGTGTATGTGTATGTGTGTGTGTGTGTGTGTGTGTGTGTGTGTGTGTCTGTGTGTGTGTGTGTGTGTCTGTGTGTGTGTGTATGTGTGTGTGTGTGTGTGTACCTGTAGAGCTGGTTCTCTCCTTTCACCTTTGCATTCTAACCCACTCAGAAGTGTTACCAGCCCTGAAGGCCTAAAATCATAATTGGATATTGTTTTCTTTTGTCTCATCCTGGTTTATGTTGGTTTTTTAGACATGGCCTCATGAAGCCTTGAACTACCTCATCCTCCTGCCTCCACTGAGTACTGAAATTGCAGCTGTGCACAACCACACCCCGTCTCTGGGTACTGGGGATGGACTCCAAAGCTTCATTCATTCTACAAAAGCACTCTACCAAATGAATTACAATCCCACCCTCTCAATGTTCTCTCAGGTTCTGTTTCTGAGAGGTGGGATTAAGCCCAGGGCTGCGCACACACTATGCAAGTGCTCTACCACAGAGCTGTACCCTCCGCATTCTGCTTTTGGTGTTTTGAGTTGTTTTGTTTTCAGACAAGGTCTCACTGAGTTGTCAAAGACAGCTTTGAACTCACTCTGTACCCAGTGATAGACTGAGCTCTTGTTCCTCCCTGCCTCGGCTTCCTGAGTAGCTGGGATGAGAGGCCTGTGCCACCAGACCTGGCCAGTTGGATAGTCTTAATCTTCAAGATCCAGAAACAAAATCCCTAACTAAGCAAGCCTGAGGAAGCAAATACATACTGTACCTAGAAGAAGCTGAAAGATTCAAGAAGATGTATTAAAACTGAGTAAGTAATTTTGAGGACTGTACCAGTTTAGCCAAATTCTGAAGCCCCTCAAAGCAAGGAAAGAGAACACTATTGCAGCTGCTCTGGTTCCCTATAGTCTTGTACATTCATATAAACACTCCTCTGTAGGCAAATGAGAGGGACCTAGATTCACGGTTTGACTACCAGGGGCCAAACCGAAGCTGCTCGAACTTTTCCACTAGAAACCCCCCTCTCATCCAAGGAGTTTCACATGACCTCATGTATAGTCATATAAAGTAGGTAGACAAATCAACCATTTACTAGGAAATAAATCACAATGACATTTATTCCAAGAAATTCTTTTATATACACATAATTATTTTACCATTATTAAAGACAAAAGCAGATTTGTGATACATCTAACAAAAGGAGCAAAAAGTTCAAGGTCCTCCTAGCTACTTGGTAATTCTGAAATCAGCCTGGACTATATGGGACCATGTCTCAGAAAACACAGAGAGAAAGAGAAGGTGGAGGAAATGAAAAGAACTCAGAAAGCATATAAATATTGTTGTTTCTCTCTACCACACAAATATAGCATTCGGCAGCTCGCTCCTCCACACCTTACCTAGCAGCTCAGTATTAAGCATTTAATTTTCAAGGAAACATTGTTCTGCCTTCAGGTCACATATAATTTGAGGGTGATTGGGGCATAGCTTTAATCTACTCACACTCTAGCACCTAACTCCTTTGTACAGCACAGCTCTATAGATGTGTGGGTGGGTGAGTGGGTAGGTGTGCGTTTGCACCCGTGCATGCATGTGCATAGTATGTGGAAAAGGGCGCACACACCTATACGTATTTGTATTTTCATACCATTCTCTACGTGGCTGTGTTTATGTATGCACTTGACTGTATGTGGTGCATACACGTGTGCACAGGGGCACTCAATTCACCCAGGCAACCATATGTGGAGGCTTGAGGTCAACACTGAGTATTTTCCTCAATTACTCTCAACCTTAATTTTTGAGATATGGTCTCTCATTGAATCCTTGTCTTTTCAGCCAGACTGACTAGCCAGCAAACACCTAGCCCCAGAACTCACCTGTCTCAATGAGTGATCATGGAATTACACATTGTGGTTGGCATTTCCTAATTTTCCAATGGTTCTAGGGGAATTGATATCCCCCCCTCAGCTATCTCCCCAGAGTCTGTATTTGTAGACTTTTAAATAAAACAAGCAAACAACAACTTTAGGGCCAAGGGGATAGTTCAGTTTATAAGGTGTTTACTTATCATGTATGAGACCCTAGTATGTCTCATTATGCATGACAATTTAAATCTTGAGGGGTTGGTTGTTTTGTTTTGTTTTGTTTTTGGACACAGTGTCTCACTATGTAGCTCTGGCTGGCCCATACTCCTTATTTTGACCAGGCTAACCTCAAACTACAAGATTTACCTGCCTTTTTTTTTTAAATAAAGATTTATTTATTAATATACATAAGTACACTGTAGCTGACTTCAGACACACCAGAAGAGGGCATCAGATCTCATTATGGGTGGTTGAAAGGCACCATGTAGTTTCTGAGATTTGAACTCAGGACCTTTGGAAGAGCAATCAGTGCTCTTACCTGCTAAGCCATCTTGCCAGCCAGATCTACCTGTCTTTGCCTCCAAGCACTAGTACTAGATTGCAGGGATTAAAGGCTAGCTAGCATCACCACACCCACCCAACTAATCCTCTGATGTTAACAATCAGTCAATCTTATGTATTCCTTAATAAGAAGAGAAAACAGGGAAAAAGTCAAGAGACAGCCTGCTCTGTAGGGCTAAGGACACTCGGTTTGGCTGAGTCCATACTCGACAAGCATGGCCCGGGAGTTCCATCCCTAGGACACAAGCGACACCAGCACCCGGGAAGCAGGCTAAGGCAGAAGAACCAAATACTCAAAGCCGTCCTTGTACAATCTTCAAGAGGCCTTGTGTGTACAATCCTTGTGTGTCCTTGTGTGCAATCTTCACGAGGCCTGCCCAGGGCCAGCTGGCCTGCTCTCAACAACTGGGCAGTCCAAAGACACATTCATCTCATTCAAATGACTTACGAGCTCACACACCAAGGCTACACCTTTCTCTGTCTGTCCCTTTGCTCTTCCAGACCAAAGCCCAGGAACTGGGCCGGGAAGATGGCTCAGCAGGTCTTACTAACAAGTCTAATGACCTGAGTTCAATCCCTAGGAACCACACGGTAGATAAAGAGAGCACTGTCACAAGTTGTCCTCTGACCTCCTTGAGTGCACTGTGGTAAGCACAAGTACTTACGTACACACGGGTACCCAAGTACACACCTGCACATACATGCATGTATATTCTTGAGGCAGCTCACAACTGCTGGGAATTGAATCTGAAGACTCTGAAGAGCAGACAGTGCTCTTAAACACTCCTGGGCTACCTCTCCAGCCCTAGTCATGGATTTATCACAGTAAAAAGAAAGTAGCCAGGCAGTGGTGGTGCACACCTTTAATCCCAGCAATTGGGAGGCAGAGGTAGGCAGATTTCTGAGTTTGAGGCCAGCCTGGTCTACAGAGTGAGTTCCAGGACAGCCAGGGCTATACAGAGAAACCCTGTTTCGAAAAACCAAAAAAAAAAAAAGTAACTAGTACAATAATTTTTAAAAAAAGTTTTAAAATAATTTTCTTAAAAAAAAAAGCAGCATTTTAATTTGCATTTGAGGCATCTACCTCAGGAATACCTCCAAGAATATCATCTTCCTTAAAGAGCACCTGGATGAATATCCCACATGTTGCTGTGTCACAGCTCATACAATGGCTGGAGCTCTTCTAATCGGCCTCAGTTTATTTCCTAAATGCCAGTTCTAAGGAGTGTGAGACTGGAGAATTACAATTTAGTGGTCAGCCTGGCTGACAGTGAGGAAGAGCAACCTGACTACACTGTGACACTATGTCTCAAAACAAAGACTAGCCAGAACACTACCTAAGGCATCTCACTGAATCCCTGTTTTTATATATTATTAATCCTGGACCAAAATTATAGTATCCTCATTTTAAATAATTGTTCTTGTGCTGGGTGTAGTGGTGCATGCCTTTAATCCCAGTGCTTGGGAGACACACGGGAAAGGGGGTGGGAAATTGGGGGGGAGGGTCTCTTAAATTCAAGGCCAGCAAGACTATACATAAACAGTTCCAGGCCATCCAGGGCTACAAAGTTGAAGCCTTGTCTATAGGTAGATAGATAGATAGATAGATAGACAGACAGACAGACAGACAGACAGACAGACTTCTAACCCACTAACAATTGTTACTTCTTTTTTTGTTTTTTTTTTTTTTTTTGAGACAGGGTTTCTCTGTATAGCCCTGGCTGTCCTGGAACTCACTTTGTAGTCCAGGCTGGCCTCGAACTCAGAAATCCATCTGCCTCTGCCTCCCGAGTGCTGGGATTAAAGGCGTGTGCCACCACGCCCGGCACTATTGTTACTTCTGAAAATAACTCTATCCAAAGAAGTTTCCAAACTGAGCCAATTTCCCCCCAACTGAACAAACACTGTTTAAGTATTCTACAATGAGGTTATCTTGTAAATAGTTAGTATCTGATTCCAGGAAAAAGGAAGTTTCAGGTCAGAGATATGATGACCTAGTAGAGGCATCCTTGTATACGCATGCGGCCCTAGACCCCATATCCACATAGTAGAACCATTAAAGTAAATAAAAAGAGCAAAGGAAATAACTATTGCTTATATAATAACTTAAGAAAACTATCTAAAAGACCAAAATAAACATGATCTGGATCTATAACCCTAGCTTTAGTTATGAAGTGATAATCTGTCCTTTAAAAACTAAAAAAGCAGCCAGGTGTGATGGCTCACACCTTTAACTCTAGGACCCAGAAAGTAGAGTCGAGAAAGGACTATGAGTTTGAGGACAGCCTATTCTACCAAGTTCCAGGCCAGTCAGGCAGGGTTGAAAGAACAAAATTACCTTCATTTTTCCCTTTTGTTCCCACGTATTCAATTATCTCTCCGTATCATGATTTGTGTCTTTCATTATTTTAAAGTAACAGTATGCACATTTTGGTTACTATGTTTGCTTTTCGAGACAGAGTTTTGTATAGCTTGGCTGGCCTCAAAATTTGTTGTGTAGCTAAGGATGCCCTGACCTTCTGGTCAGCTTCCCTAACTCCCCAGGTCTGGGATTGTGAGCATGTACCACCATGGCCAGTTTATGCAAGCACTGGTAATCCAGTAACTGCTGCCTGCTAGGCAAGCACTCTCCCTACTAAGCTACAGGCTCAGCCCTTGTCTTGTCACTTTAGGAAGAAAGTGCTCGGGACTCTGTGCTCTGGGGTCCCACAGCTACAGCACCACTTTCATGGCAAAAAGGGTGCAGACTGAGATGCACCGATGTTACTGTGTGGAGAGAAGCTAGGCTGCGGTAGCATGGGAGAAGAGGCAATCCCTCTATCATACACCCGCATGTTTACTCTCCTTATCCATGACAACAAAGAATCAAGCAAGCAGAGTGGAAACTATTTGAGCAGCGTCTGCCAAGGCAGCTACCACAAGAGTGTAAGGGAAAGCTTCCCTGCATCTCTCCTCAAAAATGTGTCTTGTCCACCTTCTGTTTCCTAACTAGTGACTCGGGAGAGGACCCAGGCTTTGAAGTTTGAGACTCTTAGCGGGCCAGTGGTGCAAGCATTTAAACCCAGCACTTTGGAGGCAAAGGCAGTTGTTTGTGAGTATGAGGCCAGCCTGGTCTACAGAGTGAGTTCCAGGACAACCAGGGCTACACAGAGAAACCCTGTCTCAAAAAACAAAAAAACAAAACAAAACAAAAAAATTTGACTCTTTCGGAAAACAAAGCTCCATCCTTGGGAAGGAACAAAAACAATGAAGGAAGGAGAAGTCTGTGGGGCCTGAAGTAGGGCTCCATGCAGAGGAGAGCAGTGGAAGTCCCAAACGGAGTCCCTCTGGACCATCAAGCTCCCCAGCGCAGCTTTAGTAATAAATAATTTACTAATTATTTAGTATAAGTATAATTATTTTAATATAATTATGACATAATAGTATGAGCTTGTTGATTGTAAATATATTTATTAATTATAAATATTAAGCCAGGCAGTGGTGACGCACGCTTTTAATCCCAGCACTTGGGAGGCAGAGGCAGGGGGATTTCTGAGTTCGAGGCCAACCTGGTCTACAGAGTGAGTTCCAGGACAGCCAGGGCTACACAGAGAAACCCTGTCTCGAAAAAACAAAACCAATAAATAAATAATATTAACTATTTATTAATAAATACTAAAGTTCATGATCTAATTTCTATCTACCTATCTATAGTCTATCTCATAACATTACGAAATAGAGATAACAATGTCATTAATTTAAAAACCTAAAAGTGAAGGTCTGATAGGTGAGATAATTTACCCAAAGCCTAAATCTTTTTGTTTGTTTTCGGGGGAGGGTTTGGGGTTGTTTGTTTTTAAGATGGGGCATCATATAGTCCAGACTGCCCTCAAACTCCCTACACTGTCAAGGATGGTTTCTGATTCAACTCTAACTCTGCATCCTTCCCAAGGCCGAATCACAGGCATGTCCCACTGTGTGGTGCTGGGAATGGAACACAGGGATCATTCATGCTGACTGACTCTGGGAACTGGCCCACAGCTCCAAGAGATGATCTAAAACAATTCTACATTTCCACTCCATCCCAACAACAATTCACAAACAGAAAAGGATCCACCACTAACCTGGCAAACAAACTTGACATCTGGTGAGGACCTACTGAAAGGCTTGGGGAAAACATAGAAGTTAAATGACTTCGTTACATGCCTGGGAAAAGAAAAGAAAAAGACACTCAGGGGTGACATCAGGAGACATCTTAGGAAGTCCCACCACCCACTAACTTAACCTACTTGGAATCTGTGTGGTCATACTTAAAAGCACAAAGGCCAAACTGAAACAGCAAAAAGTCCATGGAATGCTGGAAAAGGGAAATAAAACATCAGACACAGGAGAGCCAGGTTTCTCACGTGAACAAGTGTTCTCAAGCTGGTGGTTTTCTGGGCCTCTCAGCATAACCATAGCAGAACCCTTCTGACGGAAAACACTGGGCAGGCTATGTACCACAGTTTTATCCATGTGCACACAGTTCTCAATTGCATTCACAATTAAGAACTCAACTTTCATCATCAGAGCATATTATCAGGCATATTTCCAAATTACTAAAACTACTGAAAGGACACTAGTCAACTCCAGAGGGTAAACTGGCTCTGGCAGGCCTTGCCTGTCTCTATTCCCTCTGCCTCACTAAAAACCATTAGTTTATATTCCTAAAGCTAACTACCAAGATCTATTCCCTTATTTGACCACTTCATCCTCCTGTGACTGACTACCAAGGTCCAATTATCAGTTTTGAAGTCCAGCAACCAAAAGCCCCTTTGGCTCACCTAATTAACATGCCCAATTAAATAAACCACCTCACCCTAACATGAGGTTTCCCCTTTTACCTTTAAAAACCCTCATTTACCTATGGACTATGTCTGTCTCCTCTCTATCCAGAGGCAGCCTTTTGTTCCTCCATACAAATACCCCTGCCCCATCTCTCTGCCCCCTTTCCCTTCTCCCTTGTCCTCCCTCTCTTATGTTTATCTCTTATTCCTCTGGGGCAAAAACATGTCCTGTGTGTTGCGAGCTTGGTCTGGGGGCTTCTGAGCCAATACTGATCCTTTCAACTACATCATACTTATTTCCTACATATTGAATTAATATTCAAAGGTAATAGCCCTTCCCCAGAATGTCTTTCAGAGAACAATAAACAATCATTTTGTTATTTTTTTTAAACATCACTAAAATGTAACTTTCTGGCTAGATTTGAAAAGATGCACCTCACTTAGAAAACATGCAAGTGTAAATTTAATGATTCCGCCTTTCTGTAATTCAGTAGCAAGAGGAGCCACAGGAGAAAGGAAAGGGCTTTTGAGAATACCCACTTGCCTTTTTAAGCTTCTGATATCTCTCTTCTGGGGTGTCAAAACCACTTGTTAATGCTGTTACTGAGGGTCCATTGCTGATTCCTAGATCATAAAAAACAGATATTAGGCTGCTTCATAAATGCTAGTGTGTCAGTCTCCAGTGCTTATTCATATTCCCATTAGTTAAAATTAATTCAAAGTGCCTGTATCACACTTTTTAAAAATTAACATTCATCTGTGCTGTGGGTGTAGTTCACTGGTAGAAGTGCTTGCTTGCCTTGCACATGAGGGCCTAGGCTGGATTCTTACATTCACAGAGAAATCATAATTACAGGATGGAGAGATGGCTCAGTCAGCAAACTGCTTGCTGTGTAAGCGTGAGGACCTGAACTGGAATCCCTAGAACCCATGCAAACAGCTCCGTGCAGCACTGCCGAGAGCAGCGGATCCCTGAAGCACACTGGGCGACCAGGTGCATTGCAGGTTGAGACACTGCCTCAAAAAATAGAGTGTGGTTGAGGAAAAGCATTCAGTGTTGAACTCCAGCATCTATTCATGCACATGTGTGTACACATACTTAAACGCATACGTAGCACATGTGGGTCTACTGAGCTAACCAAGGAAGACTTGTACTAAAGCATTAAGTAATATCCTTATTTGTCGTCTAAGTACAGCCCTGGCCAGTCTCACAATACTATAGGTTTCCTCTTACATGATGTGTCTAGAGTGGTCACAATCAAAGACAAATGATGGCTGGTAGAGGCTAAAGGGAGTAATAGAATAATTCCATGAGTAGTTATCTATTTAAGATAGAAAAAGCCGGGCGTGGTGGCGCACGCCTTTGATCCCAGCACTTGGGAGGCAGAGGTAGGCGGATTTCTGAGTTCGAGGCCAGCCTGGTCTACAGAGTGTGTTCCAGGACAGCCAGGGCTATACAGAGAAACCCTGTCTCAAAAAACCAAAAAAGAAAAAAAAAAAAAAATCCAGAACTGGAGGATACCAGCTGGACAGCAACATGAGTGTAGTTAATGCTACCAAATTCCAAAACCACTTAAGAACAAATGCAATAGAGCTAGGAAATGTCTTGAAGCGTAAAGTGCTTGCCATGCAAACACGAGGACCTGAGTTTGGACCTTCACCATATAAAAACTGAGCATGTCAGCACACAGTAACAGGACCCCACAGCTGTCATCCTGGCACCTGTAACCCCAGCATGGATCTTGTAGGAGAGACAGATTCGGGGGGCCTGCTGGCCAGCCATCTTAGTAAAATACCCAGCTCTAGATTCAACAAGAGAAACACGTTGAAAACTTATTTTAAACATAAGCTACCCAAAAACAACCTCTGGCCTCCACTCATCATATACATATACATATTTGTGTGTGTGTGTAGTGTGTGCATTTCGAAATGATAAACTTGGATAGGTGTATTTTGTCACAGGAAAAAGACCTCAACCTAAACCCCCTGCTTTTTAACCATATACACCTAAATTAGTTTAAACAGCACCAGAACCATAATCTCTATCCAAAAATCTCACGCCCTGACCAACCACAAAACCACATCTCTCCCAGGCTTTTGCCATGACCAGTGAGGAAGGAGGCAGGGAGCCTTTGCAATACAAGGTGTAAGCCCAGAGCTTTCAAGGGAGTGATACCTGAAAACTCCCCATCGATGGCGAAGAAGTCAGCCTCCTCTATGGCCTGGTACACTTTGTGAAGATTAATCTTAAAATCTGCAGAGAAACCAAGAAAAGGCTCAGAACAGGTGGCCTGCCTTCCTGCCCACCAACTAAAGGGAGATGGGAGAAAGGGCCGGAGGAGCTCCCGGGGCATCGGAGAAGCGGAATAAGTGTTCAAGGACCACAAGGGACACCTCCTCCAGGGGTCACTAGATAAAGTATGCACGACTGAAAAGGGCTAGCCCTGAGCAGGTGAGCAGGGAAAAGAAAGGCATGGATGCCAAAGGTGCACGCTTTGCAGAGCGACAAGTCCCACCAGCAGCACCGCTTTTCAGAGGAAGTATTGCCCGGCGGGACTGACTTGTCCCGGGCCCCGCTAAACTCGAGAGGTCTGGGCCTAGCACGCTAGGTGGGCTTGAGGACAGGGATGGGGGTTGTGCGGCGGACACGCACTGCTCCGGATTATCTCCATCCTGCGGCGCAGACGGAACCTTGGCCCCGCCCAGGCTGACGCCGGTCCACGCGCAGAGTTCCGCAGCAAAAGCAGCGTGGGGATGTCGGAGGCCGCCACGAAACAGCACAGGACACTTCCGGAAACAGCGCGCGCCGCTGCGCCTGCGTCAGATCTGTGTCACGTTAGGGGCGGAGCCCGGGCCCTCCGGGCTGCCTAGAAAGGAAAAAGGGGCATTGCTATCAAAGTCTCAAGGCCTGGCCCATATGTTGGAGAAGTTTCCTGTCCTGAACCTGGTTGATCAAGAGACATATGGACTGGTTTCCCCTGGGTCTATAATTCCAGTCTGAGAAGGATGAGGCAGGAGAATTTGCAAATTCGAGGCCAGCTTAGGGAACATAATGAGAGTCTGTCTAAAAATTTTTAAATTAATTTTATATATACAAATATATAATTCTTGCTTAATTTGTGGGGTAAAGTGTTGGAGAAGTATACGTGCGCATTTGTGTGGCGGTCGGTGATCACTAGTAGTAAGCAAAGAAGGACCTCCCGTGGCTGTTCTTGTTCTCCACCTTCCTTGAGACAGGGTCTCTCTCACTGACTGAACTTGTTTCAGCCGGAGTGGCGCCTAAAATGCCAGTCTCTGACTCCCAACACTGGGTTTACAAGATTGCAGGGCTGTGCCTAGCTTTTTTTTCATGGGTGCTGGGGATTTGTCCATGAGTCTGGATGACTCCACAGCAAGTGCTCTTACCCACGGAACCATCTCTATGCCCCATATTGACTGAGTTCCGGTTCTATGCCACTCTGGTAGAAGAGAGACACTGTGATGACAAATCATGGTGGTTGTCCCATTGCAGCGTAAAACTTGGATAAGAAGAAAAAAAAAAAAAAGCCAGGCAGACATCAGACTTGCTACTTGGAAACATGATAGTTGCTATGGAGATAAAGAGCAAAATTCTGCAGCAGAGAGTGTTAGGTAATCAGAAAAGGCAGAGCCATTTTTGGGAGCCTACTTTGTGACCTAACACTCTACAAAAGTGGCAAGTACTCTTAACCTCTGAGCCATCTCTCCAGCCCTACATTCAGCTCACCTCAAAGAGTTTCAGGATTTTGTTAGCCAGCCCCTGCTGGCTTATTCCAGAGATAAAGTGTTCACAGGGGCTAGATAGTTGGCTGTTAACAACTGTAATCTTTCCAATATTTATCCTCCAAAGAGTAAATGAGACCCCGTGTGATGGCTATTCTTGGGTGTCAACTTGACAATATCTGTACTAAGCTACAATTCAGAAATGGAAGGCACACCTGTGAGAGATTTCCTGCTTGATTTACAGTGAGTGAATTCACTTCTAGTCCAGACCTCTGAGGTAGGAAGACATACATGCTTAATCCAGATCTTGAGGCAAGAAGACACACACCTTTAATCTAGATCTTGAGGTAGGAAGACACAACTCTAATCTGGGCCAACCTTCTGCTGGCAGCCTATGTAAGGACCTGGAAGAAGGAAGCGCTTACTCTTTGCCTGCTTACCCTGTAGGAAGTCCATTCCTTCACTGGCATTGAGGCCCTCCTTCCAAAAGACCAACTTAGACATCCAGCCTTGTGAGACTGAACAAGTACTAGAACCTTAGACTTGCTGGTCCCAGCTAGTCATTGTTAGATTATTTCCTCTCATATCTAAATATATACAGTTTGCTTCTTTATTTTAACAGAGTGCATTAGTGAGGGTAACCTAGGGTCACAGAACTTTGGAAATTATTCTCTGTCTCTGTGTGTATGTGTCTCTCTCTGCTTTGCACATCGGGAATGATGATACCTTTACCTGCCCTGGAGCTCGAACATCTCCCCCAGGATGCTGACCTTCAGAAACTTCTGTTAGAGACTAGACCTGATCTTCAGCTGAGATACATCACACAGGTGAGCAGCCTTGGGAAGATAGGCTTAGGACCATAGTTAGGAACTTAGTGTGAACCTTGTGTGATAAACCTCAGCGTAATACAACGTAACTTTCATTACACTAAATACTATGCATATCTATCTCCCTTCTTGCTTAAGACAGAGGCAGGTTGATCTACAGATTGAGTTCCAGGACAACCAGGGGTACACAGAGAAACCCTGTCTACAAACAAACAGGGGAAGTATGGTGGGACACACCTGCAATCCAACCATCTGGAGAGTTCATTTGAATTCAGGACTAAACCTGTTCTACAAAGGTTGTGTCTTATTTATTTATTTATTTATTTATTTATTTATAATATATGTGTGCTCTCCTGCATATGTATCTGCTGCCTGAAGATGGCATCAGATCCCATTACAGATGGTTGTGAGCCACCATGTGGTTGCTGGGAATTGAACTCAAGACCTCTGGAAGAGCTCCCAGTGTTCTTAGCCATCTCACCAGCCCAGGGCTGTGTCTTAATAAGGAAAAATAATCTTAAATGGTAAATTCTGTTATGTATCTGTTATCACAATGAAGAAAAAAAGGTTTCTACCTTTACTAGATCACTCTCTAGAAAGTAAATTCTGCTAGCACAAATCAGTTTTACTCTTTACCAACTTGAAAAGAACACTCTCATTTATTCCTTTAGAGGTGGCTGATCTCAAACTCATTCCATAGCTAAGTCTCCATAGTCTTAAACTTTTTTTTCTTTTTCAAGACAGAGCTTCTCTGTACAACAGTGCCCTGGCAGTCTTAAGAGGACTCACTTTGTAGGCCAGGCTGGCTTCGAACTCACAGAGATCCTGCCTCTGCTTCCTGAATTCTGGGGTTAAAGCGCTACCATGCCTGACAGCCTTCAACTTCGAATCCTCTTGCCTACTCCTTGCCTCGTTTGGGGATTACAGGTGTGCCACCGAGCCCAGTTCGTTTATATGCTACTGGGATCGAACTCAGCACAGCTTGGTATGTTAGTCAAGCAGTGTACCAACTGAGCTTCATTCCCAGCCCCATCTCCAACAACGTAGAGATGTTAAAATTTTGAAAGATCAAATCAATGATTGTCCAATTAAAGCAAGCTGTATTTGGGGGGTACACCTAGGCTAACTGACTGTCTCCTCCTAAATCGGGTTTTGAGAGAGCAGCCTCTGCTGGCTTATAGGAGATAAGAGTTTAAAGAGTTGTTTAAAGAGTTGGCTATTGCCGGGTCTGGTGGCGCATGCCTTTAATCCCAGCACTTGGGAGGCAGAGGCAAGTGGATTTCTGAGTTTGAGGCCAGCCTGGTCTACAAAGTGAGTTCCAGGACAGCCAGGGCTATACAGAGAAACCCTGTCTCGAAAACAAACAAACAAACAAACAAACAAACAAAACCCGAGTTGGCTATTAACACGTTTTTATAAAGATACAATGAAAGGGAAGGAACGAGGGCACGTACATGTGAATGGGGTTGCAAACAGTTTATTAAATCAGAACTGAGAAACAGGAACTTTTTCTTTCTTTGGTTAAGTTTCACTATGTAGCTTTGACTGTCTTGGAATTCACTCCGTAGACTAGACTGGCTTCGAACTCACAAAGATCATCCTGCCAAGCATGGTCTCACAACGTCATAGATTGAAAACATAGTACCATTGAGTTCTCAACAGATCTAGATCAAGGTGGGTAGCTGCGGAGTAAATGTGATAACGCCATTTTACCCCAAATTCCGACTCTATAAATAAAACTTTAAGGACTGCTTCTGTGGTTTTCTTCATAAATGTGAAGTTAAGATCTATTACGATGCATTCGGGCACTGTGGGAGACTTTGATGGCTGAATAAAGCTAGCTAAATACGGGAACGCAATCCAGCTGGAACCTCCAGACCTGGGGCGGTGACTTCTGTGCTTGGCTCGGACGAAAAGGAAGGGGCGGGTCGCGTTGGTGCGCATGCGCCCGCATGCCCCTAGAGCAGCCGCTCTAGGCAGCCGGAGGTCGCACGGGGTTGAGAGCATAAAGAGGTCTCTCCTCTATGGTTGCGGGAGCTGATCGTAGTCGGCCCCTAGGCCCAGGTTATTTCCGGAAGCGAAGCCTTGTCCTCTACTTCCGCGGGGTCCTGGCAGGTGGCGGTGACAGAGTGGGTACCAGGACTAGTGGCGAGGTGAGCTTCGGCACGGTGTGGGGTGGTAATGGTCCGGCAGGGCGCTTGGCTTGAGAGTGCGGCGCGGGAGACGGAACTGAACCCGCTCCCGGAGCTGCGCTGGCGGGGACTGAACCCGCTCCCGGAGCTGCGCTGGCGGGGTGGGTCCAGGCTCTGGGGCCTCCTCACCCCGGCCTGGACGCGTCCCAGCAGGGCTGCGGACCGTAGCCCCTTCCCTTACGAGGCGAAGACCCACGCCACTGCAGGTCTCTAGTCCTCCCCCGCGTCGGGGTCTGGGTCAGAGCCACTCGACCCTGGGGTGGTGACAGAGATGGGTCTTGTTTCCACTTACTTGCGGGCTATGGGCGCCCGCCACGTCGGCTAAATCCGAGGCACCTTCCTGTCCCAAGGCAGAGGGTTTCATAATGGGAAGTGAGGATAACGGAACATCAGACTCCAAAGTGACACCGAGGCTGACCTAGAACTTAGCTCTTCTCATTCCCATACACACGACTCAAAAATCGTGTGCTGATGAGAGCGTGTGTGTGTGTGTGTGTTTTAGAAGAGAGACGCTGTGTCTAACTGGGGACCTTTAACTGGGCAAGGGGCAAACCCCTAACTTTGGTTGAGAAGAGAAAGTGGGAGCCATTGGGTCCTCCCCACGGAAGCCCATTGGCCCGCCCTTGGAGTGGCCCCAACGTCACACCAGGAGAGGCCAATGCGAAGGAGTTTTCCTTTCACCTTTAGGTACGGACTGCACGTGCTGATGAAGTTTTATTTACTTTTGTCAGTGCTCTTTTATAAACAGCCTGGATGTGTCCCGACCAAAGTGCACGGTATATGCCAGGGAATATCGTCCATAAACCTGATGGGAAAGCTGTACTCTGTCCAGGCTGTTCACACACACACACACACACACACACCCTTTTCCCCCTTTCTCTCTGGCAGTATAAATGCTAACCACACTGTTAACAGCATTCAGTAAAATGTGACAGTTAGTAATGCTATTATTATCAGTCAGCAAACTTTTTACCTGGTCGAAGTTTGACATCTAATCCCACAATCCTTTAGCGATAATATTAGTATGGCTTGATAAATGGAAAGTAATGAAGCTCGAGGAGAACAAAGGGTGACCAGATTGGGAGCCCAGGTTGGCCTCGCTCTGAAGACTTAACTTTGGTTTTGGTTCTTTGTTTGTTTATTGGGGGGGGTGCATTTTGAGACAGGGTTTCTCTATGGAGTCCTGACTGTCCAATAATTCACACTAGGCTGGCCGAGAATACACAGAAATCCACCTGCCCGTGGGGATTAAATGCCACCATGCCTGGCTTGTTTTATTTGTTGAGAAAGGCTTTATGTAATCCAGGCTGGCCAAGAATAATTCTTGGACTTCTGATTTCTCTGGCTTTCTGAATTGAGTAGCAGGAAATGGAGAAGGGAGAAAATGAAACTCTTGAACTGAGTCTAGAAATCTGGACTTATGCAAAAGAGAGATTTCCCTGAGTGGTGTGTGCCACCATGCCCGGTTTATACACTGCTGATGATAGAACCAGTCAGCAAACACTCTACCAAATAGTCCAGATTAGGTAACACACAGATAAACCTTACACAGTTAACTTGGGTTTGGAGTGGATTAATCATCAAAGACGGTTTGGATCTTGTGAGTGGATACTTTTGACTCAGAAATCTTAACAGATGGGAGTGTAATGATCCATTTAAGATAGTTATTGACAACCATGCTGATTATGCCAGTTAAAAAATTTTAAGTCCTTTTAATTGATGACAAGACCATAAGTGGCCTTATGCCTCTGAAAATATCCCTTGCTGCCTCTGCCCAGGGATAGAGTTTTTAAAGACAAAAACCTCAAAGACCTTAATTTACCTCAAAGTTAGATGAGGATCAGAGTAAACTTTCATTCCTGGCAGGGCATAATTTTAGATGTAACCTCAAATGGGTATCCAAAGCAGACATTGGGTTGCGGAAAAGGGAAAGACAAAATACATTCAAAACAGGATGGCATTACCTTAGTCATTTCAGGAGGAACATTTGAAGAAAAAAAAAAAAAACACTCAAGGAGCAGAAATTTATAGGTGGTCTATGAACAGAGTCTAATCTTAGTAATAGAAGGAACTCCTGTGAGTTGTGATATATGGTTATTATCCCCACTGTTATAGGGATACAAAGAAAGGTAAATGACCTACCCTAGATCAAGCAGCTAATGGTTTGTTGAGCTAAGATTTAACGTGATCATTCTGCCTCAAGTTTGTGCTGTAAGTGAAAATGTTCACTTGACAGCCAGACATGATGGTGTCCCAACATTTAACAAGCCAAAGCCTGGTGGTGCAGACCTTTAGTTACTTGGTAGACCAAGGCAAGAAGATTGCAAGTTCAAAGCCTTAGTTATATGGATTGGGGCTGAAGGTACTACCTCTGTAGTAGAGTGTGTTTAGAGTGAACAAAGTCCTGGCTTCAGTTCCCAGCACTAGAGAAGTTAGTTTACTACTATGTCATTCATATTCTTTACTGAATAAAACCACAGCTGTAGGTTTTATTTAGTCTTATTTTCTTTTTCCATAGCAGGGAGTGTTGTTTTGTTGAGATGGTTTCATGCATCACTCGCTGGCTGGCCAGTGATGACCTTGAACTCTTAGTCCTTCACCACTGAGCGGCTGGGATTACAGGCCTGTGCTGTCGGGTCCAGTTTAGTGGGGAAGGTTTTGGGCAATTTGATGGGAATTTTGCTCTAGGGAGATGATTCAAACATTGAAAAAAAAGAAATTCACAAAAAGAGAATAGGAAATGAGCATTATTTAAGTTTCACTTTAGCCATACCTAGTCTGTCATAATTAGGCATTTACATGCAGATTACATGTAGTTGTAAACTTCCAGGCTCTTGTGAAGAACTTGTTTCAGGTACATAGTCAGGTCCATATCTATAAATTGCATATCTGCAAGTTCAATGGTGAATGAGGGGGAAAATTCAGTTCAATTGTGGGCTAGAGAATGTAGCTCAGTAGTATAGTGTTTATCTGTTGTGTACAGTGGCCCTGAGTTCTACCTCCAGTCCTGCCAGAAAAATCCAAGAAGTTCCAAAAAGCAACATTTGATTTTTGACGTATGCTAAGTACTACACTGAATCAAGAGGAATGAGGCTATGTGTAGGTGTACACACCCTTCGATAGCTTCCCACCATTTCACAGATCCTTAGCCTCTCCAGCTCTCTGGGCATTGTTTGCCTGGTATTCTGATCACTTGTACTTTGTAGTCAGGCTTACTGTGGTTGCTTGTATAACAAGCATGTTAAGAGATGACTAAAAGAGCCTGGTGGTGGTGGCACAAGTCTTTAATCCTCATACTTGGGAGGCAGAGGTGCATGGACCTCTGTGAGTTCCAGAATAGCAAGGCTACACAGAAACCAGAGGGATTGGAGAGAAGACTGGGGGATATAGGAAACAGTGCATAGGCCACTTGCAAACACTGTCCTTGCCCAGAAAGGACTTGCACACCCATGAATCCTGTCACCCTGGAAAGTCCCGGAGGAGACACCAAAGGAGGACTGTGTACTCTTCTGCCTTGTTCTCAGACATTCTAGTTCAAGTTCTTGAAGTTTCCCATGGGATTCTATTGAAGATATTAAGAGTCACATTAATAAAGAGTCAGATATTTGTTTGCTTCAATTTTCAGCTGCAAATATTTAGAGCCCCACTTTGCAGCTATTGTGTGATATAATAGGATTCTGTAACTTGATTCGAATTCATGGAGTCCAGATTTGGAGAGACAAATGTGGCTGGAATAGGATGTGCAAAATAAAGTCAGCAACTGCATTTTGCTTTTCTAAGAGTAGATAGAACTAAGAGGGAAAGAGCCTACAGAACCTGGAATCTCCTGCCACATTTGAATCATGTTAGCAATTCTGCTTTTGGCAGGGTTGAGAGTGAAGGTGAATGGGTTTGCATAAAGGAAAGTCTTGATTCTAAGATAGATTTACTTCCTTCTAGTGCAGTGGTCCTCGGTCTCTGAGTTTCAACAAATTTGGGGGTTGAGTGATGCTTTTTAGGGGTTGCCTAAGACCATCAGAAAACACAGTTATTTATATTAACAATTCATAAACACCAAAATTACAATTTATGAAGTAGCAGTGAAAATAATTTTATGGTTGGGGGTCACCACACATGAGGAACTGTATTAAAGGATTGCAGCATCAGGAGGGTAGAAAACCATTGTTCTAGTACCTTAATAGGCAAAAACAATACAGAGCTAGGTCACGTGTATGATTCAAGATTGGTTAGGAAGTCAGTAATTTTGCTCATTTGTTTATTCGATTGTTTTTGTTTTTTTGAGACAGAGTATCACTATGTAGCTTTGGCTGTCCTGAAACTTGCTGTGTAGACCAGGCTGGCCTTGAACTCACAGAGATCCTCCTGTCTCCATCTCCTGAATGCTGGAATTAAGGTATACACCACTACTCCCAGCTGACTCTCATTGATATAACCAGCACAGTATTGCTCTGGAGGATTGTGGGTAGGGAAGGGAATAGCCTCTTTCTGATGGAGATCTTAGTTCTATTGAGGGACAAGACCAACCTGGGAGGGTTAGGTTACAGAATGACTTGTCTTAAGAATTGGTATGCATAGTATGGATCCTCTTGGCCCCTTTTTAAAGTTTTATAAATCTATAAGAGGTGTGCACTAACCTTTCAGGGTTTGTAAGGTGCCCATCAATTGCTCCTACAGAAAATAATACAAGACAGTTTATACTTAACTTTTACTCACCAGCACATGCCAACGAGACCTCTAACTGCTCCTGTGGCAGCCTGCGTACCAGCATCCTGGAACCTGGAACCATCAATTTACACTGAAGTTCACATCTCCTAGAGTCTAGCCTATCTAGTGTGCAAGTGAATTTTGAGGCTAGTATCTCAGTGGCCATCAAAGAACTGCTAGGATTGTCTTGGTGAACTTGTGGCGAGCCCAACCTTCCATGCTTCATATCCCGGTCATCCTTGGTCACCGTCCAGGATCAGTGTACAGAAGAGACAAGATGTGGCCTAACAGATCATATGATGAAGTACCTCAGAATGTCTCCAGTGATGAATCTACCCTGAGGAAAACAAGAGGTGATCTTTCTGCAAGCCAACAGCATGAGTGCGGGGATGAGAAAGATGACTTTAGAAGAAACTGTTCCTCTTCTTCCCATTACTCAGAACAGCAGTCTCCCCATAAAGGGGCTTCTTGTTTTTCCAGAAAATCAGGTATAGATCAGAAGAACTCCCCACACAGCAGATCTGGATCCAGTGGAAGCCATTCTCCAAAACAAAGCAAACTGCATTCTTCCCATGGGTCAGAGCTTAGGAAGTCCGAGCATGCTCATTCCTCCTACAAACGGCACAGTGAAGAAAAGCCAGAAGGAGGTAAAAAGAGGGCTGGCCAGTCTTTGAAAACATCAAGAGACACACACCCAAAAAGTTCTTCAGCAGTTCCTTCGTCAGAAAGTTTAAACAAACTCAAAAGGCTTGATGAAAAGGGACGTCCTAAAGCTGCAAGCAGGCAAGCTGTAGAAAAGCCAATGATGGCAGATGAAAGTGACTTACCTAAAATTTCTGAGTTTGAAGTTGGATTCTCAGAACTTATGGATCAGCCACAAGAACCTGGGTCAAACAAAAAAGATCATACAGAATTCATTGATGACCAAGTAACCAATCGCCGTAAAGCAATAGTGTCAAAGACCAAGGAAATTGAACAAGCCTACTACCAAGACTGTGAGACCTTCGGAATGGTGGTGAAAATGCTGGTTGAAAAAGACGCTTCATTAGAAAGGCCCATTCAGTTTGCGCTCCGGCAGAATTTACATGAACTAAGTGAGCGCTGTGTGGAGGAGCTCAGGCAGTTCATTGCAGATTATGATGCTGCTGCTTCCTAAGGACTGGTGCTCTAGCAGAAAGTCTATCTTGATTGTCATTCCAGAATTGTATAAATGCTTCATATGTGGCGTTTTTGTGATGAAATAACCTCAGTTAAACATCTAGGAAACATCTGAAATGGTCAGCTTAAAATCATCTTCAGAAATGTTTCCACTATGGAACCTCATGATTCATACACTCACCAGTGTGTGTCTTAGCCTGCTGGGGAGGCTTACTTACTCATGCTCTGTAGTCTTCCAAGTAGATGAATGTATGGCTCAGTGTACTTTACAGTTAGATTGAACTTCATAGTAAATGGTAGCATGTAAAAATGTTAGGATTCGAGTTGTGGTTTTTATTGGCTTTTGTTTTCTTAGGCTTTGTTGCTTTTATTAAAATCATCCTACATTAAAGTATGTTTTCTTAATAAACTGGTACTTTGGTATCTTAAGAGAATAAAACACGGGGATGAGCTGACTCTTCAAAGGACACATGAGTTTGTAATATGAGTTGAAGTTGATGTATCTGTGAGGTACTGGGGATTACGCTCAGAATTTTGTTATTCTAGGCATCTGATCCACCACTGAGCTATAATCCCAGCATCAAAATGAATATTTTAAACCAACTATTATTAGATCATGTGTTACTTGGTAACCCCTATAAAGCTTTTTGGTTTGGGGGTTTTGTGGTTTTGGGGAGGGATTTGTTTTGTTTTTCTTAATAGCTTTCTGAGTTGTTGAACGACTACTGCATGTAATGCAGAATAGATCCTAGAATGTCTGCCACAGGGATAGCAGATGACAGGCTTAGCCTAATGCCCTTCTCAGCCTGCCCTCATCTTGCCCAACACAGCTTAAGGCAATCTGTTCAGACAACAAGTCAGGGTCTAATGGAGCATGTTACCTTTATCCTAGTCACCTCTGGCCTTCTCCAGAAAGAGTCTTTTTGGAATTGGAAAAATACAGAGTTTTAGACAGACTGGAAATGCTTTCTGTCTTATTAATGGAAGAGCCAGGTTTACTGGCTACAGGAATTCCACTAACATTCTATTCTATTTACTGACAGTTGGTTCTTACTGCCATTCCTGACCTTTGCCTCAGTTAGTCTGGGCACATTAATGTTTATATGGTAGTCATGAGAGATGGGTGGATACTTTCTGCCAGCATTTATAGTGTTATCCCAGACTAGGCCTGGCCTCCCGGTTTGATTGTGAATGTTCTCTGTGGAACATTCTAAGAGCTAACAGTTGGAGTTCATGTCCCAGATAGTATTGTCAAATCCTAGCTTGTTTTTCTCATCTGTACCATTGCAGCACCTTGGTGTATACTAGGCGATAAAGGAGTGAGTCATACTTATTAAGTACTTTGTTAGGATAGTATCTTTATGATGACATTCTTTAAATTTCTATTTTATGTGTATTAAGATTTTTATTTTAGGGCTGGAGAGATGGCTAAGTGGTTAAGAGCACTGACTATTCTTCCAAAGGTCCTGAGTTCAATTCCCAGCAACCACATGGTGGCTCACAACCATCCGTAATGAGATCTGATGCCCTCTTCTGGTGTGTCTGAAGACAGCAACAGTGTAGTTATTAATAGTAATAAATAAATTTTTGGGCCAGAGCGAGTGGGGTTAACCGGAACAAGCGTAGGTCCTAAAACTTCAATCCCAGCAACCACATGAAGGCTCACAACCATCTGTACAGCTACAGTGTACTCACATACATAAAATAATAAATCTTTAAAAAAAGATTTTTATTTATATGTATGTGTGTTTTGTCTGCATGGGTATCTCTGTACCACATGTATACGGTGCCTGTTAGAAGCCAGAGGATGACACCAGATCCCCTGAACTGGAGTTACAGATGGTTGTGTCCTGCCATGTAGGTGCTGAGATAGTTCTCTGAAAAAGCACCCATTGCTGTAACCACTGAGTCATCTCTTCAGACTCAAAGTGGGGTTGTTTTGCTCACACTGAATATCTTTGCAAAGAGAGGATTGAAAGAAAAAGTTTTAGGCTGAATTTGAAATAGTCTTTAAAAACATTCCTCAAATTTTAGGTATAATTTCGATCATGATAACTGAGTTTGAGTTGGTTTTCTTTGAATATATGTATGTGTGCACATGGAAGCCAGAGGTTAGGGTACTGTTATTCAGGTTCCATCCAGCTTCACTAGGCCTGGAACTCTTTGATTAGGCTATGGAACCTACATGTTTCCACCTGTCAGCTTTGTAATTGTAATAAGCTACACGTGCCTTATTATTGATTTTTGTTTTAATGTACATTGGTGGTGTGTCCATGTGAGAGTATCAGACCCCCAGACCTGGGGTCACCGACTGCTGTGAGTTGTCGAGTGGGTGCTGGGTACTGAGCCTGAGTCCTTTGGAAGAGCACCTGATAACTCTTAACCATTAAACCATCTCTTCATCCCACCTTATTTACTTGTTTATCTTTTAAATATGAGGTCCAACTTAGGTCTTCAGGCTTGTACAGCAAGCACCTAACAGCTGAGTGTTCTCCTTAACCCAGGTTTGTTCTGTTGCTGCTGCTGTTGCACTGTTACGGAGGCATTTGGGGGTGGAGGATGTGAGATAGGGTCTTACTATGTAATTCTGCCAGTGCAGTTCTGGCCTAGAACTCTTACATTGACCAGGCAAGCCTCAGATTCACCTGCCTCTGCCTTCTTGGTGCTCAATTTAAGACATGAACCGTAAGGCCTGGCAAAGATACTCTTAAACCTAGATTAAATGGTTTCTTACTTGATAAACTCAATAAAATTTATTGCATTAAGTTGGTCAAGGTGGGAAGGCCTGTAACCCACCACTTAGGAGATTGAGGTGAGATTGCCACCACTAAATGGTTAGCCTGGGCTACAGAGTGAGATCCTGTCTCAAAATAATCAAAGAGCTTGCTCTCCTTTCCTCCTATATAACATAGAGCAAACTACATGAACCATACCCTCCAGCATTTCAAGAGGTATCTGTCCTTGGGCAAGTGAGTTTACAAAGGTTAGAAACATTTTTTGTTTGTTTTGGTTTTTTGGTTTTCCGAGACAATGTTTCTCTGTAGTTCTGGCTGTCCTAGATCTCACTCTGTAGACCAGTCTGGCCTAGACCTCAGAAATCCGCCTGCCTCTGCCTCCCAAGTGCTGGGACTAAAGGGTCTGCGCTACATCTGCCCAGCTTAGAAATATTTTTGTTCTGTGGATCTCTTAGGCACAGTAATTAAAACATAACTTTAGCTCTCACAGTATTGCTAATTGACTAGGTGGTAGTGACTTTGCTATATGAGCAACTGGCAAGGCTAACAGATGACAGTGCTATAGGTGGTCAGTAGCCCTCCAGATAAGTGTGTCGGTGAGGACCAAACCAGACAACTTAGAACAGGAATGGACAAGTTCATTTATCTCAGGTTCTTTGATAGCAAAGCATCACTGGGGACATTATGTGCATCCTAGCATCCTTTCTTTCAAAGATTTTCAGATAACTATACCAGTTAACTATGGCTTGAAGGGTGGGAGGTCATATTGAGATAGAAATGGTGCTGCATACCTCTAATAGCAGCACCAGAATTGGTAAATTCAGTCCTAGTTTGGGTTACCGTATGAGACCTGTCACATAAAAAAAATTATATATACACATATATATATATGTGTATATATATATGTATATATATATAAATTTTGGAAGGGCCCAAGTTATCAGAGACTACTCTTTTAAACCCTTTTGTGGTCCCTGTCCCTCATATTATCCTGAGTGCTTCACACACAAGCAGGTTTCTGTAGCCTCCCATCCTAAAGCAAAACGGAAATTGTATCTAGAAAAATGTGTGCAAGACCTAAGCTATCATTTTCTCAACCTGATAGCAAACCAATATGGAAAAACGTATCAGAACTTCAAAAGCTGACCATTCCAAAGCTAGTTAGCCTAAAAACAACTTTGTACAGTTTCAACTCTCAAGGCATCCCATTAAGAGCAAGACCTGAGAACTCCTGGGAACTAACAACATTAAAATGGAGGACCGAGGGGCTGGAGAGATGGCTCAGTGGTTAAGAACACTAACTGACCTTCCAGAGGTCCTGAGTTCAATTCCCAGCAACCACTTGGTGACTCACAACCATCTGTAATGGGATCTGATGCCCTCTTCTTACTGTATAGCTGTATAGCTGTGGCTGGCCAAGAACTCAGACACTCAAATGCCTCTGTTTCACATGTGCTGGAATTAAAGGTGTTCACTTAATTTTTTGACACAAAGACATATTTAGAAGTCAGTTCAGCTAGACTGAACCGCACAGATCTCCTGTCTTTGGTTCCTTGGTAGTGGGCTTGGCAAGCTCACACCACCCTTGCCTGAATTTCCATGGGTGCTGAGGCTCCAAACTCAGGCATCCATGCTTACATGGAAAGCACTGTCTCCCCTTCCCCTTAATTTGAATTTATATTCTTAACATTATACATGTTCCACAGCACTAATCCCTAGTCCCTATATTTTGTTTTCTGTCTTCTTAGAACCAGGAGTTAGGTTTGAATAGTAAATGTCTCCCAGGGTCTTGGGCAATTGAATTGGTCCTAGTTAGTAGAGAGAGCTGTTTGGGTAGTATGATGGTTTGTATATGCTAAACCCAGGGAGTAGCACTATTAGAAGGTGTGACCCTGTTGGAGTAGGTGTGGCCCTGTTGGGGTGGGTGTGGGCTTTTAAACCCTTATTCTAGCTTCCTGGAAGCCAGTATTCGTCTAGCAGCCTTCAGATGAAGATGTAGAACTCTCAGCTCCTCCTGCGCCATGCCTGCCTGGATGCTGTCATGCTCCCACCTTGATGATAATGCACTAAACCTCTGAACCTGTAAGCCAGCCCCTGTTAAATTTTGTCCTTATAAGTGTTGCCTTGGGGCTGGAGAATGGCTCAGTAGGTAGGAGCTCTGACTGCTCTTCCGAAAGGCCTCAGTTCAAATCTCAGCAACCACATGGTGGCTCACAACCACCCATAATGAGATCTGATGCCCTCTTCTGTACGTCTGAAGTCAGCTACAGTGTACTTATGTATAATAATATACATAAGTATGTATATTATGTATAATAATAAATTTTTAAAAAATGTGTTGCCTTGGTCATGATGTTTGTTCACAGCAGTAAAACCCTGAACGGGTATGCTAGAGAAAGTGTATCACCTTGGGGGTAGACTTCAAGAATTTAAAGATTGCATCATTTATACTTAGCTGTTTTGTGCGTGGGCTGTCAGCCTCCTCATCCAGCCATGCCTGCTGTGTTGACATGCTTTCCTGCCTTGATGGACTTTCTCCTCTGGAAGCTAAGCCAAAAACCCCTTCCCTCTGTAACTTGTCTTGGTCATGGTGTTCTAACACAGCAACAGAGCAGTAAATAAGACATCTTTGTGACTTATCTATAGTTATCCTCAGTCCAGCCCATCCCCTATCCACAGAGAGATGTGTCATGTAGAACTCAGCTTCACTGACTTCATTGCATCTGAAAATTTATGTGCTCTCATCAGTCAACTGCCATTCTCATTAACCTGGCATAGGAGACACCATATCAGATCCCAGCCCTGACATTTGCTGGTTTTGACAAAAAATACAAAACAGTGCCTGAGGCAGGCCTAGTTCTTACTTAGATGGCCTGTATCCTTCCCCTGGCTCTGGAGTTCAGATGTGCTGGTTATTTATCTTAGGGCCTGGCTCAGCACCTAGCTTGTAAGAGATACTCCGTGAGTAATGGTGTCTGGGGCTGAGGATGTAGCTCAGTGCTAGAATACCTGCCTAGTGTGGACAAAGCAGTGCAAAACCAAAACAAAAATACTTTCGATATACTTGCCATATACTAGGCTTTGTACTAGACGCTGTACATGTATTAACTTATAGATTCTGCAAATGTCATGGGAGTAGACTCTAGTTCTGAGCTTGTCATACTGAGGAGGCTGATCTGCTCACTGGGGCCTGTGTTCTTCTTGTTTGTTTGTTTGTTTTATTTGCATGTTCTGTTTTTTTGGGGTAAAAATTTTGCTATGTAGCCCTGTCTAGCCTGGTACTTACGGTGTTGCCTGGGCTGTGTTAATCCTGTTGGATAAGAATAAAACTCCTGCCACAAATATTTAGCCAAAATTGAAGCAAGTTTTTATTAAATACTGGCCAAGATGGTGGATACTAGCCATGTCCATACCTGGGATTCCCAGAGAATGGCTGTGAATTACACATTAGTCCCAGTGTTTATAAAGGCAAATTCTACAAGGCTACATACTTTTTGCATTTGCCCAGTCGAGGCAAGCATACATCCTGATGTACTTCTACCTCCTGACTATGTGTGATCGATCAAGCACATGTGCAGTTGGGGCAACCAACCTTGTTTCCAGGAGTGAATACACGTGGCTTGTTATATCTCACTTCCTCCGCATTCTAGGAAGTTATCCATCGTGGGGCAAGTAGGGTTTATAGGTCAAAGGCATTTTGTTGTATAGCGCTCCTAAGTAATTTAAACTTAAAACATAACTTTAGCCCTCATAGCGGGTCTCATGCAGGAGGTGGTGTGCTTGCCTCAGTCTCCTTGGTGCTCGAACCACAAGTGTACACAGGTGTCTTAGCTCCCCAAGCTCTTGTTGTCGTGGCCGCTGTGGGTAGCAATGGCGAGTCTTAGGAATGTACCCTACTACCAGAAATAGGTGCCCTTTGCCCCTACCTTTTGTGAGTGTGGGGTGCTGTTTTTTATTTTATCGTTTTGAGAGACAGCTTAGTTGGTAGAGTTCTGTCTAGCGTATATGAAGCCCTGGGTTCAGTTCACAGTTTCACAGAAACAAGGTATGGTGGCACACACCTCTACTCTTGGCTTCTAGGAGCTCAAAGCAGGAGGATCTAGAGTTTGAGGCCAGCCTGGACTATATATGATCTCCACGCACACCTACCCCTTAAAAAAGAAAAGGAGACAGACAGAGAGAGAGAGAGAGAGAGAGAGAGAGAGAGAGAGAGAGAGAGAGAGAGAGAGAGAAAGAGAGAGAGAGAGAGTGAGAGAGTAAGAGAGAACAAACTTGAGTAGAATGACAGTAATCTTACACAGCGACCGTTCATTCATCCTGTTGTGTGGCTTTACCCCACTCCCACAGACTTTATGATGCATTGCAGCAGTGTCCTGAGTCTGAAAGTGTCTATGTGTATGGATCCCAGAATTTGCTGAGAGATGGAGGAGCCTCAGAAAAATGACCTGAGCATGAGAGAGCAGGAGGAAGAGCATCCTGTCAGAAGCAGCGGCCCTCAGATTTCTGTGAGCGAGTTCTCCTGCCACTGCTGCTACGACACCCTGGTTAACCCCACCACCTTGAACTGTGGCCACAGCTTCTGCCGGCACTGCCTGGCTTTATGGTGGATGTCTTCAAAGAAGACAGAGTGTCCAGAATGCAGAGAAAAATGGGAAGGTTTTCCTAAAGTCAACATTCTCCTCAGGTAACACTGGGTCCTATTGACAGCATGGTGTGCAGTGTGGTTTCTCTGTGGGAACTGCTGTTTATAAAGAAGCAGACTTGAGGCAGATTACTCTAGGAGCTTGGAACCAAAAGCCAGATTCCTTTCTTACAAGTGGTTGTCATCTGTCCTTCCGTTTTATTTATTTTTTTAGGCAAGATCTCACTACAACATGTCTGGCTGCCATGGACCTGCTGTGTAGATTAGGCTGACCTTGAATTCACAGATCTGCCTGCCTCCTGAGTTCCACTCCCATTACCCTCCCTATTGTCCCCTGAACCCACCTTGTGTTTTAGTATTTTAAGACTGAGTCTCAGTCAACTCACACTGCCTCTTGCCTCAGCCTCCTGAGTTACAGGCACAGGCCGACATGCCTAGCTGATTGTTATGTTCCATGGGAAGAAACAGAGATACATTTCTGGTTATGACCATTGCTTATCATCCCCTACCCTAGAACACTTCTTTCTGATTTATGCTTATGAGTAAAACGATAAAGCTATACAATTAGAGGTAACTGGTGCTAATTTTCTTAATATGTAAGTAAAACCTGTGGCTGTCATCGCCTGGTAGAGTTTCTTTCACAACCAGCCACAAACCCTTTCACATGGTTGGTTCTTCCGTGCTTCCATGCAGTAGGGCCTTTCCAGTTTTTGTTTGATTTGGTTTTGGTTTCTTTTTATTTGTATGTATTATTTTTATCTGCATGTGTATCTTACTTGTGCCTGCTGTCTGAGGAAGTTAGAAGAAAGTATTGGGTGCCCTGGAACTGGAGCTCTGGTTGTAAGCCATTGTATGGGTTCTAGGAATCAAACTCAGGTCCTCTGCAAGAGCAGCAACACTCTTAACACAGAATCTCTTCAGCTCCTCCTAGTTTTTGTTTGTTGGTGGTGATGTGTGTGTGTGTGTGTGTGTGTGTGTGTGTGTGTGTGTGTGTGTAGGGGTTGATTCTTTCCTTTGATTATTGGTTTTTGTTTTTGTTTTTTTTTTTTTAATATAAGCACACTGTAGCTGTCTTAAGACACACCAGAAGAAGGCATCAGATCCCATTACAGATGGTCATGAGCCACCATGTGGTTGCTGGGAATTGAACTCAGGACCTCTGGAAGAGCAGTCGGTGCTCTCAACCACTGAGCCATCTCTCCAGCCCTTGATTGTTCTTTGAGACAGTGTCTCACTATATACTTTAGAGTTCTGCCTGCCTCTGATGGAATTGAATTCATGTGCTACCACACCCAGTGCCTTGGAGGCTCTCGTTCTTTTTCTTCTTATTTCCTTAGCAATATGCCTTAGTTAGGCAACCTCACTCAGATCACTAGAATACCCAAAAAGTCCATGAACCCTTTAACCCAACATTGTTTTATAAATTATGTGGTATTCTACTAGAAGATTTCAATATTCTAGGCTCAGCAGGTCATAGTACTTGCCACTCAAGCATGATGACCGACCAGAGTTTGATGATAGGAGGGGAGATCAGATTCCTGAAAGTTGTCATCTAACCCCCACATGTGCGTGACCAAACTCACACATTGGACACATATGTGAACATAATCATTGTAAGTAATTTTATTAAGTCAGTCTCATTGTGTCACCCAGGCAACCTGGAACTGCCTATGTACATCAGGCTAGTCTGGAACTCACAGAGTTCTGCCCTTGGAGTGCTACAATTAAGGACACATGCACCATACCTGGCAATATCAAAGGTTGGGTGGTAAATATTTTGCTGCCATTTATGAGACCTCAGATTTAGTACCCAGTACTTTCTGGGAAAAAGACTTGTACGTAAATATCTCATTTGGCTGTTTCCTTAGTGGTAGCACATAGATTGTTGTGAATTTTTTGTTTTTATCATAAAGCAGAACTCTTTGTTGCTCTTCTGGGCTTCTCTGGATTATGAAATGTCTGTACTGGTGGGTGTAGTCTCTGAATGCTATATCTTGTCAAACACCTGTTCTGTGATTTCTCTCTTCTCCACAGGGATGCCATTGAAAAGTTATTTCCTGATGCCATTAGAATGCGAGTTGAAGACATTCAGCAGAATAATGATGTAGTCCAAAGTCTTGCAGCCTTTCAGAAATATGGGAATGATCAGAATCCCTTAGCTCCCAGCACAGGGCGAGTAAATCCTCAGAGAGGAGGGGGATTCTTCTCCGGTGTTCTCACAGCTTTAACTGGTGTGGCAGTAAGTCTGGCTGTTTAATCTGTACCGTGCGTCAACCCCCAGTTGCCTCTGAAGTCAGTTCTTCTGATATCACTTAAACAGTTGATGGTGTAACCATGTCTAAGTCATTGTAGCCATTAGATTTGTGCTGCATGTTGATAGCTGAGACCATATAATCGTTGTTGGCTGGGTAGGTGTTAGCTCTGTTCTTATTCAGCCCTCTTCCTGACCTTCAGTGGTGTCATGATGACCCCCATTTTAGAGCTCAGGAAAGGGGCAGAACAAGACTTGAGAAACCATGTCTGCACTGTTACGGGATTCTTTCTCTTCTTTCTTTCTTTCTCTTCTTTCTTTCTTTCTTTCTTTCTTTCTTTCTTTCTCTTTCTCTTTCTCTTTCTCTTTCTCTTCTTTCTCTTTCTCTTCTTTCTTTCTTTCTTTCTTTCTTTCTCTTCTTTCTCTTTCTCTTCTTTCTTTCTTTCTTTCTTTCTTTCTTTCTCTTTCTCTTCTTTCTCTTCTTTCTCTTCTTTCTTTCTCTCTTTCTTTCTCTTCTTTCTCTTCTTTCTGTCTTTCTTTCTCTCTCTTTCTCTCTTTTTTTCTCTTTCTCTCTTTTTCTCTTTTTCTCTTTCTTTCTTTCTTGGGGGTCCTTCGTTTTTTTAAAAATTTATTTATTTATTCATGCATGTGAGTACACTGTCACTTCTTCAGATACACCAGAAGAGTGCATTGGATCCCATTACAGATGGTTGTGAGCCACCGTGTGGTTGCTGGGAATTGAACTCAGGACCTCTGGAAGAGCAGTCAGCGCTCTTAACTGCTGAGCCATTTCTCCATCCCTGTTATGGAATTCTTAAGAGCACACAGGTCACTGCCAATGGAAAGACTGCTTAAGTCCAGTCCTTTGAAGTTCTTAATGTTTCCCTGTAGAAAAGGCAAATGAGTTGGTGAAGTCAGAGACACAATTGCTCCTAGATTGTCTGCCATGTACCCTTTCCAGACCTTTGCACAGCCATGAGCAGAAATGAACCTAGAAACATTGTGTCCTCACTTCTCTAGGACTTAGGTTGCCTTCTTTCTTGAAGAGACTTGGTGTCATTTCTCAGACTCAGCCCCTTCCTTGCCCTGCCCCATCCTCACATCCTCAAAAACTGACCTTTCACTTCTGACCTCCTGTCTCCTTCCAGGTCATCCTGCTTGTGTATCATTGGCGCAGCAGAGAATCTGAACATGGCCTCCTGGTGCACAAGGCTGTAGATAAGTGGACGACGGAAGAAGTTGTCCTCTGGTTAGAACAGCTAGGACCTTGGGCCTCCCTGTACAGAGACAGGTTCTTATCTGAAAGAGTAAATGGAAGGTGAGAAAAAAAACCTGGCACACCAGGGTAGGTGTGGTGGTGCAGGCCCTAAATCTTAGAGGCAGGCAGATCTCTTGTGAGTGTAAGGCCAGCCTGGCAAGTTCCAGGCCACAGGGTGACATAAATCCTGTCCATACCAGACATATTTCTAGATGGATTTGAGATACATTCTACCTGCCACAAATCCTATCTTATAGAAGTGAATAAGCGTGAGCTTGTAAGGTCTTCACAGATATGTAAAACCATTTCCAGTCATTTCCTGACTCTCAGAAGAAAACTCATTTTCTTCCTGGTCTACCCTCACTTCTTCTCCCTCAGCAGATTTTATTATCTTTATTCAAAAATGGCTTTGCCTATAGTTCTTGCATATTATGTAATCATAGAACATGGAACCCTTGTGTGCAGCTCTTTCCCTCAGTCTGATTTCAAGGCTCACACATGTTGTAGCATCATCTATGCTTTATTTTATCTCTGAAAAACTCCTTGTATAGGTAGATCAGATTGTCAGTTCCTCACTTGGCAGGTATCTGAGTTGATTTCATTTGTAGTTATTTTGAATAGTGCTGCTAAAATCATTCTTGCACAGGGTTTTGTGTAAATATGTATTCTGAGAACTCTGAGGAATGGCCACATCCCAGGATCTGTCTGTGTTTACTTTTCAAAGATGTTGTTGAGTAATAGTTTAATTTCTATCTTAACTTCTCATTATGAAAGTAACATTTGGCCAGGCATGGTGGTGCAGGCCTTTAATCCCAGGACTTGGGAGGCAGAGGCAGGTGGATTTCTGAGTTTGAGGCCACCGTGGTCTACAAAAGTAAGTTCCAGGACAGCCAGGGCTATAGAGAAATCCTGTCTCAAGAAAACAAAAAAACAAAAAAACAAAAAAAAAAAAGAAAGAAAGAAAGTAACATTTAAGGCTGGAGAGATGGTTCAGCAGTTAAGAGCACTGACTGCTCTTCCAGAGGTCCTGAGTTCAATTCCCAGCAGCCACATGGTGGCTTACAACCATCTGTAATGGAATCCAGTGCCCTCTTCTAGCTACATAGTATGTTCATATACGTAAAATAAATAAAATCTTTAAAAAAAATAAGTAACATTTATTATTTTTAAAGACCAGCTGGGCAGCAGTAGTGTATGCCTTTAATCCCAGCATTCAGAAGGCAGAGGCAGGCAGATCTGAGTTCAAGGCCAGCTGGTCTACACTGAGATCCAGGACAACACAGTGAAACCCTGTCTCGAGGGGAAAATAATAATAATAATAGTAAGAATGATGTGGGACAATGTCTTTATGTTGCTACTATTCACAAATTATTGCTGTTAATGTCATAATAGACATAACTGAACATGGCGGCACACAGCTAACCCAGCACTTGGAAGATGGAGGTAGGAGAGACAGAGTTCAAGGTAAACCTGGGTTATACATCACACCCTGTCTCAAAAAAAAAAAAACCAAACAACTTATTACACATCTTTCCAAATCTAAAGGTGTTTCCTTGGCATGCTGGGGATTACATAGGGCTTTGAACATGCTAGCTGCTTTCTCTACCATTGAAACCCTCCCCAGCCCTAGTGTTTTTCTGTTCAGTTTATATAGGTATATAAATATAGTGTTGGGTTTTGGGGGTTTATTTTGTTTTTGTTTTTTTAGTATAGAATAGAATTTATTCAGAGCATGGGGAGGGGAGTTAAGAGGGTAGTAGAGGCAGAGTGGCAGGTAGAGAAAGAGAAAGTAGAGAAGTAGAGGCCGGCCATGAACACATGGAGAAAGGCGGGAAGGGAATGGGGAGTGGGGGAGCAAGAGGGAGCAAGAGGCAAAAGAGCTTTGGGGGTTTTTTATTTTGTTTTGTTTCATTGGTTTGTTTGAGACAGATTTAACAATGTATTTCAGTCTGATTTTGAGTGTTCAATTCTCCCATTGCTGCTATAATTATAGAAATGAATTTAGCTTTTTAAATTCTCTACCACTGAACTGTGTCTCCCACCATACATGGATGGTTTTAACAGTGAGTTGTTGTAGAAACAGGTTGTTGGGTGTTTGTTTTCTGTTTTCATTCCATTTTGTTTTCTGTTTTCTTTCTTTTATAGATAAATATTTTTTAAAATTTTATCTATTTTTATATGTATGTGTGTGTTTTTTGCCTCCATTTTTTGTCCCTGCAACATGATTATGCTGGCACATGTGGAGCTGAGAAGAAAGCCTTCAGATTTCCTGGACCTAGAATTACAGACCAGTGTAGCCACCATATCAGTTTGGGAACTGAACCCAGGTCTGCTGGAAGAGTGGCCTCTTAATTGCTGAGCCATCTTCAGCCCCTAAAATAAATTAGGGGTTTATAATTCTTATTAAATTGAATCAGTATCTCAGTACAATCATTGTTTTGGGGTATTTTTTGAAGTGGAGATCTTGATATGTTGCCCAGGCTGGCCTTAGTTTGAGCAATCTTCTGCCTCAGCCTTCCAAGTCAGTAGTATTGCAGATGTGCAGTATTGAACCCAGCTAAAGCCACCATGTTTATTTTAAGTTTTTATTTGTTTATTTAATGTATATGAGTATACCTTTACTTTATTCAGACACACCAGAAGACATCAGATCCCATTACAAATGGTTGTGAGCCACCATGTGGTTGCTGGGAATTGAACTCAGGACCTCTGGAAGAGTAGTCAGTGGCTTTTAACCGCTGAGCCATCTTTCCAGCCCCACAACGTTTAGTGTAATAATAGTGTTCAGTTGAATTTCCTTCTAGTTTTCTCCTACATACACCCTTTTAGAAATAAAGCAAGCCGGGGCCTAGCAAACTCAGAAGTGGATGCTCACAGTCAGCTAATGGATGGATCACAGGGCCCCCAATGGAGGAGCTAGAGAAAGTAACCAAGGAGCTGAAGGGATCTGCAACCCTATAGGTGGAACAACAATATGAACTAACCAGTACCCCCAGAGCTCGTGTCTCTAGCTGCATATATATATCAGAAGATGGCCTAGTCGGCCATCAGGGGAAAGAGAGGCCCCTTGGTCTTGCAAACTTTATCTGCCTCAGTACAGGGGAACGCCAGGGCCAAGAAGTAGGAGTGGAGGGAGGGGAGTGGGTGGGGGATCGGGTGGGGGACTTTTGGGATAGCATTGGAAATGTAAATGAAATAAATACCTAATTAAAAAAAAAAAAAGCAATATGACAGTAGGAATCTGTAATGGATTGGAGGCTTAAGAACAAACATTCTGATGTGCCTAAAGCAAGTCACTTTATTTCTAAAACCAGGTTTTGATCCACAAAATAGACATGAAGCCACTCTGTGCAGAGTTAAATAATGACAGTGGTTTGTGAAAATATTTCCAACTGGAAGTGGGCAGTAAGCAGACTGCTCTTGGCATTCATCAACACAGCGTTTAATGTTCAGCCTTACTAAGCAAGCCTGTATACCTGTGCAGAAAGGCAAAACTCAGTGTGTAAGCACGCGTTGTCTGCATCCTGTGGGTCATCTCAAAAGTCATCTCCACCCTCCTCCCTTCAGGTTGCTTTTAACTTTGACAGAAGAAGAGTTTTCCAGGGCACCTTATACCATAGAGAACAGTAGCCACAGAAGGGTCATCCTCACGGAGCTGGAGCGTGTGAGAGCCCTGGGAGTGAAGCCACCGCAGAATCTCTGGGAGTACAAGGTATCTCGTGGGGGGTTTTTGTTTGTTTGTCTTGATGGGGAAGTGGGGGCTAGAAAACAACTAGCAATCACCTTCCTGCTCACTGTGTAACTTAAGAAAACATTGCAGACATTGAAACTACAAGCACAGCTAATCTCCAAAGGCACCACGCTCCCACAGTGAGTGCTTCACAAGCCTCTCGGGTCCCTGTCCATAATCTGTGGGAGGTGTCCTGCCTGAGTGCTGCATAAACCGAGAGCTCCCTGTCCATAATCTGTGGGAGGTGTCCTGCCTGAGTGCTGCATAAACCGAGAGCTCCCTGTCCATAATCTGTGGGAGGTGTCCTACCTGAGTGCTGCATAAACCGAGAGCTCCCTGTCCATAATCTGTGGGAGGTGTCCTACCTGAGTGCTGCATAAACCGAGAGCTCCCTGTCCATAATCTATGGGAGGTGTCCTGCCTGAGTGCTGCATAAACTGAGGCGTCCACTAGATACATTGTTTCACAGGCAAGAGGCAAGAACCATGGACAGTCTTCTGCAAATAGCTGCTTTTTCCTAGGGCTCTAGTTCATTCCATCTTTTTGATGGAATTCTTCACTGGTCTGTGTGACAGTTTATGAATTTTCCTGTTGATAGTCACAATTTTTCTGTTGTTACTGTTACAGGATATTTGATTGATGTACATAGAGACCCTAATAGCAGAATATAATGTTTACGTATGCTGTGTTTGTCAGATGTAGTTAGGTGTGTCCTGAAAAGATGGAGTTTTGGTGTGCCTTTAAAAGCCTCCATAGATAAGCATGCTAAAGAATGGAAAGTTCCTGCCTATTTTAACACAAGTTGCTTGAGAGAGGTCTTGTTGTCTTTGCTCTATGTCCAAGGCAAAGTCAGCTGGGTGACCTGGAGCTACCACTGTAAAGGTAAAATGGCTCAACCCCTACTGACTTGGCTGGGAGCCCACCACGATGGAAGTGACACGTGGTTCACCCTGCCAAGAGTATAGGGGAGGCGCTGGAGAGCTCTTTCATACACAATTGGACCTCTGATAGAGCTTGCTCTCTCCAAAGGCTTGTAAGAGCCTTTATGGAAGGAACTCCTGGTTAGAGATAGGGATTTTCTCTTTGAGCATGGAGAAACAATAGAAACAACTGTCAGGACACAGGTAAGAGAGCCAAGGAACCCTCTTAGGTTTGGGGAAACTCAAGAAAAACGTAGATTAGCTAGGTAGAATGATACAGATAGAGATTTCTAAAGAGCTCGCAGTTTAGTTGTAGCATCAGAAATGTCATTCAGAAAATAAAGTTATCTTGCTGAGTGAGCCAGCAGGGTTTTAACTCACTTTACAGCTCTCATTTCTTTATTGGTGTAAACACTGGATAATTTTAATGGTTATAACAAATCATGCTGCTTTAGATATTATCCTCATTCTTCAGCTTATTCACAATATATTTATAGTCTATGAAGAGGCATGGAATTATCAGGTCACAAATAATCCACAGCTTCATCTTTCTGTATTTGATAACCCGATCCTCATTGTGACGGTATGAGTTGATTCTCCCCCACAGACAGAATGTGATGAGTACTGCAAGTCTCTGGAATATACAGGCATGCATGCATGTTGAAAGAGGCATTATAAAGAAAGATGAAACTATGTAACTCTTAAATATGTGGTGGGAAATATTTGTAGTTCAAGAGGTGCAAATAAAACGATCGATCAGGTGGCTTTCACCCATTCCTGATGTAACACAAAGGAGGACGGTTTGTTAATAATATCCCAATGGAAACTGCACTGGCCTTGGGTGGGGGTTGTTTTCTAGATATAGTTTGTCTTTGTAGTCCAACTCAAAGGAACTTACGGTTCTCCTACCTCCTCCTCTTGAGTGCTGGGATTGCAGACATGCATCACCAGCACATTAAAAATAACCCCTTTAATCTAGAGGCAGGTAGATCTCTGAACTGAGACTAGCCTTGTCTGCAGAACTAATTCCAGGAATACACAGAGAAATACTGTCTCGGAAGGAAGGAAGGAAGGAAGGAAGGAAGGAAGGAAGGAAGGAAGGAAGGAAGGAAGGAAGAAAACAGTCTGCCCAGGGGTCTGGGGAGATGGCTAAATGAGTAAAATGCTTGCTATGTAAGGATGAGGACATGAGTTCAGATCCACAGAAAACCACAAAGGCCTATGTAGCCCCAGCTCTAATCAGTCAGAAACAGGTAGGTCCCCACCTATTAGCCAGCCAGCCAGGCTTGCCAAAATGGTAGGTAGGGTTTAGGTCTAGTGAGAGACTCTGTCACAGAAAATAAGATAGCCAGTAATAGAAGAGGCCACCATTGTTGACTTTTGGTCTGTGCATACATACACAAGGGAGAATACCTTCACAAATGTGAGCACACAAACCATACACACACAGAGAGAGACAGACAGACAGACAGGCAAAGAGACAGACAGAAGGAGAAACAGAGAGAGATTTGTGTCCATCATTACCAACAGGTTAGATAACTGACACATATACACAAACACCCACTGAAAATGAGAAAGTGACTGTGTATTGTTAATTAGAAAAGGTCACTGGGATAGCTTAGTGATAGAGCTTAGCATGCATGCAGAAGAGGCCTAGTCAGTTGCTAGCACAATGGATAGATGGTTGGTCGATCAATCAGCACATAGGCAAATAGAAATCTTTTCTTGAGGCAAAATCTCACTGTTGTGTAGACATGCCTGGAACTCAGCATCTTCCTGCCTTGGGCTCCTAGCTGCTAGGACTACACGCCTTCCTCACCATGCTGCTAGGACTACACGCCTTCCTCACCATGCTGCTAGGACTACACGCCTTCCTCACCATGCTGCTAGGACTACACGCCTTCCTCACCATGCTGCTAGGACTACACGCCTTCCTCACCATGCTGCTAGGTCTACACGCCTTCCTCACCATGCTGCTAGGACTACACGCCTTCTTCACCATGCTGCTAGGACTACACGCCTTCCTCACCATGCTGCTAGGACTACACGCCTTCCTCACCATGCTGCTAGGACTACACGCCTTCCTCACCATGCTGCTAGGACTACACGCCTTCCTCACCATGCTGCTAGGACTACACGCCTTCCTCACCATGCTGCTAGGACTACACGCCTTCCTCACCATGCTGCTAGGACTACACGCCTTCCTCACCATGCTGCTAGGACTACACGCCTTCCTCACCATGCTGCTAGGACTACACGCCTTCCTCACCATGCTGCTAGGACTACACGCCTTCCTCACCATGCTGCTAGGACTACACGCCTTCCTCACCATGCTGCTAGGACTACACGCCTTCCTCACCATGCTGCTAGGACTACACGCCTTCCTCACCATGCTGCTAGGACTACACGCCTTCCTCACCATGCTGCTAGGACTACACGCCTTCCTCACCATGCTGCTAGGACTACACGCCTTCCTCACCATGCTGCTAGGACTACACGCCTTCCTCACCATGCTGCTAGGACTACACGCCTTCCTCACCATGCTGCTAGGACTACACGCCTTCCTCACCATGCTGCTAGGACTACACGCCTTCTTCACCATGCTTGACGATTTTTAGTTCCTTTATTTCTTTTGAGACAGAGTCTTAACATGTAGCCCTCGCTGTCCTAGAGCTCACTGTGTAGATCAGGCTGGCTTCTTTGAATTCACAGAGATTCCCTGCCTCTGCCTCGAAAGTGCTGGGAAGAAAGGCACCATGCTCAACTCCTAAAACTCACCTTTTTCAAAATGTACCCTAGTTTATGAAGAATGCGTCTGGAGTTCCTCAGATGAAAATGTGTACAATTTTGGTGGTGCTGCTGCTGCTGCTATGGTGGTTTGTTTATGATTTTTCCAGGGTAGAGTTGATATCAATGAAACCGATGCTAGTCTTGAGCTACCTCCATTCCACAAGTGCCAGGATGATAAGTGTTCAACACCATGCCCAGTGTGTCTTATTTATTTTTTATTTATTTTTTATTATGCATATTTACTCTTGGATCTGTGTGCACACATGCAGCTGCCAAGGCACACATGTGGAAGTCTTACAATCTGCAAATAGTGGAAGGAAATCTTTCCTTCTAACATGTGGGTCCCAGGGACCAAACTTAGGTTGTCAGGTTTGGGAGCAGACGCCTTTATTCACTGAGTTATCTTGCCTAAGCTAATACTGTTTGTTTGTTTGTTTGTTTGTTTGTTTGTTTGTTTGTTTGTTTTTTGAGACAGGGTTTCTCTGTGCAGTCCTGGCTGTCCTGGAACTCACTCTGTAGACCAAGCTGGCCTCGAACACAGAAATCCGACTGCCTCTGCCTCCCAAGTGCTGGGATTAAAGGCGTGTGCCACCACTGCCCAGCTGCCTAATACATTTTTTGTAATGTGTTTGGGTGTATGCCTGCTTGTCTGTATGTATACCACATGTGTGCCACATGCCCTCAGAGGCCAGAAGAAGGATCACATCTCCTGAAACTGGGATTGAAGCTGTGCATAATCACGTCTAGCCAGCTTCTTGGGTTTTGAGATGTTCTTTTTCTGTGTTGCCTGCCCTTGAACTTGTTCTGATACAAAGGCTGGCCTAAGATTCACCATCTTCTTCCACATATTAGAGATGTGTACAACCACGCCCAGCAAGACTGGAGCTTTTTACAGTATACCCCAACAAATGAGCTCTATACCACACAAAAGACTGGTAGCAAAAGTCATGGGACATTGAAGAAGTGCAGGTGGAGAGCTGGCCACAACATACATAACATGGTCCCATGTCTGTCTTGTCCTCTGCAGGCTGTCAACCCGGGTAGATCCCTATTCTTGCTCTACGCTCTCAAGAGCTCACCCAGACTTGGCTTGCTATACCTGTACCTGTTTGACTACACAGACTGCTTCCTACCCTTCATCCACACCATCTGCCCTCTGCAGGAAAACAGCTCTGGCGAGGACATTTTCACCAAGCTTCTGGTAGGAAAAAACTAATTCTACTGTACCTCAGTGTTGTACAAAGCTGGAGAAAGTAGACCAGCCTATCTATGAGTTTTGCAGAGCAAGTCCTCTGCAGAAGAAAAGAAAGTGTGACCCTCTCCTGGAAGCCAACTTCATTTTCTGTACTGTTCAGCCAGAGTGAATAATATTGAAAATTTTTTTTTTAAGCTTTGATTTTGTTACAAAAGAAGTCATTGTAGGCCTGGAACACCCTAAGAGATTAGGTGGCTAGCCCTCGAGATTTGGCAGAACCCCTAAAGAGTAGTAGTTAGCCGACTACAACAGGATTTGGATCTGCCCTTAAGGCCTCACGGTAGTAAGCCGTGGCCCAGGATGTGACTACTGCCATTGGCCAGTTATTTCTCCATGTCATGTGTCGTTCTCCAACCCTTGTGGAACTCGTTTTGCTGGGACGACTTCTCTGAATCTAGTTGGTCTTTTGAGAGTAATATTTGTTTGCTCCTGTTGGACTATCTGTGTACTATACTGTACATACTATCAAGAAATCACTTCTTCAAGGGACATATTTAGGTCTTTTTTATTCACTCACCATGTCGTCATCATAACACAGCTAAGATGTTCTATTCTAGCCATGTTTTGACCTTCCCATGTAGACGCGAAGAAATAGAACAGAAATCCTAAATTCATTTTGCCCTGTTATTCATAATTCAGGCCTATTAAGGTTTTTACCTCTAATCTTCCACAACTCGACAATAAACATCTCAGTTCAAACTTTTTGGTAACATTGATCTTATTTTTGACTTTTTGTGTGTATATGAATGTGACATTGGTGCATATGTGTATACACACAGTGTGTGCAGGGCCTTGAACCTATGCACAGGCCAAAGGGAGGGGTTCTCCTTTATCTCTTCCTCCCTTGTTTCTTGGAGGCAGAGTCTCTCTGAACATGGAGTTCAAGGTTTTCTGTAAGCTGGCAGCCAGTAAGCAAGCCCCAAATGTCCTCACATCCCCGCCCCTCAGTGCTGGGGCTACAGGGGTGTCAAGAACCATACCTGGCTTTTATGAAGTACAGAGGATCCAAACTCCAGTCCTCATGCGTGGACAGCGTGCATCCTTAACCACTAAGCCATTTTTCTAGCCCCAACTTTATTTTAAGATGAACTATTACAGGGGGATTGATAAATTTTTATTTAATTTAGCCATGCACATGCTTTTAATACGGGACTGATGCAGGAAAAAAATGTGAGTTTGAAGGCAGCTAGCTATAACCAGGTGTTGATTGTTAGAGGTAGGGGTGTGTCCAAACGTAAAGCTCATTCATCGACATTACTTGTATTAGTCAATCCTATGATGACTGGGACTCTGTTGTGTGTTCTTCTTCAAGGACCTGAGGGAGCCCACGTGGAAGCAGTGGAGAGAATTCCTCGTCAAGTACTCCTTTCTTCCGTACCAGCTGATCGCGGAGTTTGCCTGGGACTGGCTGGAGGTCCACTACTGGACATCTCGCTTCCTGATCGTCAATGCCGTGCTGCTCTCTGTTCTGGAGTTGTTCTCTTTTTGGAGGATCTGGTCGAGAAGTGAGCTGAAGTAAGTGCCTTTCAGTGGTAGATGGTTGGTAAGGAAATACCAATGACGATGGTCCCTTTAAAGTATTTTCAGACCTGGCATGGGGGATGAGGTTGCCTAGCGCCCCCATCAGGCAGTCTACAGTGACTCCAACCTCAGAGCATCTAGCATCCTCTTCTGGCCTCTGAGGGCACTGCATTCATATGCAAAAACCTATACGCATATACATATAACTAAAATAAGTGAATAAAAATAAAGTCTTTTAAAAAAATTCTACCTTGGCTCCTCAGGCTCTGATTTGAGAAATACTCTTTAAACAGCAAATAAGACCGTGATTTGTGTCCAGGAGGTAGTCTTCATTTCATATAGTGGTTTGGTTTGTTGATTTTCTTTGGTTTCTTTGTTTTATTTTGCTAGAGATGGGGTCTGTCTTAGGTTTCTAATGCCGTGCTAAAACACTGTGATCAATGTCAATAGGAAAGCTAGTGTGGTGGTGCACTTTTTAAATCTCAGCCCAGGGACCTCAGCACTGAGAGGCAGAGACAGGCAGATCTCTGGGAGTTCAAGGCCACCCTGGTCTACAAGTCAAATTTCAGGACAGTTAGGGCTGTTACACACAGAAACTCTTTTTTGAGGGGAAAAAAAAATCAGTTTGTGGAAGAAAGAATTTATTTTGGCTTACTGTTTGTAGTTCATCCTGGGAAGTCAGAGCAGGAGCTAAAGCAGAGTTCATGGAGGGTGCTGCTTCCTGGCTTCTTCTCTATGGCTTGCTCAGTTTGCTTTCTTATACCACCCAGACCTTTGCAGAAATGACAAGGCCTATAGTATGCCAGGTTATCTCCTACCTCAGGTTTCTGAACTATAAGCTTGTGCTATTCTGCCTAGATCTTTGTGTTTGTTGGTTTTGATTAGTTTTTAGGTTTTTGTTTTGTATGCATGTATGTATTTATTTACTTTATGTATGTTTATTAAATTATTTTGTAAATATATATGTTTATTTGTCCTGCTTTGTAGCTCTGTCTAGCTACTCACTAGTAGACCAAGGTCACAAAATGCTAGGACTAAAGAAGTGTACCACTATGCCTGGCTCATTGTTCTAATTTGTGTGTGTGTGTGTGTGTGTGTGTGTGATGGGTCTCAGACTTAACAAACCTGCCTCTGCCTGCCAAATGCTGAAATTACAAGCATGTACAATCATACCTGGCTTCCATATCTCACCCTATTTAAAAGTAAGCCAGATAACTTCTGGGGTGGGGGGGTTATTTGAGAGATTTTATTAATTGATGAGTAATCAAAGGAAAAGCAAGTATAGAAAAGAACAATATAGCAAAGGCCAGAGAGACATCATGTGAATTTTATAGTGTTCTAATTCAGTTTTACCAACACTTGGGAGAATAACTTCCAGATTAATGTAGGATGAGAACATTGGGCTACCTAGTCTGTAAGTAGATCTCTTAGTGGCAGGTGACAAGAGCCAACCTAATTGACTTACTACAAAGGCTTTCAATGCTCACACAGAGTAGAAAGCATGGTTAGGCCCCGTCTTAGTAAGGGCCTTATTGCTGTGAACAGACATTATAATCATAGCAACTCTTAAAAAGGACAACATTTAAGTGGGACTGGCTTAGAGTTTCAGAGGTTTTGTCCATTATTGTCATGGTGGGGAAGTATGACAGCATACAGGCCAGCATGGTACTAGAGAAGGAGCTGAGAGTTCTACATCTTGTTCTGCAGGCATCAGAAGGAAACTGTATGTCACACTGGGCATAACTTGAACATATAAGTCCTCAAAGCCTGACCCCACAGTGGCACACTTCCTAAAACAAGGCCACACTTATTCCAACAAGGCCACACCTCCTAATAGTGCTACTCCCTATGGGCTAAATACTCAAACACATGACTCTATCTATGGTGGGCATATCTATTCAGACCAGCACAGACCCAGAGATGCAAATACTCTCCTCGGGGCTGCCTCACTCAGGACCACCTTGCTCACAGGCTGGCCTTCCCTGTGCTACTCAGCTCCTCTCAGCTCTTCTTGCATCTCATAGCCTCTGGTTGCCCCAGAGCTTGGCCTAGCAGTGCCAGTCAAAAGCAAGCATTTCTTTTCCCATCACATTTGAAACAAGCCTTTACTCTGATTGGTCCAGCTTTAATCATGTGGTCACACAGACATACTACACTGCAGGAGTGTGCTGTGCTTTCCATGGCCAAGCTCAAGGTATAAAGCATATCTCCAATTCAGACCACATAGGAAAATAGAGGAGGGAGGGCCTGGGATGCTCTCATTGCCCCAGGTAGACAAGGCAGGCATCTCCAGAGCAAGTCAGACTGTTTCAGGAAAACAGCTCCAGGCAAACAGACTACCACAATGTTTCATGTTGATGTCCTGTCTCTCACACAATTCCTGGCCTTATAAATTGTTGTAAGAAACTCTCAAGTGTTTCCATTCAGCAGACTCATTTATTTATTTAGAGAATGTATATATTCATGCTTAGGCTTTGTCCCTCTGCATTTCATCCCCAGCACAGATCAACAAGATATGGTGTCACATGTCTGAAATCCCAGCCTTCAGGAGGCCAAGGCAGAAAGATGAGAAGTTTAAGATCATTCTTAGCTACATAGCAAATTTAGGCTAAGCTTGAGCAATATGAAAGTTTGTCTTAGGAAAAAAAAAAAAGTGCCATTGCCAGGTTGTGATGGCACATGCCTTTAATTGGGAGGCAGGGATAGGTGGATCTCTGTCACTTTGAGGCCAGCCTGGTCTAGAGGTCCAGGCCAGCCAGGGCTACATAGAAAAAAACCTGTCTTGAAAAACCAAAGAGAAAGAAAAAAGGGGCGACAAAGCAGGTAGAACAGAGTCTGCGCCGGTGTGTACAGAGGACACATGCTAGGAGCTGGAGACTGGTAAGGCAGAGTGTTTCCTCGGTTGTGAGAACAGGTGACAGGGCAGACCCCTCGGCACCCAGCTTACCCAAGCCCACCGTCCACCACTCTTCTTTCTTTTCAGGACAGTGCCCCAGAGGATGTGGAGCCACTTCTGGAAAGTATCGACACAGGGGCTTTTCATGGCCATGTTCTGGCCGCTTATTCCTCAGTTTGTCTGCAACTGTTTATTTTACTGGGCTCTGTACTTCAACCCAATTATTAACATTGATCTGGTGGTCAAGGAAGTCCGACGGCTGGAAACCCAAGTGTTATGATGGGCAGCAAGGCCCGAGCGAGCCCGTGAATCTACCTGACAACCAAGCTGTGACATTCAAAGAGACAAGGGACTCGTTTCTACCCCTGGTAATGCGAGGTGCTGCTTCTGTGTGTCAAGGCTTCAACCAGGTCCCTCTTCCTCTGACTCTGGCACCATGCCAGCTGACTGCTACCCAGGTCAGATTGGACTCATGGTCAATACCCAGCCAGTCTTCTTACAGGGACTTGAGAGGCTCAGGCTACTATGACCAATAGAAGTGAAAGTCTTGGTCATAATTTGGGGTGACATGCTGTCAAAAGGCTAATATAGACTGGGTGTGGTAGTGCACACCTTGAATCTGAGCACTAGGAAAACAGGCAGGTGGATTTTTGAGTTCAAGACCAGAGTGGTCTACAGAGTGAGTTCTACAACAGCCAGGGCTACATAGAGGAACCATGTCTCTAAAAAAAAAAAAAAAGAAAGAAAGAAAAAGAAAAGAAAAAAGAAAGAAATCAAAACAAAACAAAAAGAAGAAAAGATAAAAAGGAAGGCCATTATGGTCAGTAGCCCTAACCTCACTAACTGACATACTCCCAAACCAGGCTTCTTGGGCCAGGTCTGTCCCATGAGTCAAATTTAGGAAAGCAAGGATAGGTTTTGTCATAGATATGGATAGTTGGACATACAAAATAAAGACCTAGAATCCAGTCATAGTTTCTCACTGAATAGTTGGTAGGTTTCAGAATAAACTCAGAGAAAACTTCAGGCTAAGAGACAGTGCTGCGTAGCTGTGTTGTTTCCTGTTATGAGCATTGGAAATTGGGTTCTCCTTCTGTGAGCATGGAGTTGAATGGAATGCCCACCAGGCCGAGTCTTCTTAGATGACTGAGCACTGCTTGATGTTGTGTTTTGAATAATTTAATCTGTACAATAAATACAGTATAGGCTGATCAAGGAGCATTTTGTAAGCTGCCCTCACACTATATAATGGACAATCTTTATTCTGTTCTTTAGTATAACAGCAAGTATAATTATGCCGAGTCCTGCCATCATAAGTATGGAGTAAGCTAAAGGATGACCGTTATGCCCGTGTAGACATAGTGTACTCAGCAGATGTAGAATGTGAGCTCATCAGCCTTGGCCTGGCTGAAACAGGCTTGCATCCAACGTGAGACCGACAGACGGACAGACGGACAGACAGAATGTATGGGTGAGAGAGAGACAGAGACAATGGGAGAGAGACAGAAGGAGAGAGTCAGAGAGACTTGGTAATTCATTAACTCTTTGTATCTCAGAGTGAAGATTTGACTTAAACTTTGCATTGAAAGTTTGGAAAATTACTTGAAATAAAAAAAGATTTTTATACAAATACAACCTTTATAGAGAAATCTGATTGCTAAGGAAATAGAAGGGGAAACCTACATTGCTTGATGTGTTATAACCTAGTCATGTTGAGTTTCCAGCTCTGTGGGATGTTGAACCAGGGTGGTTGCTTAGAGATTTCTACAGGAAGGGACGAGTCTTTCCTAGTTTTCTCACAGAACCCCAGGGCCACCTGACTTTGTAAGACAGCAGCTTTGTGGCTCAGGCACACTGTAGTGACCCCTGCTCTTCCTTCCCATGAGTAGGTAGGGGCTGGCTGACAAAGGTCATTGTACTGGTACTGGCAGTCATAGGTTTGGGAGTGCCCAGGCTAGACTGTATATAGCCAGCCTCCCAATATCCCACCCCCACCTGAGGCCTTCCACACTGACTCCATGTGCACTGACACTGTACCTCAAAGATGAGTAATGCCCAGGAAAAGAGGAGATTGGGCACAAAGCAGATGGGCTGGCACTCTAGCTTCCGTTAGAGCGGGCATGCTCAGATCCAGGCGCACAGGCCTGTGCTAATGCTTGAATCTGTCTACCCTCCCAGGAACGCTTGGATCCTCAGGTCTTTGAAATTCTGGAATTACAGTTGCATGCAACCACACCCAGTTTTATATAATGCTAGGAACCGTCCTCTAGGCTTTATGGATGGAAAGCAAACACTACTAGCTTAGCAACATCCCCTAGCCCAAAGTGGGATTTCTTTACACAGATCCTAAGAAAGAATTTACAGAAATAGGAAATGACAGAGCTGGAACTTTTAGAATCCAGAAGTTGGCAGTGCTAGATATGCAACCCAGGGTTCATTCGTGGTGGGCAAGTGTTCTGCCACTGAGCCACATGCCCAACCTAATGCTGCTTTTCAGTTTGTTTTGTTGTTTGTTTGTTTGTTTGTTTGTTTGTTTGGGGGAGGTTTCAAGACAGGGTTTCTCTGTATAGCCCTGGCTGTCCTGGAACTCACTTTGTAGACCAGGCTGGCCTCAAACTCAAAAATCCACCTGCCTCTGCCTCCCGAGTGCTGAGATTAAAGGCGTTCGCCACCACACCTGGCTCTAATACTGCTTTTCAAGAGGCAGTTTCCAAGGTTTTACATTAATGATAGAAAAGACTGAAAATAGTAGGGCATCGTCTCAACTGCATCTTCTAAAACTAGGAAAGGGGCCTTTTGGAATGGGGATAGCATAAGGACGAGATGTAGCTAAGAGTTTCCTGGTATCATGGCAGATCCTCAGGATCGCCACCAGAGGAGTCAGAGTCAATAGGGTTTTCATTGCTGCGCCCAGAGACTGAGTTACCACTGTTTCTGAGCTAAGTTTGTGTGGTGTTTTCTTCTCACGGCAATTCGACTGGGTTCCAGAGAGAAAGGTATGGTGCAAACCGTGGGTTTGTCTAATGTGGGCCACAAAGGCTGTGGGGGGGGGGGTTGAAGCCTGGGTGCTGGCGTGGTAGCGACCCGCCAGTGGGGACCTAGCGAGCTGGGTGGAGAGATTCTGGAGTTCTGAGCCAGAGATTTTCCATGAGATAATACCAGGTCGGCCATTGCCCCCCAGGGCATGGCCGGCCAACCCACCTGGGCAGAGTTGCCAGTACCCCGCAGTAGTGTAGGGAAGCTTGCAGGCCAAATTTTAATATTTCCCACAACAGCTCTACACACACACACACACACACACACACACACACACACACACACACGCTCTTCAAAAGTTTTGTTGGAAAATGTACTTTAATGTTATCCAAAACTGTAAGTTTAAAAAAAAAAAAAAAGAACCACCATTGGCTCTGGAGCTAGAGGGATCTCACAGTTAAGAGCTCACTCTTCTTCCAGAGGAGCTGAGTACAGCTCCCAGCACACAGCACACACATGTGGGCTCCAAACTATCTGTAACTCCACTTCCAGGGAATCTGACATATTTTTCTGACCGTCAGGAGCACCACACATGCATGTAGCACGCATGCACACAGGCAGAGCACACCGACACATAAAATAATGTGTTTGTTTTTAAAGCCACTTAAACTGAAGGTCTCAGAGATCTCTTCCAGCTTTGAGCATCAGCATCCCCCATGGTGCTGGAGGAATCCTAGGATCTCATGAATGTGAGGCAAGCATTCTACCAACTACGCTGTTAACACCCAAACCCAAAGGTTCGTGGTTTTTAAATAATCAACTGTGCAGTGTCACTGAGACCAGCATTATGTTAGTGGCCTGCTCATCAGTTTGTTATTTATGACAGCATCTTACAGCAGTATGCTTGGTTCTGGAGAAATACTACCAACCAGAAAAATTAACGTGATGACTTCAGATAGTCTGAGGGAGAATCAAAGCAGTAAAAATCATCGAGTTTTAAAGAACTGACAGTCAGGAGCTGGAGAGATGGCTCAGTGGGTAAGAGCACCCGACTGCTCTTCCTAAGGTCCAGAGTTCAAATCCCAGCAACCACATGGTGGCTCACAACCATCCGTATCGAGATCTGACTCCCTCTTCTGGAGTGTCTGAAGACAGCTACAATGTACTTACATATAATAAATAAATAAATCTTAAAAAAAAAAAAATTTAAAAGAGCACTGACTGCTCTTCCGAAGGTCCTGAGTTCAATTCCCGGCAACCACATGATGGCTCACAACCATCCGTAATGAGATCTGGCGCCCTCTTCTGGAGTGTCTGAAGACAGCTACAGTGTACTTACATATAATAAATAAATAAATCTTTAAAAAAAAAAAAAGAACTGACAGTCAGATATTGTCATGCTGGCCATGGAGGTGCACTGCATGGAATCCAAGAGAAGAAGCTGGTCAACCCACAAAACACCATGGCCGCTGCCTATCCCCAGCTAACCTCTAACTACCTCCAACTCTTTAACATCACTCCATCAATAGCACTAAATCTTACTGCAAAATTAGTTTGGACTACTACTCAGAACATTAATTTTTTTAACAATATTTTCAATAGATTAAATAAAGACCACTGTTCAGTTAAATGACAATGAGAATTTTTTAAATTCATTATAATGAAATGAATACCTACATGTGCCTGAACTTTTTAAAATATATGCTACCATTAAACAGACCAAAAACAAACAAACAAAAAACTAGGAAAGGACACAAACGCAGACAGTATTTTGGATTATACAAATTTGAATTCAATTTTTTATCTGGGTATTTTTAATATTCTTATCTTTTGTGCATGAACATTTTGCCTGCATTATGTGTGTGCACCATGTCTGCCTCATATGCAGAGGCCAGAAGAGGACTTTGAGACATTCCCTGGAGCTGGAGTTGATTCTGGTTACGAGCTGCTTTGTGGGGTTAAAGCTGATTTTGAGTCCTCTAAAAGAGCAGCAAATGTCCTTTAAGCACTAAACCATGCCTTCAGCCTCATTCTTTTATTTATTTATTTATTTATTTATTCATTCATTCATTCATTTATTTATCATATGTAAGTACACTGTAGCTGTCTTCAGACACTCCAGAAGAGGGCGTCAGATCTTGTTACAGATGGTTGTGAGCCACCATGTGGTTGCTGGGATTTGAACTCAGGACCTTTAGAAGAGCAGTCGGCGCTCTTAACCGCTGAGCCGTTTCACCAGCCCTCAGCCTAGTTCTTTATCATTGTTAGGTTGCGGTAAATCTCCAACCCAAATAAGCCTGGTCAATGAAAACACAACTCAGGTCATATGAATACAAGCTGCATGCCTAGATTGGGCGGATCTACCGCGACACTACTATATTTCCCGTCTATGAGACCCCTTGTAATTTGTGGTTTCTCCAGGCCACGTGCTTCTCCTCCATTCTCCTTCCACTCTCTCCTCCTTCGCCCCCAAACTTTGCAGCTCCACCTTCCCTTCTACTGCCAATCACCGGTTCTAGCCTTTATTTTACAAGTTAAGGTGGAGAGCAGGTTCACAAGAAGTCACCTGTATTTGTGATTCACTCCTCAGCCACAGCCCCCACCCCCACCCCCAAGCAGAATTATCATCAAAATACAAGACCTGGGCTATCCACAACATTGTTATTTAATAGTTTGGGTTGGTTGGTTGTTTTTTTTTTTTTTTTAGTCTGTATTAGTCAAGGTTCGAGTAATAGAACTTGAATCTCTATATATAGAAAGTGGATTTACTAAAATGACTTACAGGCTGCAGTGCAGCGAATCCAACAGTGGCTGGCCGTGAACAGAAACACAGTCTAACTGGATGAGCTAAACGGCTCAGTATATCCTGGAATTCCAGAAAAAGTAATCTCTAATGCCCGTAAAGGAAAGGACTTGCTGACAAAGGGAGGACAAGCAGGCAGAGCAGGAGCTTCCGTCTTCCATGTCTGTCCATCGCTTTCCAGCAGAAGGCATGGCTCAGATTAAAGTTGTCTTCCCACCTCATGATCCCGCCTCAAGATCCCAAGTAAAGGTCTTCCTACCTCAAAGATCTGGATTAGAAGGGGATCCACTTGCTTCAAATGAAGCAAATTTCTCACAGGTGTGTGCCTTTCAATTTTGGGTTTGGGGAAAGTCCAGGTAACAACCAAGAATAGCCTATACAAGTCTATGTCTTGTCAACCTGATGCATAATTATATCTTATGTCATGTTTAATTTCCAAATGAAATATATAATATAGCACCTAAACATAATATAATTATTCTACTGCAATTACAAATACATTATATATTTAACCAGGTCATAATCACACCTAACATAACTATCATCCATACAACTATAAACATATGTTTAGAAAAGGTGACAATATCCCTTGAGGGATATATTTTTCTAGTATCTCAAACTTAACTATGATAAACATTTATACTCTCTTAATTGATGTTCTATCATATGATAAATTGAGGAAAGAAAACACAGATATATGCTTAAACATTCTTAACAAAACAAGACAGAAACACTCAACCATAATCTTTGTTTCTGTAACTGGTCACATGGCATTAACTAGTATTTTTTTTACTTTGTTTTTCTAGACAGAGTTTTTCTGTGTAGACCTGGCTGTCTTAGAACTAGCTCTGTAGACCAAACTGGCCTCCAACTCACAGAGATCCATCCACCTACCTCTGCCTCCCAAGTGCTGGCATTAAAGGTGTGGGATACCATACCTGGCTCTTAGCTGGTTGTTTATAGCTGGTGTTTATAACTACCTTCCTCTACTACCCATTCTGTATTTCCTCTACCTTCCACAAGAATCTCAGGAGGTCTTGGTTCTTTTCCTGGAGGAGTGACCCATACCTTCATTTCTGGTGTGCCTGTGCCCTTTGTCATCCTGCCTGAGTTAGGCTCTTGTAGTTTCCCATTGACTTTAATCACAGGATACAGTACCACAAAGAGATGCCCTAAGAGATCTCCTACACTCCTGACATAATCTTTCTTGCCTCCATTGTGAAGAAGCAATCCAATCTCCCCTTGGTGATCTGGATCTATCACCCCTCCACTGTTACTCTTTTCTTAGCATATTGGTTTAAAGGCATTAGAAGCCTAGAGTGGCAAGGGGAAAGTCTGAGCTTCCAGGTGAATGAAATGTTTGTTGTGATTCCTGGTAGAAGTGCTGCCTCCCTACTCAGGAACCAAAATTTCTAGGCTAACAAGAGTTATAAGGCCTAGAGATCTGCAAGCAAAATGTTTCCTAGTGGATCATTAGTCGTGATAATGAGTAGGACTATTCCCTTTTCCATTCCTTTATTCCTGGACCTGTGGATCCTGGCTATGGGAGAAATCACTGTATTTTGGACACTGACTAAAAGAATATCCTGCCTCTTGCCCCAACCCTCCAGGCTGCTGCCACCTAATTGGAAGTGTAATTGTGTCTTCCAAAGGCCATTCCATCTTCTTATCAAGCCAGCTCCTTCAAGATGGTGGGGAACGTGGCAAGATTCCATGATTGTGGGCCCACTGTTGTACTTCTCTGGCTATGGAATTAGTTCCTTGGTCAGAAGCAATACTGTGGAATACCATGGCAGTGCATAAGGCATTATGTTTAGGAAAGTCAAATCCATAACCAGAATGGGTATCTACTCCTGTAAGAACAAAGCATTGTCCTTTCCATGGAGGAAGTGGTCCAGTATTATCAGCTGCTACCAGGTCAACTCAGGGACGGTGCATATATAGGATCTGGCTTTTAGCAGCATCTGTAGCCAGGTCAGCATTGGTGAGTGGAAGCCCATGCTGCTAAGCCCATGCATATCCCTCATCTCTGCCTCCATGGCCACTTTGTTTATGGGCCTATCCTGTCACCTTGATTCTCAGCTAAAGCCACCTTTTGATGAACATTTACATGGGACACAAGTATCTTCCCATCCTTTGCCCATTTGGAGAGCTCTAGCCACATACTTCTTCCCCAGATGTCTTTCTCATGTATTTTCTAATCTTGCTCTTTCCAAGTCCCTGACCATCTAGCCAATCCACGAATCTGAACAATCACACATCTGGCAATTTTTCCTTCCAAGCAAAATGTGTACAGCCTGAAGTTCAACCCACTGAAGATTTTCCTTCAGTGGTGTCTTTCAGGGATGTCCCAGAAAGGGATTGTAATGCTGCAGCTGTCCCATTCTAGGTGGTGCCTTCATAACATGCAGAACTATCATGAAGCCATGCCTTTTCCTCCGTCAACCGGTCATAAGGCACACCCCCATGAGCTAGAGGTGCACGCTTGGCAACAGATGGCATTGTAATAGTAGGAACCATTTACATGGGCAGCTTCTTCATGTAACTTGCTTATGCCTTCAGGACCTGCTCGGGCATGATCACGTATATACCACTTCTATTTGATAACAGATTGCTGCTGTACGTGTCCTGCATCATGACTTGTTGGGTCAGAAACATCCAGCTCATGATGGGCAGCTCAGGTCTAATGGTAACTCGGTGGCCCACTGTCCAAAGTTCAATTTCCATAAAGGCCCAACAGCAAGCCAAAAGCTATCTTTCGAAGGGAGGATCATTGTATGCAGATGATATAGAGCCTTGCTACAAAAGCCCAAAGGTCTCTTCTGTGATTCACCTATAGAGGCCTGCAAAGGCTCCAAACAGCATACCTATCTGCCACTGCCACTTCAAGGACTACCAGGTCTAAGGGCTCATATGTTCCAAGTGGTAGAACAGCCTGCACAGCGGCTTAGACCTATTGAAGAGCCTTCTCCTGTTCCACACAAAGCTAGTAGCTTTCTGAGTCTCTTGGTATATGGGCAGGAGTAACACACCCAAGTGAAGAATGTGCTGTCTCCAGAATGCAAATAGACCCAGTAAATGTCGTTGCTTCTTTCTTGGTGGTGGGAGACACCAGGTGCAATAACATCCTTCACCTTAGAAGGAACATCTCTGCATGCCCCATGCAACTGGACTCCTAAGATTTTCACTGAGGTAGATGGTCCTTGAATTTTGGTTGGATTTATTTCCCATTCTCTGATATGCATATTGTTACCAATCAGTACAAAGTGGTTGCTCCCTCTTGCTTGCTTGATCTAATCAGCATAATGCTGCCAATATAGTGCACCGATGCAATATTTTATGGAAGAAACAGACAATCAAGATTCCTTCTAACTTAGACACAGGGCTGGAGAGTTAATATATACTTGGGGTAAAACAGTAAAGGTACAATGCTGGCATTGCCAACTAAAAGCAAATTACTTCTGATAGGCCTTATGGGCAGATACCCAGAAAAGGGCATTTGCTATATCAATAGTTGCATACCATATTGTATAGGGGATGTATTAATCTGTTCAAGTAAGACACTACATCTGCTACAGCAGTTGCAATCAGAGTCAGTACTTCATTGAATTTTCAGTGACCAACTGTCATGCTCCATGATCCACCTGTCCTGGACATTAGCCAAAAGGAAATGTGGTGGCAGCCATCACCCAGCATCTTTCAAGTCCTTGATGGTGGCACTAGTTTTCTAATTATTTCAGACATTTGACACTGTCTTTGATTCACTATTTTCCCTAGCAGAGGCAACTCCAGTAGCTTCCATTTAGTCTTTCCAACCTTAATAGCCCTCATTCCAAAAGTTAAGGAACTAATGTACAACATCTGCCAAGGTCTAAGTCTATCTACCCCAATTCTACATTCGGGGGCTGGTGATGAGTCCAGGAATCCACGGGACCTTTGTGTGTGTCAGACTCCAGCCACTCCCTAACCTCTTATGTCCATAAGCTCCCGCTTTAATGGGAGGGCCACAATGTTTCTTGAGGTCTCCTAGAATCTCTGCTGGTTCAGAACCAGCATCCAGCAGTTGAACCATCTCATTGTTTCTTTTCCTCCATTGTTCAGTTTCCCCTGTAAAAGACCACAGATCCCTCTGAGGAAGGGCTGGAGAAAGACTAACAGCAAATGTTTCCATGTTTTATCCACGTCCTTCCTTAGGGGAACCTGACTGTCCTTTCACTCAAGGGGTTCTGGGTCTGCCAGCTGGCTCAAGTCTGGAAATTGATTCATGGGCCGAGATTCCCCTTTGCTGTGATCCAGTGTAGCCTTTTCATTTGTTTGAGAACTTTTTGGCTTCTACAGATGAAACAAAAATTCAGTGGCTTCTTATCTATTTCCTGCCTGGAAACACCATGAGTAATTAGTAGCACTAAATGTCCACATGAGTCACCCACCATTAAATTCACTTTGCCTGTGCTGACCATTATGGGTCAGGCCACTATGAACATTGCTTTGCCTATGCTGCCCATTATAACTACCCTAACAGTTTTAATGTACCTATAAGTCACCTTGCTTTTGGTGATTCAGTGCTGGCGCCCAGCCCCTGCTACTTATTGGGGTCCAATTAAATTCCATTCAATCCGTTAACTGGGCAGCAGCATCTTCAACCTTAAGGTCTGGCACAAGGAAAGGGGCAACAATAAAGCTCTTCAAATGTGCTGGTGCCCCTCTCACTATTTTGTGTCTTATAGGACTCATGAGGGCATGTCTTCTGAGCCTTCTCATCATGGAGGGTTAGGTTTTACAGAGTACCCGCTGTAGCATTGCAATTTCCCCAAACCTTACAATCCCTTCATCAACACGAAGCCAAGGGATATCAGGCATACTCCAGAAGTAAGCCATCTTTTGACAAATACTTCACCCAACCATTTAAACAAACTTTTGACACTTTTTTTTAACTGTGTAAGTTTACATATTCAACCTAGAATCTCCACTTAGAGGGCCCATGTCAATAATCTCAGCCTTTTCTAGTTTTATGACCTTCTACCATTATCCCATACCCTTAAAATCCATTCCCACACATATTCCCCAGACTTCTGCTTGAATCAACAAACACATTAGGCTTTTTAATAATATAGCACACCTCCTCAAGGACAATACTTTTCTACCTCCCCTCTAGGAACCTGCTTTGCCTTGAATTTAGTTACAGATCTAGAGCAAATATTGGTGGGCCCTGAAGGACATTAGTATTGTCTTGAGTGGCATCTCCTTCAGAGAAAGTCACATCTGGCTTAGCAAATGATGAAGGATTTATTTCCTGGATCAAAGGCAGAAAAGACAATATGTCAGGGGTAGACAAGCTCATTTTCTGCTGAGGGTGGAAAGACTTTTTTTGTTCTTGTTTTTGGTTTTTTTTTTGTTTTGTTTTGTTTGTTTTGGTTTTGTTTTGTTTTGTTTTGTTTTGTTTTGTTGTTTTTTCGAGACAGGGTTTCTCTGTATAGCCCTGACTGTCCTGGAACTCACTCTGTAGACCAGGCTGGCCTCGAACTCAGAAATCCGCCTGCCTCTGCCTCCCGAGTGCTGGGATTAAAGGCGTGTGCCACCACGCCCAGCTTTTGTTTTTGTTTTGTTTTTTGAGACAAATTTCTCTGTGTAGACCAGGCACCAGGCTAACCTCAAAATTAAAATGTCTTCCTGCCTCTGCCTCCTGAGTGCTAGGGTTAAAGGCGTGCACCACCACATCCCTTGGCACCACCACACCTGAGAAAATAGAGACTATTTTTTCAGGTGAGATAAACCCTTGTGAATCTGAAGGTTCAAAGTTCTCAGCTTCAGTAGGCGCCTCCCACGCATCCCATCCCAAGTTAAAGGATTCCCCTTAACCACTGACACGCTCCAAGCTGGAGCTTGAGTTTTCCTTGTAATTCAGTGTGATTGTCTACAACTTAGGCTTCCTGGCTGCTGGAAAGATGATTCCCTTCCAGGGCACAGTGAAGCCTTTAGAGTGCTGATGGGCATCTGGAGCCAGCTTTATCACTGCCCTTCACTGTATTCTGCTAGACATTGGTTAATTCTACCAAAGAGCTCATTTCTATCCTTTTTAAGTTTTTCCAGAGATGCTAGGAGCAACCAATATCATCATTTTCCTTATTTTTACACAAGCTCTCAAAGGTTTCATATATTAGGACATCAAATTCATTGCCACTCACCATTGGTGAATCATGGTGCTGAAATGCATTTATCTTAAGTTTATAATATAGTTCACACCATGGGCTTCAGTAAATGCAATGGCTTCAGTAGCTGTATGTGTTGGTGAGTTGAAGTTTATTCCAGATATTTAAAAAAGATTCATCCTTATACTTCTGTTGTTCTAGAACCAGTTCTGGTACCAAAATATGTAGTAACAGAATCTATCTATCTATCTATCTATCTATCTATCTATCTATCTATCTATCTATCTATCTATCTAAAATTCCATATATATGTGCGATTATACACACACACACACATATGGGATTTTAGTAGAATGACTTACAGAATGTGGTCCAGCTAATCAGACAATGGCTGCTTATGTATGGAAAGTCCACGAATGCAGTAGTTGCTCAGTCCATGAGGCTGGATGACTGGGCTAATCTTCAGTACACACTGGAATTCCCAAAGACAAAGGTTCTGATGCCAGTGACAGAATGGACTTAGCATCTTGAGTGAGGGCAAGCAAGCCAAGAGCAAAGGCTTCCTTCTGCCATTCTAAAGCTTTGGAATGATCTCTCTCTAAAAATATTTTGATTGTGGGATGTGTGTGTGTGTGTGTGTGTGTGTGTGTGTGTATACACGTGTTTACTCGAGCACACACTTGTGCAAGTAAGCATGTGCAGACACGTACTTGCAGAAGCCAGATATGTCACATTCTTTGGAACCAGAGCAAAAGCAGTTGAGCCGAACAATATGCAGGCCAGAAACTGCACTCAGGTTCCCTGGGAGGGCAGGAAGCTCTGCTAACCACTGAGCATCTTTCCTGGCCTGCGATTTCAGTTTTTAGGGTTTGATCTGTTGTTCTACATTTTTTTTTTAATTTTTTCCTTGAAATGTTGGGACTCAAACTCAGGACCTTAAACACGCTTCACAAATGTTTTGACACACAGCAGTACCACCAGCCCAGGAAAGAATTTTCTTTTTCTTTGAGAAAGTCTCTCTTGCCTACACTGGTACCAGCCTCCTGGGCTCAGCTGACCTTTCAACCTCAGCAGAACACCCCAGCAGACATCCCAGGAGTGTGCCACCACACCCAGCTTCCGGGAAATAAAATTTACCTCTTACACAAGGAGCCAGTTAGGGAACATTTTTTTATTACAGTTACAATTCTTAGATGTATCATGTGGCAATGTTATTACCACAGCCAAGCCTAAGCAGGTGTTCACCCACATCTGACCAGCAGCCCTGCAGCAGGTACAAGATAGTACAGCTTCTCATAAAGGCTGAATTTCAAAAAGTATACCACGCCCAACACAGCGCTATTTGTATAAAACAGGCCCAGGACTTTGAACCTTCATCAGACTGGCAACTCCACAGGCTCATAGTTGTGAGTTCCTGAATGGAAGGAGAAAGCAAACGCAGGTGGCTTTAGCACTTGGCCTCCGGTGACTCTCCTGCACAAATTGCATGCTGTTGGTGATCACTGAAAGTGAAGTGCGTTTCCATGTGCAAAGGGACATGTGAGCCTGTCAATTGCACTTGGGAGAGTCCTTCTCACATAAAATGGAGGGGAAGAAGAGGTATTTCAGGTGGTACTCGGTCCCTGCCAGGCAGTAAGCCAGCTCCTCGTCACACCTGCACAAAAGTTCTTGGCATTTGTTCTCTGCTGGTCCTGGAAGAAGTATGGAAACTGAGGTTAGAGCAGAGACTCAGAGGCACATGAGAATAAGTGCCAGGGGAGTGTAAGCTGGAGGCAGGACGGGTTATAGTTTGCATTTATGTGACATGTGATAATTTCCCATTTGAAGACCACTTGAAGAGGTAGCAATGACAGCCAGCTTCTACAAGAAAGGGAGTTGACAGACTGGAGAGATGGCTCAACAGTTAAGAGCACTGACTGCTCTTCCAAAGGTCCTGAGTTCAATTCCCAGCAACCACACGGTGACTCACAACCATCCATAATAGAATCCGACACCCTCTTCTGGTGTGTCTGAAGACAGCTACAATGTACTCATATAAATAAAATAAATGAATCATTAAAAAACAAAAAACAAAAAAAAAAAAAGAAAGAAGAAAGAAAGGGACTAGGCATGCCAAATGGAAAGTCCAAATTCCATACAAGCTTGTGTCTTCTCTTCTTTGTCAATAATACACGATTTCACTTAGGAATCCATTCAGGTAAGGCTGGGTGCCTAGCAACCATCAGGCCTCAGTTTGCAGTTCTTACTCTGAGTTGTGTGACCTTCTCCACCCTTTATGTTAAACAGAAACAGCGGAGGGTAGAGCTCAGTGGTAGAGTACTTGCCTGGCTTATATGAAGCCCTGGGTTCCATTCCTGCCACCACCAAAACAAATAGGTTAAGTAAATAGGACATGATCATTCCCCACTTCACATGGCAAGCACACATCCTGGGTGAGATAGGCTGTTACACAGTTCCCATCCCAGAGTTTGGGATGCCCCTGAGTTGGTAGAAAGACTGCTTAACATGCACAAAAACCCTAGGCTCTATCTCTAGCACCAAATAAACTGGCATCATGTCACATTCATGTAACCCCAGCAAGTGTGAGGAAGAGGCAGAAGGATCTGACATTCAAGATGATCCCTGACTACCTAGCATGAAGCCAGCATGGGCTGCAAGAGACCCTGACTCAAAAAATGGGGCCTAGCTGGAGGAGACAGTCACTAGGAGCATGTCTCTGAAGACTACGCGTAGTCCCCAGTCCCTTCCTCCTTCCTTGTCTGTCTCCCATAAAGCAAACAGTCTCCTCCCTGGAACTCCCTCTGCCATGAAAGTCAGCCGTATCATGGGTGAAGGACATGGAATCAACCACAATGAAACCTCTGAACTGCCAAGAGCTTGAGAACATGGTCTGTAAGGCAAGTTCCAGGCCAGCCATGGCCAAATAGTGAGATAATCTCAAAAAAAAAAAAAAAAAAAGAGGAGGGAGAGGTAGTCTGTTAATTTGAGGGCTGAGGATGTAGCTCAGTAGTATTCACCTAACATACATGGGGCAGGCACTAGGCTCAACCCCCAGCACTGCAAAAGAATTGTTTCTCAATGGCTAGTTCTACATCAACTTGATACAAGTTAAAGAGTCATCCAAGAGGAAGGAACCTCAATTGAGGAAGTACTTCCATAAGAGCAGGCTGTAGGCAGACCTGGGCCTCTTTACTAATTAGTGATTGACTGGGGTGGGGACGGGGGACACTCAGCCTATTGTGGGTGGTGCCATCCCTGAGTAGGTGGTCCTGAGTTCTATAAGAAAGCAGACTGAGCAAGCCAGTAAGCAGCACCCCCCACCATGGCCTCTGCATCAGCTCCAGCCTCCCCGTTCCTGCACTGTTTGAGTTCCTGTCCTGACTTCCTTCAGTGATGAACTGTGATGTGAAAGCAGAAGCCAAATAAATTCTTTCCCCACACCAAGTTGCTTTGGTCATGGAGTCATTTCCACAACAGTCACTGTAAGACAGTTAGCTTATTGACTAAATATTAAGTAATTAATTAAACAAATTTGTTTAAGTACATTAACAATGTTAGTATTCATTTAATTCTTCATTTCTATTACCAAAAAGACACTGTGTGCACCTTAACCAGCCACTCCTCATGTTCCCCCTGCTGATCCTGAGTCTCTTGTGTCTGCAGAGATTGACTGTCTCATACAGATGGAGTCATGTGACCTGTTGAACCCGGTTCCTGTCACTCTGCATCATGTTCTTAAAGTTTATTATGCCCATGTTACAGCAGATGTGGTACGTCTGCTTTTATTTGGGAGGATGCTGGAGAGATGACTCAGAGTTTAAGAGCACTTGTTCTTATAAAGGACCTCGGTTTGATTCGCAGCACCCACCAGCTCAGAAGAGTCTCTAACTCTGATTCTTTTTTTTTTTTAAATTATGTATTTTCCTCATTTACATTTCCAATGCTATCCCAAAAGTTCCCCATACCCTCCCCCCCACTCCCCTACCCACTCACTCCCCCTTTTTGGCCCTGGCGTTCCCCTGCACTGGGGCATATAAAGTTTGCAAGTCCAATGGTCCTCTCTTTCCAGTGATAGCCGACTAGGCCATCTTTTGATACATATGCAGCTAGAGTCAAGAGCTCCGGGGTACTGGTTAGTTCATAATGTTGTTCCACCTATAGGGTTGCAGACTCCTTTAGCTCCTTGGGTACTTTCTCTAGCTCCTCCATTGGGGGCCCTGTGATACATCCAATAGCTGACTGTGAGCATCCACTTCTGTGTTGGCTAGGCCCCGGCATAGTCTCACAAGAGAGAGCTATATCTGGGTCCTTTCAGCAAAATCTTGCTAGTGTGTGCAATGGTGTCAGCGTTTGGAAGCTGATTATGGGATGGATCCCCGGATATGGCAGCTCTAGATGGTCCATTTAACTCTGATTCTGTATGATGCCCTCTTCTGTCTTCTGTCGGCACCAGGCACTTGCTGCCAAGCTGAGAAACCTTGGTCCCAGAGCTCACATGGTGAAAGGAGAGCTGATTTCTGCAAGTTTTTCTCTGACTATCACATATGCATGTGCATGCATACACACAAGGAAAGAAAGACAGAGGAGGGGGTAGGAGGAAAGGGAAGAGAAGGAAGGAGGGAGGGAAGGAGAGAGGGAGGGAGGAACAATGTGGAAAGAGTAAGCCAGGTCTTTATATTATTTCCAGTGCTCATATAAACCTAGCAACTTTTTTTCCCTAAGTTTTCATTCTTAAAATTGTTTTATTTCATTTATTTTTTTCTGTTTGTTCGTGTTCACAGAATGATTATGGAGGTCAGAGAACAAATCAAAGAAATCGGTTCTCTCCTGTGACCATGTGAGGATTAAACTCAGGCCATTAGGCTGGGGAGGAGAGCATCTTTAACCACTAAAACCATCTTGCTGGCCCACAACTATGTGTTATTTTCCCATTTTACAAAGTGAGGCTGGAAGGGATTACTCAGCCAAGGTCACAGACCTGGGAAGGAGTCACCAGGATTACAACCTAGAGTCAGTCCTCCCCCTGGCAAGAAAGACTTTCAAAAGTAAGGCAGGTTCACCTCTCCATGTCCTGAGAGCCGAGGAAGCTCACTGTTCCAGAAGAATGAAAATTTGGAGGGAGTGAGCCTTGCTGGTGCCACTTGGAATCCCAGCAATCGAGAGACTAAGACAGAAGTTTGAAAAGTTCAGGCCAGTCAGCCTGGGCTATGGTGTGAAACTATTATCTCAAAAATAAATAAATAATATATAAAGGAAAAGGAAAAATAGCTTCCATGGGTTATACTTAAAATTAAAGCCTGCTAGTAAATATTATTATAAGCTGAAAATTTTAAATATATTTGTCAGGCCCATAAATGGAAAAAAGGCCAAACCTGTAATTAAATAAACAACTATGCTCAGAATATCTCTAAGCAGACTAACAGAATATTTTTGTTGAAAATGCATAACAGAGACCTTGGCTCTTTCCTCCGGGAAAGAGCTCTGAAAACAAACAGAGGCTCCACCAGCAAACACAGCAGTGAACATTCCCTGAATACCATTTCCACATGCGTGTTTTTGAGAACATGCACACTAAAGGGGAGGGTAGGAAAGCTATAAGAAGTATTTTCCCACAAAGCCTCTTTGCCCGTGCTAGCAGTTCATGGACAAGTCACTTCTTACCCAGGGCCTCCATTCCCAACACAAAATGAAAGGTGAGTTGAGTTGAAGCAGAATGCTTGCCTTGCATGTACAAAGCTCCAGGTTCCATTACCAGCACCACCTGTCCAGAAGTAGAGGCAGGAGGATCACAATTTCTGTGTCATCCTAGACTACACAGTGTGTTTGAAATCGGCTCGGGACATATGAGGCTTTATCTCAAAGAAAGACGGTTAAATAAGATCACGGCGCCTGGTGCACAGTCATGGTCATATGCCATGACAAGGGTATGGTGATGCATGGATGCAAATCTCCATGAGGTGAAGGCCAGCTTGGTACGTAGCAAAAGCCAAGACAGCCAGGACAACATAGAAAGACTCTGTCTCAAACAACACAAAACAAAACCAAAAAATAAACTTAAAAAAGGGGGTGGAGGGTTTTAATGTCTCCACAGTGATTCAACTTCACTTTTTTTTTTCTGTCTGTTTGTTTTGTTTTGTTTTTCGAGACAGGGTTTCTCTGTGTAGTCTTGGCTGCCCTGGAACTCACTTTGTAGACCAGGCTGGCCTCGAACTCAGAAATTCACCTGCCTCTGCCTCCTGAGTGCTGGGATAAAAGGCGTGTGCTACCACGCCCGGCTTCAACTTCACTCTTTTTTTTTTTTTTTTTTTTTTTTTTACAGAAGCCAGGGAGCAGGAGCCTGCTAGGACTCACTCAGCTTTCTTTTTTTTTTTTTTTTTTTAATTTTTATTTATTTATTACATGTAAGTACACTGTAACTGTCTTCAGACACTCCAGAAGAGGGCGTCAGATCTCGTTACAGATGGTTGTGAGCCACCATGTGGTTGCTGGGATTTGAACTCTGGACCTTCGGAAGAGCAGTAGGGTGCTCTTACCCACTGAGCCATCTCACCAGCCCTCAACTTCACTCTTTAAAACAGTTTTTTCTATGTATTTCTTTTGGTTTGGAAGGGTTCCATTTCTTTGACGGGGAAAGGCAGGAATACACACATACCACAGCACATTTTGGTTTGTCATTTTACTATGTGGGTCTCATGGATCAAACTCAGGTCATCAGACTTGACATCAAACACCTTTCTCCGCTGAGCCATCTGGCCCACCACAACTTTATACTACCAGCTCTGCCTTCCCTCTAGGGAACCCGGGCCAAGAGCAGTGCATATGAAGCTGGTCACCCAAGGTGTTCCTGCTCTTTCTGCCTCCAGAGCAGACAGACCCCAGAAGCTGAGGTTTTAGTGGAGAGTCAGAGGGTGGGAGAGGAAGGGGGAAAACAAAACACACACACACACACAGCCTCAATCTGTTTAACATGTTTTGAACTCTTTTTTTTTTTTCATCCTACAATACCAACTTCCAGGTAAGGAAACTGAAGCCCAAATGGATTGTTATCACTTCGGTGTACTACGACCATCGCCCATCTACGGTCAAGTGATTTTCAACAAAGGTGCTAATGCTATTCAAGAGAGAATGATCTTTTTAACAGTGTTGAGACAGCTGTATGACAATATGCCAAAAAATGAAGTCAGACCTACCCCCACTGTTTGTATGAAAAGTTAACTCAAAGTGGGCCACTGCCAAAAATCTCAGACTATTAGAAGAAATAGAAGAAGACAGACAGGTAAATCTCTGCGGTGCTCTATTCTCAGTGGGCTCTTGGCTTGCTTGGTTTTTGTTCTTTTGAGACAGGGTTTCTCCTTGTAGCCCTGTCTGTCTTAGAACTCACTCTGTAGACCAGGCTGGCCTGCCTCTGCCTCCCGAGTGCTGGGGTTAAAGGTGTATAGTCAGCACCACCCGGCTCTCAATGGATGCTTAAGGTATCAGCATAACTGACGAGGATGTCAGTAAAATGAAAAACGTCTGTGTTTCAAGGACGTTATTCTGAAGGGAGGACAACCCACAGAAAGGAGAGCAGCCACAAGAAGGGCTGAAAATTCAAAACATAAACAATTCTCATAACAGCAAAAAAACAATCCTATTGAAAGATGTATGTGGAGGGGCTCAGTAAAGAGCCTGACACAGTGGCCAGTCTGTTGGGGGAAGGGTTTTGTTGTGGATGAGAAAGAAAATAACCAGAGGCAAGTGTAAGAGTCCAGAGCAGAAGCCGGGTGTGGTGGCGCACGCCTTTAATCCCAGCACTCGGGAGGCAGAGGTAGGCGGATTTCTGAGTTCGAGGCCAGCCTGGTCTACAAAGTGAGTTCCAGGACAGCCAGGGCTACACAGAGAAACCCTGTCTGGAAAAAAAAAAAAAAAAAAAAAAAAGAGTCCAGAGCAGAGAATAAAAAAACAAAACAAAACCTCTAAACTGGATGTCACCAGGGCTATCTGCAAGGTAGATAGAATGGAGACTGCAAATGAGAGAATGGAGAGACGGAGAGAGAAGGGCAGGGAAATAAGGATGAGTAGCTGCTGGAAGACAAGCGGAGCAGGCCTGGGAGTTCTAGGTAGAAGAGGAGTTGAGAGGGGCAGGATACTATCTGCAAGGTAGATAGAATGGAGACTGCAAATGAGAGAATGGAGAGACGGAGAGAGAAGGGCAGGGAAATAAGGATGAGTAGCTGCTGGAAGACAAGCGGAGCAGGCCTGGGAGTTCTAGGTAGAAGAGGAGTTGAGAGGGGCAGGATACTAGGTGAGGGCTTTGAAATATATAGTAGGTACTTGTGAATAGGGACTACAGGAGCCTGGAAGCTAGCATGGGTCTGGATATACCCCTTTGATACATACAGCTTATATCTGCCACAGGTGTGTGTCAATGGAGAACCATATATCCCTTCTGCCACAGATAAGGGAAGTGACTTCTTTTTGTAGATAAAAAAACCTGTTCCTGATAAATGTTGGCTTTTATCTAAGCCCCAGAAATCCTCCTATAGTCCAAGGAGATGAAATACCTATGATCCAGAATCCAGGAAGAAAAGACAGACAGAACAATGGTTCAAGGCCAGCCTGGGCTATGTGGGACCCAGTCTTAAAAAGCAACCAAAACTCCAGGCAGTGGTGGTGCATGCCTTTCACCTCAGCAATTGAGAGGCAGAGGCAGGTGGATCTATCTCTTTTGAGTTTGAGACTAGTGTGGTCTACATAGTGAGTTCTAGGACAGCCCAAGGCTTCACAATGAAACCCTGTCTGAGAGAGAGAGAGAGAGAGAGAGAGAGAGAGAGAGAGAGAGAGAGAGAGAGAGAGAGAGAAGAAGAAGAAGAAGAAGAAGAAGAAGAAGAAGAAGAAGAAGAAGAAGAAGAAGAAGAAGCAGCAGCAGCACTCTGTTGGAATGACCTTCCCCCACACATTGTGTCAAATGGCTTGTAGGGTATGTCCCTGTATTTTTAATTGGTAATTGCTGTTCTGGAACAAAACTAAGTACTGGCAGAATTTTTGGTATTGTCCTCTCAGTGGCCCATTCCCAGCCTTTTATATGTAAATGTTTGTCCTCCCCACCTGACCAAAAGATGATTTTCTGAGATTACTATGTTAAAAAGCAAGCGGCTAGGAGGGCAGTCAGATAGCCCTCATCCAGGCCAAAGGGCAACCCAGAGAACCGGATCCACGCGGCCCTGCAGCTGATTGGTTCAGACTGGAGTGTGGCTTTTTAGAGAATAAAGAGCTGGCTTCCAGCTGGGGCGGAACGAGAGAGGCAGGAAGGAGAGGCGTGAGGGTGAGAACCCAGTGAGTTGGCAATAGGAGACAGAAGCATGATGGGAAGGAAGCAGGGAGGTAAAGAGACAGATAGACCAACGTAGTGGGGATGCAACGGCAGGAAGTCGGGTTAAGGTAGATCATAGCTGAGAGTCTGCCCCAGCGAAAGGCCAACAGCCTAATACTATATAAATGTCTCCACGTTTTCATCAGTAAATCTCAAGTGGACTCTGCCAAAGCCCCGAAATAGCAATCAAAATTTTTTAAAAAGAAGAAAGCGAGAGCAAGAACTAGAAATTATGAGTAATGGCAAATCTGAACAAAATCTTGATCCACCTATATTTATTTGTGATTTGTGAGTGTACACAGGAGGTCAGGACAGCTCGTTAGAGCCAGTTCTCGCCTTCCACCCTGTGGGTCCTGGGGGTTGGACTCAGACCATTGGGCCTGGCAGCAAATGCCTGTGCATGTTAAGCCAGCTTGCCAGCTTGCCTATATGCTTTAAAGGGAAGACAGAGACAGAGAGAGACAAAGAGAGAGAGAGAGACAGAGACGCCTGAAGGGTACATGAGAGGGTTAGGCAGGAAGAAAGAAGGGAGACACCATGCAATTACAAGTTCTAAAAATAAAAATAATTTAAAAAAATTTTAAATGTTAATTTTTTTCAGTGTGGTGATGGAACCCAGGCTGTCAATATTCTCAGCAAGTGCTCTACCAATGAGCTCCCTGAATTCCCAGCCCAGCTAAAGCAAATCTGGCCTGGGGAGGATGGTTCACTGGTTCAGATTACCTCCTGGTCTTCCAAAGCACCCGAGTTTGGTCCCCAGACCTACACTGGAGTGGCTCTAAGCTACAAAGGAATCCGATGCAAATACTGAAGTCAAGAGCACTGATCATTGAAATAATAACAATAGTAAATATATAACTTAATATATTCATAATTATAATTTAATATTTATCTAGTAATAGTATAAAGCAATGAAATTTGTATTGTGTTTATTCTTATTTAAAAGAAAAAAGGAGAGAGCCAGGGCTGTGGGGCTCAGTGGAGAGCACTTGTTTAGCAAGTTTGAGGCCCAGGTCTAACCCCTAGTACCATCAAAAAGAAAAATAGAAAAAGGGGGAGGAGCCAGTCACCTACTTTGTTTGCAGCTCCTCAGAGTACTGGATCTCTGCCCCACTGTATTCCTACCCACAGTTCATCTGTGTGATCACGCACTCCGAGTATTTAAAGTCAGTTCTGCATTTAAAGTTATTTGAAAGAAAACTATAAATGGAGGGGCACCATTAAGCCTTAGTCTCTGTCACCCAGGCTCCCCACAACTGCACAAGTATTCTACCATTAGCTACTTCCCTGACTGCCCAGTAGCCTTAAAGGTAAGTGTCTTACTTCCAGGCTAGGTGGAGCATACTTGTAATCCTAGCACTTGGCATGCTGGATCAGTAGTAGACCTAGGGAAGGAAGAAGGCCTCGGTCTCCACCCTCAGATCCAGGGAGGTAAGGGACAAAATTACATAGTATCACCAGCTCTATATTTAGATTTTTTTTTAATTTTCTTTTGTTTGTTTAGTTGGCTGGTTTTATTGTTGATATTTTGTTTGAGTCAGGCTCTCAAATGGTTCTGCCTCATCCTTTGTCCAGCTTAGAGTATATTCTACAGTTTGGCTGCACCATGAACACATCGCCAATCCCCTCCTATGGACTTTTAGGTTGTTCACACCTAGTATCTTTCTCTCCTTTTGGTCCACACACTGAATACCTACATGAGTACGTGTGTTACAAGGGTTCGATGACGTTATTATGTGGTCTGTGGATAGCTACAAGCAGTGGTACCTTACCACAAGGGTACAGGAGCCATTGGGATCTGCAGGATGTCCAGTGGGCACTTGGGGAAGTCACACGGCATAGGGCACTCACCACACAGGATGTGATGGTCCATGCACTTCCATGGGTAGCGGTCTAACTTAGGGCTGCAGCCAGCGTCCTGAGCCCGAGAGTAGCAGCAGTCGTGGTGGTAGCAGCACCTGAAGGTGAGAGTGGGCAGATCATAGCTGTGTAAAAGCGGGAATTCTGCTAGCCTTGCCATCTGACAAAGATTCTCAAGGAGCTAGTGTCCTCTGATGGACACACTGTCCCTCACAGTACCAGTCCCGGAGAAAAATTGTACCAGCTGAACATAACTGCCCAGACTCTCCCTGACTTTGCCTATCTACCCCTGCCTGCCTCCTTGTAACTCTGAGCCCCAACTACCCTGGAAATCTTCCCTTCCTTCCTGGGTCTGGGTTGTGCCTTCTGCCTGGACAACCCAATGACCTTCTTGGCCATTAGGTGTGAGGAGCCATCTAGGTTATACTAAAGGCATGCAAGGGAATCCAATGCAGATACTGAAGTCAAGTGCACTGATAATTGAAATAATAACAATAGTGTGGGGCAATGGGCTATGCACAGACAGTCTGGTCTCCAGTCGAGCTGAGGTGTGGAACCCCCAATACCTAGTGATGATAATTCACCTACATGGGACGGTAGACATTCCCTCATGTCTCCTGGAACCCTGGCTCCTGTCGAAGTTACCGCCCCCCAAAGTCCCCACAGGAGAAGTGTGACTTTTAGTCACTGTCCCCACTCGATGGGGTCAGTGGCTTAGATGCCCACCCAGGGCTGAGTGGAAAGCATCTGGCAGCCCTCCTGCATCTGCCTGCCCAGAGCACAGGAGCTCCGGCCGGATGTGAGCTCTTTCCTTCCCCCTCCTTCTCTTACTCCTCTTGGGGCCCACACAATAGTAAATATATAATTTTTAAAAAAGATTTATTTATTTATTATATGTAAGTACACTGTAGCTGTTTTCAGACACTCCAGAAGAGGGCGTCAGATCTTGTTATAGATGGTTGTGTGCCACCATGTGGTTGCTGGGATTTGAACTCCGGACCTTCGGAAGAGCAGTCGGATGCTCTTACCCACTGAGCCATCTCACCAGCCCGTAAATATATAACTTAATATATTCATAATTTTAATGTAATATATTTATATAGTAATATTATAAAGCAATGAAATTTATATTGTGTTTATTCTTATTTAAAAGAAAAAAAGGAGAGAGCCAGGGCTGTGGGGCTCAGTGGAGATCACTTGTTTAGCATGTTTGAGGCCCAGGTCTAACCCCTAGTGCCATCAAAAAGGAAAAAAGAAAAAGGAGGAAGAGCTCTCTGGAGATAGCTATCATACTGCATACTCTACAATAGATGAGTTCTAAAAGGCAAGGTCCAAAGAGACTTCATCTCGGGATTGATTCTTAGAGCTTCCTGTTATTATTAAAATAATATAATAATTCCTGGGCATTAACCTACCCTATTAGATAGATTTTTCTGCAGATCAACAAAGATGTACTATCTTGTAAATATACTTTGTAGACAAATTGATGATTTCATAATTCCTAATAATGATTCTATAGAATTCCTAAATTTATACAGGTAATTTTGAGCCCTCTATAGTATGAAGGCTGCAACTAGGGCTCTGTAATTCTTCATGTGTCACAGGCTAATTGCGCTAGGCTAGAAAGCAGGCTTGGAACAGATTTGTGATCAGAGAAGGCATTCTTTCTGGGATGGCTGTGAAACCATTGGCTGATAACTGGGAGTGGATACTTTATTGTGGGTGCAAGGACAGATAATGAAATAATGACTGGATTGATCTATATAAAACTTCAGTACTAGTGAGACACAAGACAGATAATTTGCCTTTTGACAAAACCATACTAACTTAAGATATAAGAATTATTGTTTTAAACTCTTTTTTTTAGATGTTGTGAATCCATTTATTTATTTATTTATTTATTTATTTATTTATTTATTTATTATATGTAAGTACACTGTAGCTGTCTTCAGATACTCCAGAAGAGGGCGTCAGATCTTGTTACAGATGGTTGTGAGTCACCATGTGGTTGCTGGGATTTGAACTCCGGACCTTAGGAAGAGCAGTCGGGTGCTCTTACCCACTGAGCTATCTCATCAGCCTCTGTTTTAAACTCTTAATGAACGTGTGGAACTAGTAACAGATAATAAATGTTTAGATAACTCATCTTAATAGAAACATTGCTGCTGAAACTTCTTATTTGACTTATGATGAACTTCTGGAGTATAAAGATGCTTGGAAAACCATGTGATCTATTCTTCTCTTGAGAAAGTGTCAGGGCTTCTCTCATTCAGCAATGAAAAGGTAGAAGCTTTTTTTTTTCTCTGAACAATAAAGGTTGGAGCTTATTTTTCATCCAGAATGAGTGGAGTGGATGAGATAGGTGGTTGGGCCTAACAAGAATGTGTGTATATGAATGTGTATATATGAATGTGTGTATATGAATGTGTATATGTGCATATTTGCAAGTATGACTTGCTTTTCCTGGTTCACAAAGAGTTAATAGCTCCAAGCCTCCCACTCTCACCTATGCCCATACTCTGGGCACTAGATAAACAACTTAATGGCTCTGAAGTAAGCTTTCTTATCTACGAAATGGAAAGGATCCTCAGAGCTCCTCAGGCTGTACAGTGGTCTAGATAGCTTTATGTTATCCTCAATGAAAGCGTCAGGCCACAGCCAGGATAAAGGTTAGCCGGCACCAAGACCTCCTCACTGACCCTAGAGCCCTTTGTATTCAAGGTAATGCTAGGTTCTGGGATCTTTCTGAGTCAAAACTGGACTTCAGTTTGGTGTTTTTCTCATAGCCCTTGGCTGTCCTAGGACTTGGGAGATCTTTTCTACTCTGGGCCCAGTGTACACTCACCAGTCAATGGCGTCACGTGGCTCTCCATGGCCACCAAGGCCACAATAACAGCCATAGTTCATGTAAGCCATCGGAGATCGAGGCCCAACACAATCCAAGGTCCCTGCCAGCTCCAGGAGTCCACGCTTGTATACATGTGACCTCCTGGTTGCTAAGAGATAAACAAAGGTCATAGGTTCAAGGTCAGAGCTTCCCTATCCCTAGTTAGAGGCACTGGCCCAAGAAGGACCTAGATGTAGCAACTTGACTGGGTTTGATCCTACTTCTAGGTATGTGACCTTGGACAAATTACATACCTCTGTGATCTGCTTTCCTCATTTGCTTAGTGCAGGATAAGATGGCATCAAGTCACAGAAAAAAGTGCCTTGTGCAATAAAATCTCCATTGAAATTCAGATCTTTTTTTTTTCCCCTCTCTCTTTTTTTTTTTACTTTTTCAAGACAGGGTTTTCTCCATGTAGACCTGGCTGTTCTAGAATGTGTTCTATAGATCAGGTGGCCTTAAACTCACAGAGATCCTCCTGCCTCAGCCTCCTGAGTGCTGGGGCTAAAGGTGTGTACATTAAAGGCTGCATTTGAAAGATAGAAAAGGAGGCCTTCTGGAACAAAAGCAGCCTTCCCACTCCCACAGCCCACAGCACTGGAGCTAAGGTTACAGCCCATGTACTGGTGTTTCTCCATCTGTGTGAGGAAGGGGGAATTGCAGCAGAGCAGGACAAACTCCCAAGTCTATTTGCTGATGTATGTATGTACCCACAATATCCTCCCCACGGTGGAGTACATTGGCAGTGAAACCTTGCCCTGGGCTGCTGTGACTCCCATTTGTCACTTAGAGCATGTTTCCACCACAATAACTTATTTGAGGGCTCTCCACTAAACTTAAATAGAATCATGTTTTCATGGAAAAAGTTCTATCTTAGAGGTGGTTCAGATCAGAAGATCAGAAGAAAAATCTGGTCCGTTTGAGAATCCGGGGCATAACCCAGATGGAAGCATACACTGCTGGCATGCACTGGGTTCCATCCCCAGTATCATAAGACAAGGTAGCCCACGCTTGTAATCCTAGCACTTGGGAGACTGTGGCAGAAAGATCAGAAGTGATGCTTCTCCTTGGCTTGATGGTAAGTTTGAGGCCAGCCTGGGCTACATTTTCCTCTCTGGATAAGTCTGCTCTCTTCTAATAGCCCACACACTTCCCTTGAGCCTTCCTTGGTTCCCATTTGGGATGTAGCTCCCAGCTTCACTGTCCCCCAAGCCCCAGTGGAGATCCCAAGCTAGATCCCGAAGCCTTCCTACCTCCCCAGAACCCAGCTTTCCCTCCAGTCAGGCCATCACACTACTGCCCCTGCCTTCTCTTCAGCCTGCTCCCTGCTGCCTTACCCTGCCAATGGCCCATGCTGCTGCCTGTTTATTGGGGGTGCCCTTCTAGCTTGCTCTTCCAGAACAGATCTCTGACTCAAGTAGCTCTGGCACACGGAAAGGCTTCTAGGAAAGGTCTGTTGACCTCAGGAGCCACCAAGTCCAGGTGAGACACACCTAGCCTAACCACTCCCAACACCATACCCTGAAACCATCTGCAGAGCTCCCCCTACCCCACCCCCAGCCACTCTCTGCTTTTAGAGGCTAAGACTGCCCATGAAGGGCCCAGGTGAGGGACACACAGCAGCACTAAGTTTGGAACCAAAGAAAACACTCCCTTTATGCCAACATAGGTGGGGCAGGCCAGGCTGGGGTCTGTTTGCTCTGTCTACCTGTGGGCAACCTCCAATGGCAGTGCCAGGACCCACAGGGCATTGTAAAAGCTCAAGGTCTACGCCCATTGTGGGCCGTCCTAGGCATCCCTGAGCTGTGTGCTAGCCGGCCAAGTGCTGCTTGGAGCAACTGTGGCATCTGAGATGTTGGTCTGGGTGAGCCTGTCCAGGAGGAGAGAGGCTTCACACCTGCACCTCTGTACCCAGGTAAGGCCGGGGTTGGTTCTGTGCCTCTATGCTTTATTGTACTCTAGGATTAAAGAATCACCAAGAGGGGCCTTTCTAGAGTAGTAGGAGTGAGTGAGGAAAACCCCCTCTATAAGTGATAGCCAGTTCACATGACTCAGGATCAGAGGCTAGGAGCTTCAGGCTGCTGGAGAGGACCGCAGTAACTATGGGGTTCAGGAAGGGAGGACTCTGAGACCAACCCCTCTTCCCCTTCTGAGTTCCTGAGTGAAATGCCTAAGTGGAGGGCTCTGGAAGGAATCAAAGACATGACTCCTGGGTGTCTGGGAAGATGGATGTGTGGGCATCTGATGAAGGGACTGGGGATTTTAAGGCTTCAGGGTGCTGGAACTAGGTGTTGAGTTGGGGCGGTGAGGAAAAAATCCCAGGCAGGAGGAAGCCAGTCAGTCCTCACTTACCTTCGCTGAATCCGGGTCCAGGTCCCAGCAGCAACAGCAGCAGTAGCAGCAGCATTATTGCCCGTCACAGAGGTGGCCCACACATAGGAGAGTGACAGGTGTAGGACTGACCAGAAGGGCCAGTATACTCACCAATCCTGCCGACCCCCACCACCAGCCCCGCCCCCTACCTCACCTTCTTTCCGTGGGGCGGAGTCAAGCAGGAGTGGTCACCTGGAGCCTTGAGGAGTGACTGTCTCTGACTTCTGCAGATTAGTTCCAAAAAGTAATCCAGACACCAAATGGAATGCTGAGGCCAAAAGGGGATCAGGTTCGGGGATGCCTCCACAGAGTGTAAAGATGCTGCTGACGCTGCAGTTAAAATGCGGGGTGGGGGTGGGGGAGGGAGGGGGACGGTATGCTAATTTTCGCCGTGTTATTCTAATTTACTGTAACATTTTACAACGCGGGTAACTGCTCCTGTGGGGCAGTCACAATTAACACTCTACAATCTCCTCACTAATACCACCACAAAGCGAGAAACTGAGGTAGTCAAGGGTTGTCCCAAGTCAGGCAGCCATTTCTAATAAAAAGAGCTGGAGCCTTGGTGGTGGTGGACTAGAAAGCTAGGTCAGAAGAACGTGAGGAGTTCGGAACCAGCCTGGACTATACAATGAGGCAGACCTCGGAGAGGTGGGGGAGGGGCGCTTACGACACAAGGGCTGGAATGGAGCGAGCAGGATCGTGTGGGAGTTATCTATCCCGTGCAGTCTGCCTCAGGCTTCCCGTTTGTGGATGGTTATGGTTCTTCTGGGGAATGTGTGTAAGCAAGGAGGTGTACTCAACTGATGCCTACTTTTCATACTGAAAAGGCATGATAATTGGGACACATTATTGCTTTTTGCCCCTGAGACTAGCACTATTCAATTGGTCAATAATTTTTGTTGTTTAGATTTCATATCTGATCTGAGTGAAACCTTGGAACCACCCCCCCTCCATGGACAAATTCTAGTAAGGGTAAGAATGATCTCCAGAAAAAAAAAAAAAAAAATGACAAGGTGAATTGGGTTTCCCTGGCTTGAAGGTTCACAACACAGGTTGTACGCCTAGGACCCCAACCCATTCACTGTCATAGAGAGACACTGAGGGTCTGAGAACTGGGAAGCCAGAGGCATGGTGAGATGGCTTAGAGGGAACCACACAAGCCTAGAAACCTAAGTTTGATCCTAAAACCCATGTAAAGGGGGAAGGAGAGAACTGATTCTACACAGTTGTCCTTTGACCTCTGGACTTGTACTGTGCCCTCCCATGCATCATGTTCATATATACACACTAAAATAATTTTAAAATGTTAAGTATTAAAAGTAGGTGGTCCATGCCTTTAATCCCAACACTCAGGAGGCAGAGGCAAGTAGGTCTCTAAGTTTGAGGCCATTCTGGTCTAAATTGTGAGTTCCAGGACAGCCAGGACTACCACAGAGAGACCCTGTCTTAAAACAAACAAATGAACAAACAAACAAACCAAATGAGGAGGAGGAGGAGGAAGAGAAGAAGAAAGGAAGGAAAGAAAGAAGGAAGGAAGGGAAAGAGAGAGAAAGAAGAAAGAAAGAAGAAAGAAAGGGAGAGAGAAAGAAGGAAAGAGAGAAAGAAAAAAGAAAAAAGAAGAAAGAAAGAAAGAAAGAAAGAAAGAAAGAAAGAAAGAAAGAAAGAAAGAAAGAAAGAAAGAAAGGAAGGAAGGAAAAGAAAAGAGAAGAGGGGCCATGAGTAGAACTCATTCCACTTGGTACTCAATCTGTCTTGGTCCCTGCTATGATAATTCACAGGGACAAGTCTTCCTTCCTTTCCTGCTACCCAGTGGGTAATGCTCTTTCCATTGGAGTGTGCGTGCCTTCTACAGTCTCATGTCATGCTTCTTGTGTGGCCATCACTACTCTGCCTGGCCTTGGTCACCACTCAGTCAAACCTTTTTGATATAGGACAGATGAGATTTCAAATACTCCAAGTTTTTAGATTATAGAAAAAGTAAATGACAACCTGAGTGTTCAGCACCCTAAGAAAGGGCATGGCCTCCTGTGACCCCAACACTCAGAGCCACCTGTTCCAGGAGGGTCCCTGCAGATGACCATAGGGCATTGTTTTGAAATTGACGTCCTGGAAGATGCTTGGGTACTCTACTGACAGATGAAAAACAGAAGTTGAGAGTAGGGACAGGACTGCTCATGGTGGTACGTAGTTCCTCAAGACGCTTCATGCAGAGCACTCCGCTCTTGGAGCACCTCCCGTGGGAGTTCTTTCTCACCTTTCCTCAGTTTTGCTCTGTGAAAAAGACATTGACCTCTTGGAAGGCTGAGGTAGAAAGATTGTTGTGAGTTTGAGACCAGACTAGACTATATAGTGAGTTCTAAGCCAGCTTGAGCTACCGAGTAAAAGCATGTCTGAGAAAGCTAGGAGCCAGCAAGATGGCTCAGTGGCTAAGGGCACTTGCTACATTGCCTCGGGACCTGAATCTGATTCCAGGAAGTGTATGCTGAAAGTCGAGAGCCACCTCCCTTCACAGGCACATTAGCCACATTCCCCACCTCCATCAGCTAAATAAATGTTAGAAGAAGAATCAACTCAGGTAGGTCTACAGGCCCAGAGCTGCTTGGGAGGCTGAGGCAGAACGATGGCAAGTTCAAGGACAGTCCAAGGGAGGTCAAGCTCAAAGCTACTGAGTTAGCTCAAGGTCAGCCTGAGCAACTGACATCCTTCTTAAACCAGGGATAAGGGGGTTGAAGAAACAGAGAGCTGGAGATGCTGATCAGTGGATGTGCTTGCTGTTAAGTATGTTTGAGGCTGGAGGTCCAACACCCATTAGTGAGGGAAGAAAAGAAACTTGATTCAGTCCCTCTGCTATTCATTCACCGTGTCCCTAGCATGGACTGACCACCATGTCCTCAAGGGCAGGTCCTTTAATGGAACACAACAGAGGACCAGGTACAGTTTTGTCCCCAGAAGTCTCTACTGACTGTAGGGACAGGATGAAGACATAAGGGATGTGAAGATGGGAGCAGGACAATGACAGGATAGCAAAGGATTTTGGTTCCAGGGTATGAACCTCCATGTCTCAGACTGAATGATCTGTCATTTCCCAAAAGCAGAGCCTGGGCTGTAAAGTATATCCAGGGAGCAGAGAATGGAGCCAGAGGAAGGCAGAAATGCAAGAACAAGTTTCTGTGTCTGAGTGAGCAGAGCTCACACAAACAAGACCTTCTAGGGAATTCATCTAGAAATTGTATCCTAAGTGCCCATGCGGAGAACAAACGAAAGAAGCTCTAGGCTCCTGTCTCTGATTGGTTGAGGGTTGCCCCGTGGAAAATGCTGCAGAGGGTGAAGCTGATGAATCTAGTTATAGCCCTGGTGGTTAGATCCAGGACTGAAATCTGCTGAGATAGAACATGAGGTCAGGGACAGAAATCTTGCAATTCCTCTTCCTCGGGACTTAAAGAAAACTCTCCAAGCCACGTAAGAGATGAACTTTCCAGATACGTAGGAATGTGATGGGACCATGGAGCAAAGACACCAAAGGAAGAGAGACAGACTCAGCTAGGCAGAGGTCCTGCTGCCAATAGGAATTCCTGGAGCAGTGGTACAGGCCGCCCCCTGGTGGACGACCTAGGCCTAAAGATTCTTACCAGGCAGTATTTGATTTAGGTGTGGGCAAAAGGAAGAAACTTATTTTCTGATTATAAAGATTGCAAAGCTGGAGATATATATTTGAAGAGAACTATAGTATTGGAAAAAGAAACAAAGTGTGCACGTGTGCACACATACAAATGAGAGAGAGAGAGAGAGAGAGAGAGAGAGAGAGAGAGAGAGAGAGAGAATTAATGGAGAACACAAGCAAAACAGCTAAACCAGACGATGTGTGCCTGTGATCCCATCAGTCTGCAGGCTGAGGCTGGAAGAACACAAGTTCAGGTCTTGGGTACGTATTGAGTTAAGAGGCAGCCCGGGATGAGTACACACACACCAACCCCCCCCCCCCCCCAGTGTTTGGGTAGCTTGTATGCCTTATCATTAATAACACTGATCATTTCACCTAGCAGGCTGGAAGTTGGGTCACTTGACCAATGAAATGTGGTGAAAGGGACCTAGGTATCTCTTTAGCAGAAGCTTTTAGAGGTAGCAAGTGTCGGTGTCTATCATTCCTTCAGTCTCAGAACTGCTGGTCCCAGTGAAGGCTAAGCACTTAGTCTGTTGTAGTTATAAGGTATTGGAAAGAAATCTTTCCTGTTTGTTTTTCAACACAGTATTTCTTTGTGTAGTCCTGGAACTCACTCTATAGACAAGTAGACAAGGCTGCCTTTGAATTCACAGAAGTTCTCCTGCCTCCTAAATGTTGGGATTAAAGACACACACACCCGCACCAAAAAAACAAAAAACAAAAAACAAAAAAACCTTTTTAAAGTTAAAAAAATTAAATATGGGCTGGAGAGATGGCTCAGCGGTTAGGAGCCCTGACTGCTCTTCCAGAGGTCTTGAGTTCAATTCCCAGCAACCACATGGTGGCTCACAACCATCTGTAATGGAATTGAATGCCCTTTTCTGGTGTGTCTGAAAACAGCTACAATGTTTAGCATATAGCTAAAGTATATATAAGATAAATAAGTAATTCTTTGAAAAATTAATTATGCTTGTATGTATGTCTTTATATAGAATATAACCTTGTGAGTACAGGTGCCTATGGAAGCCAGAAGGATTGCTAGATCCCTGGAATGTGAGAAGTTCCAGGTGATACTGAACCTCCTAACCTTAGTTCTGGGAACCAAATTCTGATGTTCCACAGGATCAGCAACCTCTCTTACCCATTGAACCATCTCTCCAGCCTAAGAAATGAATGTGTACTGTTGTAAAGCTTTGGGAATTGGGCTTACATGTTACTGCACCTAAACCTAGTTCTTATCCTGAAGAACTAATGTTGTTAGAAGAACAACTTTACTTTGCTTACTATGGCCTTCCTGAAATCTTCAGAGAAGACTCAGGGTGAAGGCTTTCCCAAAAATAATCTTTTTTTTTTTTTTTTTTTTTTTTTTTTGGTTTTTCGAGACAGGGTTTCTCTGTGCAGCCCTGGCTGTCCTGGAACTCACTCTGTAGTCCAGGCTGGCCTCGAACTCAGAAATCCGCCTGCCTCTGCCTCCCAAGTGCTGGGATTAAAGGCATGCGCCACCACGCCCGGCTCCCAAAAATAATCTTGATTTATATTCCAAGTATAATCTGGGAGACTTTGGATAATTCATTCCCTTCCATGTGATTTGGTCATCACGAGTGTCAAATTCCTGCGGTAAGCTATAACTTCTGTAAAGAATTTTGCTCTGGAGCTGAGGATAAAATCCAGTGGTACCTTTACCTGCATTTCGTCATTATAAATAAGGGGAACACCCCTCCCTCTCTTTTTTCTCCCTTCTCTTTCTGCCACCACCGCCCCCCACCCCCAATAAACCTCTCACCCATGGAACTGTTTTGGTCTAGTGTGCTGTGTTCAGACATAAGCCGCTGTTTTAATACATCGTTTTGGCGCTGAAACCCAGGAATCAGCAGTAGCATCAACAGCTGCTATGGCACACACCACAGCAGGGGCCGCACAAGCAGTGAGATCACGGCCATGTGGACCATCACCTCTAACTCCTCTGCCTTTATTAAAGAGTTTCAATATATCACTCAATCTTACAGCTTGACTTTCCACGATGTACATATGATACTTACTGATAACTTACTTCCCGAGGAATGCAGGCGAGTTTGGGAGCAAGCAAGAACACGTGCAGACGAAATTCATCAAACAGAGCGGATGGGATCGGAGACAGTTCTAAAAGGCTGCCTTTCTAAGACCAGGACCCTCAATGGGACTATAACTCCACATGTGGTATTTTAGCCAGAGACAGGTTTATTACATGCCTTTTGGCAGGTCTTAGAAAGGCAGCCTTTTAAAAAAAGATTTTATTTATTTTATGTATACGAGTACACTGTAGCTGTCTTCAGACACACCAGAAGAAGTCCCAGTACAGATGGTTGTGAGCCACCATGTGGTTGCTGGGAGTTGAACTCAGAACCTCAGGAAGAGGAGTCAGTGCTCTTAACCGCTGAGCCATTTCTCCAATCCATGAAAGGCAGCCTTAAAGCCAGTAAATTTTGAAAAACTCCAAGAGGTTGTCCAGGACACGCAGGAAAATCCATCTCAATTTTTGGAATGCCTCACAAAGACTTTATTACAGCATACCAATATGGACCCTGAAAACCCAGAAGGTAAGCTACTTCTGATGACCTATTTCTCTTCCCAGAGCTACCCCGGCATAAGAGCTAAACTTAAAAAGCTAGAAAGGGGACCCCTAACTCCACAGGCAGAAGTTTTAGTGCTGGCCTTCAAAGTATACCATAAAAGAGATGAGAAAGTTTGCAAACAACAATACCATATGCTGGCACAGGCTATCCAACGAGCCCCAGTCACTGCCCTTGACTCCTGGTTTTCTAAGACCCAGAGACCACCAGGTACCTGCTACAAATGTGGTCAACAAGATCATTGAGCAAAAGCCTGCACTAACTTCCGCAAGCCAAGGGGGCCATGCCCTAGGTGCCATCAAGAGAGACATTGGGCTGTCGATTGCCCTCATGTTACACAGAACAGAGGGACATCACCCCCAAACAATCCTCTAACTGGTCTCCTAGGCTTGGCTATGGCCGACTGACAAGGCCTGAGCTCCCCTGACCCGACCACTGCCATCACTAGCAGGGAGCCCCAGGTAGATATTGTGGTGTGTGGGCAGCCCATCTCCTTCCTCTAAGACACTAGGGCCACTTACTCAGTCCTGACAGAGTTTTGGGGACCCACTTCTCGCTTTTCTGTTGTCAGGGTAGGAGGACAGTCTTACTTCCCTCACCAGACCCCATCACTTAGTTGTATTTTAAGGGGTGTACCTCTCACCCATTCTTTTTTTGGTAGTGCCAACATGTCCTGTCCTTCATTGGGAAGGGATCTTTTAGCTGAGTGGGGAGCCTCTATTTCCTTTGCTCCTCCCATTCGCCTAAACCCAAGCTCACCAACAGTTCCTCTGTTCCTTCTTCTAGCCAGCCAGCCTACTAACACTACCATGCTATTTATTTCCTTTACTACATTCTCAGGTAGATCCCCGAGGCTGGGACGTCCAGAACCCCTTTGTTTCTAAACACCATTCTCCTGTTGTCATCCAATTACTGGACTCTACCAGGTACATAACCCAAACTCAATACCCCCTCTCTCTCCAGAGCCTCAGGGGTCTTAAGTCTATCATTTCTGACCTTTTCAGAAAAAAGCTTCTTTGCCCTACCTCTTCCCCCTTTAACACCCTTATACTAGCAGTTAAGAAATCTAATGGTACCTATCGCCTCGTTCAAGACCTCAGGCACATTAATTCTGCAGTGGTTCCTCTCCATCCTGTTGTGGGTTGAGAAATAATGGAACCAAGACAACTAGTCTGCTCAAGGTTCAAATTTTTAATGGCAGACACGCTTTAGAAAAGAGGGGGGAAAAAAGGGGGGAAAGTCCATTCCCGCCAATTCATCCTTGGAGCCTGGAACCAGCTGCAGGTGATGACGTAGGATAGGGCATAGTCTCCAGAAGAGCTCCCGGGCCTCTCAGCAGGTAGCAGTATCCTGAAGAGGAACAGTGGCTGTGGTGAACAATAGAGTGATCTAGGGAGGAAGGCTCCACACTTCTTTCCACTATCCCCTCGGGGACTTCCCATTTCTCAGTCCTAGATCTCAAAGATGCATTTGTCTCTATTTCTCTAGATGCCCAGTCACAGAACATATTTGCCTTCACCTGGACAGATCCTGTTACCCACTTTTCTACCCAACTTACCTGGACTGTTCTACCTCAGGGATTCCGGGACAGCACACACCTATTTGGTCAGGCCCTGGCTTCTGACTTACTATCTCTGTCTCTCCTTAAATCTAAGATCATACTTTACAAAGATGATGTCCTACTCTGTAGCCCCTCTCTAGCCAAGCTGACACCTCTGCTCTTCTAAATTTCCTCTCCAGTTGAGGCTACAGGATCTCACCTTCTAAAGTACAACTGTCCACTCCTCAGGTCACCTATTTGGGACTAACAATTACCCCAACCCAAAAGGCTTATTACCTTAGAAAGAATCTGATTCAGTCTCTAACTGTTCCTTCTACAAAGGAAGAGACTTTATCATTCCTAGGCATAGCTAGTGTTTAATGTTCCTGGGTTCCTTCCTTTCCCCTCCTTTCTTGTTCCTTATATGAATCAGCATTAGGCCCCACCCATGAACCTCTTCTCAAACCTATTCCAAGCCCTTTCAAAGGCTCCAGCAGGCTCTCCTTAAGGCCCCAGCTTTACATCTCCCTAACCTGATCTCCTTTTTCCCTCTACGTAACTGAAAAGGAGGGATTTGCCCTTGGAGTCTTAGGTCATCAACTGGGACCTTCTTTTGCAGCCATAGCATACTTGTCAAAAAAAAAAAAAAAAAAAAAAAAAAACTAGATCTAACCATCCAGGGATGGGCATCTTAGCAGCCACTGAACTCCTTATTCAAGAGTTGAAAAAACTAACCTTTAGGTCACCTATAACTGTCTTCTCATAACTTGTCACAGCTCCTAACTTATAAAAGCTTACAGATTCTACCTCCCTCCAGGGTTCTTTCTCTTCAGGTAGCTCTAATAGAAGACCTCACACTCACCTTCCAATCATGCCCACCTCTTAATATTTCCAATCTTCTTCCTCGACCAAATACTGACCACTCCCTATCTCACTCCTGCACTGAAACTTTAGAGGAACTATTACCTCATCCTTCACACATACAGGAGTGTAGCCTCCCATAAGCCTGAAGCAGGGTAAACTAGAACTTGACCTTGCTGCCACTAAGGAGATTATCTAGGGTGGAGCCTTCCTCCCTAGCTCACTCTATTGTTGAGCCACAGTCACTGTTCCTCTTCAGGATACTGCTACCTGCTGAGAGGCCCGGGAGCTCTTCTGGAGACTATGCCCTATCCTACGTCATCACCTGCAGCTGGTTCCAGGCTCCAAGGATGAATTGGCGGGAATGGACTTTCCACCCTCTTTTATAAAGCGTGTCTGCCATTAAAAATTTGAACCTTGAGCAGACTAGTTGTCTTGGTTCCATTATTTCTCAACCTGCCTAGGCTCCCTCTTTTCTTCCAGATTCCAAGATGCCTTCCAGGGTCGAACCCGGACATGTGAGCTGCTGGCCGGCCCCAACACAGGAGGGCACATTGCCTCAGGTCATCTATACCTAGTATACAGATGGCAGCTTCTTTTTACATGACGGGGCCAGAGAGCTGGCTATGCCATAGTGTCAGACACTGAGGTGGTGGAGGCACAGGTCCTTCCTGCTCATACCACCAATCAACAGGCTGAACTAATAGCCTTACCCGTGCCTTTCAACCGACACAGGGAAAATCCCTCAACATCTACACAGATTCCAAATATGTTTTTCATATCCACCTGTTCCATGCTACTATCTGGAAGGAGCGTGGATTACTTACCACAAAAGGAGGATCAGGGGGGCTGGTGAGATGGCTCAGCGGGTAAGAGCACCTGACTGCTCTTCTGGAGGTCCTGAGTTCAAATCCCAGCAACCAAATGGTAGCTCACAACCATCTGTAAGGAGATCTGACTCCCTCTTCTGGAGTGTCTGAAGACAGCTACAGCGTACTTACATATAATAAATAAATAAATAAATCTTAAAAAAAAAGGAGGATCAGTAACTAATGCAAACCAAATTTTGGCCATGCTAAAGGCCTCCCAATCTCCCCACAGCTGTTAGGATTGTACACTGCAGATCCCACCAGATGGCTGCCTCTCTTGTCTTCAAGGGAAACAACTGAGCTGACGTGGCAACTAGAGCTGTGGCCCTTAGGGGCCTAGACTTGTCTCATCCTCCCCAGGACATCCTTACACTACAACCTACACTCCACCTTCACCCCCTGATACCCACCAAATTCTGTCCTATCTCCCTCCCTCCCTCCCTCCCTCCCTCCCTCCCTCCCTCCCTCCCTCCCTTCTTCCCTCCAAAAAAACCTCTCACACATGGAACTGTTTGGGCCCAGTGTGCTGTGTTCAGACACGAGCCGATATTTTAACACATCAAAAACAACAACAAAGAACAAACAAAATCCAAAACCAACAAACAAAGGAATTTCTGGTGCAGGCCCAATGTATAGCCCAGAGCAGGTGCTTAGGGCCTTTGAATCAGTGTTGCAGCTTCCCTGGTTCTGTGGGGCTGTAGTTGTTAGTCAGACCTGCGAGAAGCCACCTAGCAAACTAAAAAGACAAAGGTGATTTTGACTCACAGTTTCAAAGAGTTCTTAGCTCCGAACATTCTGGGCCTGTGCCAGTCATGAAGGAAGTTGGGAGAGTGTGGAAATGGAAACAACTGTTCATTTCATAGCAGCAGGACACATAGTGCAGAGAAACAGCAATCCAGGGGATGTATTCAAAAGTACACCCTCTGGGACATACTTCCTCAAGTAGGTCCCAATACCTAAAGTTTCCAGAACATTCCAAAATAATCTAGGAGGCAAAATTTAATGCTCAAGTCAGAACAGGAATTCACCAATGTGACACTGGTTGATAGTATACAGGGACGTTGGGTCCTGATCCCCTGATTGGACTGTCTTAGATCTGTCAGTTTCTGCAATGGGGCCCTAGGGGCAGCATAGTGCCTGGTGCCTAGTTTCAAAATACAGTGACTACTTTGGGGCTGAAGAGGTGTCTCAGCAGTTAAGAGCACTGGCTGCTCTTCCAGAGGTCCTACATAGACACACACAGGCACACACAGAGACTTTCCTTTTTCTTACACCACATCATTCGATACATCATTCCCACCTGGACCCATCTCTTCTTTCCAGAAACAAACAACACTTTCTGGAGGATCCTGTTTCCTGTGCCTTCAATTCAGTTTCACAGCTATCTAAGATCATAGCCTCCCAGTGTCCTGGCTTGGCTGGGGCACACAGTAGATGGGGATCTAGTTCCCAGAGGCTGCTCCTGTGCCCCCTTGCTGCCCACTGCAGCCCATTCTGTGGACAGGCAGAATTTTATATCAGATTGAACCTGCTGCCTCCACCACCTGGCAGGAGAGGCTGCTGGTGCAGGATGTATTGGGGTGAACCAGGGGAACTGAGTAAGCCTCTCTACTTCTGGGGGGACCTCTTCCCCATAGACTTTAGCCCTACTTGTGCCTCAGTTAAGAAGACTGACTGAAGACTGGAGAGATGATTCACTGACTCCTCTTCTAGAGGGTCTTGAGGTCAATTCCCAGCAACCACATGGTGGCTCACAACCATCTTTAATGCCCTCTTTCTTGTGTGTCTGAAGTCAGCCACAGTGCTATAAGCCCAGGACAGCTCAGAACTACACAGAGAAATTCTGTCTTGAATATAAAACAAAGAAACAAAAAACTCTTTCTCCCATTTCTTCTGCTGTCCCATTTCTGTTTGTCTGCCTGCCTGCCTCTATCTCTCCCTTATGTACCCACTCAAAGATAGTCTTCCCACCCTATCCTTTCCCCCAATAAACCTCTTACACTAGAAAAAAAGAAAAAGACTACAACGTGGGATGTGTGGAGAAAACTCTGTTCCCAGCTTCCCCCAGCTTCTCTCAGTTTGCTGGGTTGTGGTACTTCTGCAGAGTGAGTGACTGGCACAGAAAGGGGGAAGTCACTGCAGGTATCCTGTAGTCTCCTGTGCTCGCTGCTCACTGTTTATCCACTGCTCAGCACCAGGAATGGGCCATCTCTTCATCAGACATTCCTCTGCTGGGAAGGCCCAGGTGCTCAGTGTGTGTTTACAGACCATATGAACAGAGCCACCACCCAGGTCTAAATGCAGGATATTTTCCACATCCTGCTGGCTCCCTCAGGCCCTATAGTCAATCTTTCTGCCTTAGTTACTGTTCTATTGCTATAAAGAGACATCATAACCAAGGAAATTAAGTACCTTGATTATGAGGGCTTGCTCACAGTTTTAGAGGGCTAATTCCTGATCATCATGGTGGGAAGCAGACAGATGGTACCGGAGCAGTAGCTGAGAGTTCTACATCCTTATTTACATGCTGAGAGAGACACGTTGGACTTGGCATGGGGTTTTGAAACTTCAAAGCACATCCCAAATGACACACCTCCTCCAACAAGACCATAACTCCTAATTCTTCACAAACTGACTGTGGATGTGGACCAAGCACTCAAACACATGCGGGGGGGGGGGGGGGGGGCACGGGGGGGGGGGGATTCTCATTCAAACCACCACAGCTACCCACAGCCATCCAAAGGAAAGCATGCTTCTGTTTCCCTCCCCAGGGGTTGTGTGTGGTGATTGTGTTCTGTGTGCATATCACACCATGTACAATCTGAGGTCAGCTGATCTTCCAGGAAGCAGAGTCAGGATGACATGATGACAAGAAGTACGTGGGGACAGCACTGTGTTGGGCAAAAGGAACACGAGGTAACACTGGGCAGGGACAAACCTCACAATGTAATGTGGATACCACTTATCACTTGGTACCTCTGCTCTTCACATGTAGAAACAATTGTTGCAGAAGGAAACTTTTTGGCTTATTTTGACCAGATTATGTTTCCATGGAAACATTTTGTTTTCTGAGACATGCTATAACCCTTAATGAACATTCATGGGTATCTGCACCCACTTCCCCTCCAATAGTTACATATATTCAAACCAACTTCCCTTCAGATACCAGGTCCTCTGGTCCAGATAGTTGAGTGTAATCATAGCTATCCTTTCTGTATCTGGTAGAAGGTGGCTTTTATTGTAGCTTCCCTCCCCTCCACCCAAGCAGAGTTTCTCCACATAGCCCTGGCTGTCCTGAAACTAGCTCTGTAGACCAGGCTGGCCTCAAACTCACAGGCATCTGCCTGCCTCTGATTCCCAAGTGCTGGGATCAAAGGAGTACACCATTACCACCTGGACAGCTTTTGTTTTGTTTTGGGGGTGGCTTTTAGTACATCAGCCTTTCAAAAGGGGAATCACAAATCTTTTTGCCAAAACTATCTTTACATTGGTGGTGTGGCCTAGTTGGAGTAGGTATAGCCTTGATGGAGGAAATGTATGACTTGGAGTGGGCTTTGAGATTTCAAAAGCTCAAGACAGGCCTAATGACTTACTGCCTGAAGATCCAGACATAGAACTCTCAGCTACCTCTCCAGCACCATGTCTTCCTGCATTTTGCCATGCTTCCTGCCATGAGGATAATGGATAAACTTATGAACTGAAGTCAGCCCAATTAAATGTTTTTCTTTATAAGAGTTTCTGGGGGGCTGGTGAGATGGCTCAGTGGGTAAGAGCACCCGACTGCTTTTCCAAAGGTCCAGAGTTCAAATCCCAGCAACCACATGGTGGCTCACAACCATCTGTAATGAGATCCGACTCCCTCTCCTGGAGTGTCTGAAGACAGCTACAGTGTACTTACATATAATAATAAATAAATCTTTAAAAAAAAACTAAATGTAAAAAAAGACAGAGTTTGCTTCTTTAAAAAAAAAGAGTTTCAGTGGTCACTGTGTCTCTTCATAGCAATAGAACCCTGACTAAGACATATCTATAACCTTAGCTTGGTATACCTTAATGGATATCTGTTAATGATCTTTCCTGTGGAAAGAGTGCAAGATATCTTTTACAGATGCTCAGTCTCATCAAATTTTAAAGCAAAGCTGAGCGGAGCCCTGCAGACTTGACTTCAGGCCCTGAGATGGCAGGGACATAAGAGGAGAATAGGATGTGGTCTAATATAATGCTCAGAGCCCAAGGAAACTAGAAGGCATTAAAGTGTGGGGAATGTGTCTAGCAGGGCAGCTCATCAGCCTCTATTCCATCTTGTCTACATCCTGGCAGTCACTCAGCGTTATCTGCACTAGAGTTCTCCACGGAGCTCTGCAAACTGACGTAGGCAAAGTATTTGGAGAGAACCTCACAAAAGTTTCTCCACACAGAATCTTCTCCCTTTCAAGGGAATCAGTCAGTTCTGCCTCACACTGTGGACTAAGAGCTCTAGGGCAGCCATGAAACTCCTAGGAGAGCAGGGCCCTCTTCCAGCCAGTGCTGCTGAGCCCATGCAACTCCATGGGGGCCATATTGCCTTCCTTCTGCAGTCTACCTTTCAGGGAACAGCCTCTCCAGGTCATCTAGCTGAGTATTGTAAGCCTCACCCAAGTCAGACCCTCAGAAGCTATTGTCTCCAAAGCTCTGATTCCCTCCTCCCCCAGACTCCTGTCCTGTGCTGGGCACCCCTCTTCCCCTTTTTCCATGAAAGGGAATCACACACAGCTCAGTGCTATCTGCTGTGTTTGTCTCAAAACATCTAAAACATCTAAAGCCCAGATCTGGGAATGTAGTTGAGTAGTATAGCGTTTGCCTGGCACATGTGAAGTCTCAGGTGAAATTCTTAGCCAACAAAAGGCGGTGAATGGTGCTGTAGAGTGGCTTAGCAGTCCAGAGAACTCTGCTCTTGCAGAGAACCTAGCACCCATATGGTGACTTACAGCCACCTCCAGTGGCAGGGATCTGACATGCTTTTCTGGGCTTCTTGACAACCAGACATGGGCTGGAGAGATGGCTCAGTGGTTAAGAGCACTGACTGCTCTTCCAAAGGTCCTGAGTTCAAATCCCAGCCACCATATGGTGGCTCACAACCATCCGTAATGAGATCTGACGTCCCTCTTCTGGTGCATCTGAAGATAGATACAGTGTACTTACATATAATAATAAATAAATCTTTAATAAAAAAGAAAACCAGACATACACATAGTATACATACATGCAGGCAATAATTTATATGTATAAGATATGTATCTTTAAAACAAACAAACAAACAAACAGACAAGCATCTGAAACCTAACGAAGTCAGGATGTCTTTCTTTTGCCATATTTGGCTGGGAATATAGCTAATGCCCCATGCATGACTGCTGTTATTTCTAACTTCTATTAATATCTCTTACTTCATCTTCAAAAGAGATCGTGTAGGGACATAGAGGAGAATAGAATGCGGTCTAGTATCCCTTGCCTTGCTCCTACAGTCTACCCTTTAGGGAGAAGTTACTGTGTTTGCCTCAGACACCTGAAAAAAAATCCAATGTCCACCCCAGTCAGCTTTTCCTTATGTTACAAATCCTGTAACATCATCAGGTGACCTTTTGGAGGGGATGAACTAGGGATCTCATCTCCCACTATGTTACACGTCCTAAAAGTCTGACTGCTGATAAAAACTTCAGACTGTGGGGTGCTAAAATGTTACACACTGAAACCCAAGATATCTTAGGCAATCTTAGTCCAAATATGGCCATTTATTCCTTCCTCTGCATGACTTAACATCCTTGTGACTATTGGGTACATCTTTTTGGAATGTCAGATCCCTATTTTCTCCAACCCAAGGAGTTCAAGGTCAATCGGGACGAATGGTAAGTAAGTTCAAGGGTGATCTGAGCTAAGTTGTGAGACTCTATCATAAGCAAGCAAGCAAGCAAAACATAAACACACACAAAAAAGATTGAGCTGCCGGACGTGGTGGCACACGCCTTTAATCCCAGCACTTGGGAGGCAGAGGCAGGCGGATTTCTGAGTTCGAGGCCAGCCTGGTCTACAGAGTGAGTTCCAGGACAGCCAGGGCTATACAGAGAAACCCTGTCTCGAACCCCCACTCCCCCAAAAAAGATTGAGCTGGGCATGGTGTCACACATTTTTAACTCCAGCACTTGAGAGGCAGAGGCAGATGTATCTCTGTTCGTTTGAGGCCAGCAAGTTCCAGAGTCACTAGGTCAATATAATGAGACTCTGTTCAAAAGAAAGAAAGAAAAGAAGGAAGGAAAGAAAGAAAAGGAAGGAAGGAGAAAAGAGGACTAAATAAGCGTAGCTAAGTAATGCACAAATACAACCCTAGCACTGGACACTGAGACAGGAGGATTAAAAGTTTGAGGCCATCCTGGGCTATATAATCAGTCTGTAACAAAATGAAAAGGAATAAATAAACAATGAAAACCATGATCCTGGGAAGAAGGTTCTATGGCAAGTGTGAGGACCTGTGTTTGGATTCCTGAACATATGTAAAGGTAGGGACAGTAATGCATGTCTACAATTCTAGAGCCCTTAGAGAAAGGTGGGAATCCTTAAAAACTTGAGGGCCAGCTAGCCTGGCATAAATACAGTGGACATGAAAAGACTCTTTCTCAAACAGATAAAGGAGAGGACGGGCGCCTGAGCTTCTTTTGACTATAAAAATATAACATGGGGGCTGGAGAGATGGCTCAGCGGTTAAGAGCACTGACTGCTCTTCCAGAGCTTCTGAGTTCAATTCCCAACAACAACATGGTGGCTCACAACCATCTGTAATGGGATGAAAGAAAGAAAGAAAGAAAGAAAGAAAGAAAGAAAGAAAGAAAGAAAGAAAGAAAGGAAGGAAGGGAGAGAGAGAGAGAGAGAGAGAGAGAGAGAGAGAGAGAAAGAAAGGAAGGAAGGAAGAAAGGAAGAGAGGAAGAAAGAAAGAAAGAAAGAAAGAAAGAAAGAAAGAAAGAAAGAAAGAAAGAAAGAAAGAAAGAAAGAGAAAAGAGGAAAAAAAATAAAGGATTGAAGTGATCCACAAGTCCATCTGTTCTGACATGAGATTTGGGTTTAGCCGGGCGTGGTGGCGCACGCCTTTAATCCCAGCACTAGGGAGGCAGAGGCAGGTGGATTACTGAGTTCGAGGCCGGCCTGGTCTACAAAGTGAGTTCCAGGACAGCCAGGGCTATACAGAGAAACCCTGTCTCGAAAAAAGAAAAAAAAAAAAAAGAGATTTGGGTTTAAACAGAAGACAAGAAATGTATGTATCCAGGAGTATGCTGCACACTTTTAATCCTAACACTTGGGAGGCAGAAGGAGGTGGATGGACCTCTATGAGTTTGAGGCTAGCCTGGTCTAAATAGTGAGTTCCAGGACAGCCAGGGCTATATAGAGAGAGACCATGTCTTGAAGAACAAGAAAAAGGAGGAGGAGGAGGAGAAGAAAGAGAGAGAGAAAGAGAGAGAGAAAGAGAGAGAGAGAACCTAAGAAGTAAGTGCTGATCAAGGTATAATTTCCATCTTGGTTCTACCAGCCAATAGCTTGAACTAGGAGAAATCTTCGTGAGAAGCAATTCCTTCTCTGGCTGACATCAGACTTTGGCTTTTGTCTTCCCCCGGGGAGGATTCCTGGAGATTTTTTGATTTTTTGGTTGTTTTTTTTTTGTTTTTGTTTTTGTTTTTGTTTTTTTGTTTTTTTGTTTTTCGAGACAGGGTTTTTCTGTATAGCCGTGGCTGTCCTGGAACTCACTCTGTAGACCAGGCTGGCCTCGAACTCAGAAATCCGCCTGCCTCTGCCTCCCAAGTGCTGGGATTAAAGGCGTGTGCCACCACGCCCGGCACGATTTTTTGATTCTTTAGGGCTTATTGTTTCAATAATCCAAATCAACCAGTATGACACCAGAGCTATATATCGGAGTATCTCCTTTCTGCCAGGACAAGAAGACACAGCAGGCCACTAGCTTCCACCACTCCTAAAGCTAAGAATGTTATAAAACAGGATCTGAGACTTGTAACAGATATTTCCCAACTTCCCAGAACTGCATGCCTCCTGGCCCCACCAATGTATTTAAATAAATGCCTTGATTTAACTTTGTTTCACATTGGACCGCTACTGGGGGGCAACATGAATCTATGTTTCCAGGCTATAGTCAATCTTTTTTAGATTAAAAATAAAATATATGTCATTTCCTTGAATGTAGGAACTCTTAATATTTTACTGTAAAAATTTTCAAGTGCAAAGACAAGTTGAATTGCTCAGAAAACATCTATATCCACTTTGCCTTATCACTACCTCTCTTATATAGCTATCCAATTTCCTAGACGTGTGCACACACACACACATCCACGCACATCCATGCACACATTTTACATATGCATGTCACAGCAGGAGTGTGGAGATCAGAGAATGACTTTGTGGGGTCAGTTCTCTCCTTCCCCTTGATGTAGGGGTTCCAGGAATTGAACTCAGGTCTTCAGGTGCACAGCCTGCTAAGAAATAAATTTCTTTTGCGTATGCATATCACTGCTACTTCAGATGGAGCAATCTGTAGAGTCTAGCTGCAAAGCTGTTTGGCAAACACAGATATGACCCTGACAATGGTGACAGGAAAGCTGTATTGGGTATATATTCTTGACCTACCTTTGCTTGCCTATGTCCCAGATTAGACAAGCTGCCTTGCTTCAAGCTTTTAAACCTTGTGGGACAGAGAACAAAGAGACTGTGGAAAATAAGTTAGAAAAATTAATCAAAAGGAGGTGTTATAGTGACTCTTCCTTTCCTTTAATGTGACCAGTTATTCTGACTCAAATAAATCCAGTATTGGAGATTCCTATTATGAAGGTAGCTAAAAATCTTTATTAGCTAGCAGAGTTAACTTGGAGCATAGCCTCCAATATTTACATGAGAAATTGTAGCCTCCCCCAGCCTTGAGTAGGCTGGCTTTGACCTTGCTGCCACTGAGTATGAGACCACCTGGGGTGGAGCCTTCCGACTTAGATGGCTCTATTGTTCTGTCTTCCGCGTTGCTCTTCTACAAGACACTGCTACCTGCTGAGAGGCCCTTGAGATATTCCGGAGACAGCCACAGGCAGATCACCTACAGGCTGGCCACAGGCATCAAGAATGGATTGGCGGGGGATGGGCTTCCCCGTTTATAAGCACAGACTCTTAGTAAACTTGGGGGCCTTGAACAGAAACGCGTCTTGGCCCCCATTATTTCTCTCACCGTTTCCTTCCTTACAGTTCCGGCCTCCCACTCAGGAACCCAGTTAGTGTGGCCGCAGGTGGCTTACAAGAAGTAACAGTTTTGCCGGGCGTGGTGGCGCACGCCTTTAATCCCAGCACTGGGGAGGCAGAGGCAGGCGGATTTCTGAGTTCGAGGCCAGCCTGGTCTACAAAGTGAGTCCAGGACAGCCAGGTCTGCACAGAGAAACCCTGTCTCAAAAAATCAAAAAAAAAAAAAAAAAAAGAAGTAACAGTTTTTCTGTTGATTCTCAAAGCCACCTCCCCTGCTCCTAGAGGTCAGACTTGGATCTTAACATTGCTAATTTGCAACTGAATTGAGTGCCTGGGACATCCGCCCAGACAACCTTAATCCTGTTGCTTTCAATTTTGACTTTGTATTTCAAGTAGATCGATTACCTTCATACAGGCTCACCTTCAGCAAAGCTCAGATATGGCAGTTATTCATCGCTATGAAGAGATGCATTGAGTGCATATTGGGGCTTTGGTTTGAATGGGAAAAAGAAGTGCTGTGAGGGCCGGCAGTCAAAGATGGGCAACTGATGAATCTATGACTCTTATCAACCTAAGACAGAGGCATGTGCCAAAAGGCTGTTTGTTCATAATAAACACTAAAATGCCGTGTTTGTGCAAATAAACACAAACAAGCTGCACGTGTTGTCCGGGATGGGTCAGAAGGGGTATAGACATTCAGACCCAAGCCAAGCACCGCCAGCCACCGTAATTCCCAGGCAAGACCATGGAGCATAAATAAATTTTATGCCCCAGTCCAGCTAATTTTTAATAAACAAAAAGAGAGAAATTGTGCCCTGTCCTCCAGCCTTGAGCAGGCTGACTCAGAACTGGTTTGCCACAGTTGCTAGCCCACCTAGGGTGGAGTCTTCTGACCTAGGTAAAGTCTATTGTCCTGCCACAACTGTGGTTTTCCAAGACACCACTATCTGCTGAGAGGCTGAACCTGTTTTCCTGACAAAGCAGCGAGATCCTGGCATGGTGGGGGATGGGTCCCCCCTCCCCCTAAATTTATAAGATCAGACTCATCAGTAAAGATTGACCTTGATCAGAGAGCTTTGTCTTGGCTCGTTATTTCTCTCACTGCCTTTCCCATCCAAACCCCATCTTTCCTTTCAGGAACCCAGTAACCCATGGTCGCTGGCAGTTACATTTCCCAGCTCATGTTCATTGTTTTTTAACACTGGGTCTCATGTAGCTCTATTTTGCAAATACGTTTTAAATTTGGATCCTTGTGCCTTCACCTCCAGACCACAGCAATGTCTAAACTGTGGACTACAACCCCATACAGGCTAATTTAACTGAATGTGGGAGAAAAAAACAAAACAAAACAACAACAACAACAAAAAAACAGAAGCAACAGTAAAATGTTTCTAAACATTTGACAACCAAAAATTAATTCAAAACCAAGCAGATAAGGAATCCAAGGTATCTCTGGAAGTATCACTCATGGTGAATCACACTTTGCTGCAACTTTTCATTCTGAGCTCAGGACAAGTGCAGTGTGCACTGTGCATGCTATTACATGGGCTCCACCATCCCAGGCTGCCTACAACACCTTAGCTCAGATTGACACCATTGTATGTTAAGAAGTGCAGTGTCTCTATTGTATGCAGTTTTCTGCTCTTATAGAAATGTAATGGTGCCGGGCGTGGTGGCGCACACCTCTAATCCAGGCCGCACAAACCTGGCAGGCAGAGGCGGAGGCGGAGGCGGAGGCGGAGGCGGAGGCGGAGGCGGAGGCGGAGGCGGAGGCAGAGGAGGCAGAGGCAGAGGCAGAGGAGGCAGAGGAGGCAGAGGAGGCAGAGGAGGCAGAGGAGGCAGAGGAGGCAGAGGAGGCAGAGGAGGCAGAGGAGGCAGAGGAGGCAGAGGAGGCAGAGGAGGCAGAGGAGGCAGAGGAGGCAGAGGAGGCAGAGGCAGAGAGGCAGAGGCAGAGAGGCAGAGGAGGCAGAGGAGGCAGAGGCAGAGAGGCAGAGGCAGAGGCAGAGGCAGAGGCAGAGGCAGAGGCAGAGAGGCAGAGGCAGAGGCAGAGGCAGAGGCAGAGGCAGAGGCAGAGGCAGAGGCAGAGGCAGAGGCAGAGGCAGAGGCAGAGGCAGAGGCAGAGAGGCAGAGGCAGAGGCAGAGGCAGAGAGGCAGAGGCAGAGGCAGAGGCAGAGAGGCAGAGGCAGAGGCAGAGGCAGGCAGATTTCTGAGTTCGAGGACAGCCAGGGCTACACAGAGAAACCCTGTCTGGGAAAAGAAAGAAAGAAAGAAAGAAAGAAAGAAAGAAAGAAAGAAAGAAAGAAAGAAAGAAAGAAAGAAAGAAAGGTAATGGTTTAATTACTGTGAACAAAGACTTTCAGCATTTTCCTATTGTCATTCCTCAGCATGAAAGTATCAAATCAATAAGTCTTTTTTACAGTATCTATTTTTTTTCCCATTACACAGGGACTCACTGTCTCCTTTGGCTTTCCTGGATCTATGTTGTTAAGGCTAGCCTCAGACTCAGAAACCTGTATGCTTCTGCCTTCCCAGTGCTGAGTCTAAACACCACACAAGGTTAGAAGGTTTGTTTGTTTTACTTATTTTGGATTTGCAGAACAGGGTTTCTCTGTGTCATCCCTGGCTGTCTTGGAATTCGGTCTATAGACCAGGATGGACTCAAAGTCAGGAATCTGCCTGCTTCTACCTCCCAAGTACTGGGATTAAAGGTTTGTGCGGCCTGGCTTGATTGCTTAATATTTAAAACTGCTATAAGGGCCTGTGAGATGACTTAGCAGCTTTTTGCTGTTAAGTTTGACAGCCATGTGGCCCCAGGATTCACATGGGAGAAGTTTAAGTTATCCGCTGACAACCATAGTTAAGCCCTTATACTCTCCCTCCCAAACAAACAAACGTGGAAAATGTGAAGATTCTCTATGTCCTACAGTATCAAATATTTAGCCAAGACTCAACTCTTTATGTAAAAGAATGTGTATCCATCTGATGAACATGCCAATTTGCTTTTGTCTAATGAATGGTAAAATTATATGTATACCAAAGCATTGTTTAAATAGCAGGGCATGATGGCTATGTCCATAATTTGAGCACTTTGGAAGTAGAGACCGGAGGATCATGTCATCCTCAGTCACATGGTGAATTCAAGGCGAAACTGTGCTACAGTGAAGCTATCTCAAAACAAAACAGTAATAATAGTTTAAGGCTGGCCTCGAACTCAGAAATCCGCCTGCCTCCGTCTCCCAAGTGCTGGGATTAAAGGCGTGCGCCACCAGGCCCGGCTCAAAACAGTAATAATAAAACCCTTGTTTTTAAATAAATGTATGAGTGTGTTTGACTTGTATACCTGATTTTATATATATATATATACATATATATATATACATATATATAATTGTATATATATGTGTGTGTGTGTGTGTGTTTATATACCTACAGTGATGTAACAATTTCTCACACATAAAGGGATCCTAAATGGAAATGGCTTGAGAGACTCTGGCAGTGAGCAACTGTTAGTACTTCTCAGTATAGCATCATCTACTGGCCATGTCACAGCCTCCTTATAGGCACCTGTTCTCTCATTTACAGAAGAGGAGATCAAAGCTAAGGGAGGTTAAAGATCTCAACTCAGGTCAGAAACTCAAATTTAAGCCTTCCTAATTCCAGTATAGAGACTTGCCTCAGGCTAAACTGGGCTAATTTCAAAGGATCTGACGAAGGATAACTCCAGCTTATCACCTTGCGGTCTACGTATGGCATGGTGCTGCACCCTTTATCATTAGGCAGATAATTCTGGTTGCCAGCCTTGAACACTCCTGCAGCCAAAGGGGAGAGATTTATTTCTTTTCATCTGGAGGTCAGACAGCAATGTGCAGAAGTCAGTTCTCTCTCACCATCACGTGGCTCCTGGCGACTGGACTCAGGCTGTCAAGTCTTTAGCTACTGAGCCATCATCCCCACCTGCTACTCATGTTTATAAGTTTATAACTTAAAATTTAAATTACAAAATAAAATTCTGCAACTATTTTGAAAAATGTCAAGCCTAAAGAACACAGGAAAGAACTGAATAATGAACACCTATACTTATTTCATCTATATTCTATAATTATGAACATTTGCCATATTGTTTTCTCTAATTATCTTTATACTTTATTAACTTTTTATTCTTTGACAATTTTATACATAGATTTCTTGATTATATCCACTTCCAACTTCCTGGACACACCTTCAGGTCTTTTTATTTTCATCCATTCATTTTGACACAGGGTCTCACAGTATAGTCCTGGTTGGCCTGGAATTCTCAAGTTAGGACAGGCTGACTTCCAACTCAGAGATCTGCTTGCTTCTGCTTGTTGAGTGCTAGGACTAAAGTCCTGCACTATCATGTCTGACCTTTTTAAAAACATTTTAATAGGGGCTGGTGAGATGGCTCAGCGGTTAAGAGCACTGACTGCTTTTCCAAAGGTCCTGAGTTCAAATCCCAGCAACCACATGGTGGCTCACAAACCATATGTAACAAGATCTGACACCCTCTTCTGGAATGTCGGAAGACAGCAACAGTGTATATAATAAATAAATAAATCTTTTAAAAAAAACACTTTAATAACCCTCTGATTCCAATTTGTATTGCTTGAATGCTCAGGCCAAGTAGGGACAACCTATCATTCTTTATTCCTTTATAATTTTCTATCTATACGTTTGAAAATGCTTAAGAGTAGTTTTCTCCAAGTATAGTGGCGTGTGCCTATAGGCCTAAGTAAATGTGGCCTGAACTACAGGCCTAAATCTATTTAAAATGTACCAAATGTTTTAAAATCCATCAAACACACACATAAAGGTCAACCTTTTTCTCCTTTCATCCTACCCTCTCCCTCCCAGCCTCTACAATACATGGTTGGTTGGCGGGGGTGGGGGGGGTGGGGGGGTGGGGGGGTGGGGTGGGGGGGGGGACGGACGGACGGACACGCGATGGGGTCTATTAGGTCCTTGGGCAAGTTTATCAACAGTCACCAGAGAAGATGGGAGTACAGACCTAACAACACTAGATGCTAACTGCACCTGAGGCCAAGAAGATTCTCGCCCCAGGTACCGCTAGTTTCATTGTCATAAATTCTACTTCTTTTTTTTTTTTTTTTCCATTTTTTATTAGGTATTTAGCTCATTTACATTTCCAATGCTATACCAAAAGTCCCCCATACCCACCCACCCCCACTCCCCTACCCATAAATTCTACTTCTTGATACACCTAAGGATCCCAGACTGAGAAAAGCTGCCCGGGCTAGCACTGGGCGCAAACGCAGAAGGTTCAGCAGGTCGTCGTGCGCACGCGCAGCTCCCTTGGCCCGCTCCAGTTTCCTGGTGTGGAGCAGAATGCCGCTTCCCGCCCCGCCCCTTGCGTTGCCATGGAGAGTGTCTAAAGCCCGCCTGTGGCAGCGCCCTGGGCCTGGTGTCCTCTGGCGGGGTTTGCGTGGAAGATGTTGAGCCTCTCGGAGCTTCCGCAAAAGAACACAGACTTGGCGGAGATGCAGTCCGGGCCCTTGGGTCGCTGCAGTCACTTTTTTTGGCTGGGCGTCGCCTTCGACGCGGTGGGTGTGGCAGTGCTGTTCACTGGCGTCTTCGCCAACTTGCTGTTCTACGACATGCTGCTCTATTTGGGTTCCATCATCATCTTCGTCAGTCTCCTGTGGTGGATCTCCTGGTACACCGGCAACATAGAGGCGCTCCCGGAAGACCCCTTGAGGGGGACTTCGCCCCGCGAGAGCGGGGTGCACCGTAGCGGCAGCCGTCGCTTCTCGCTGACCCTTAGGAGCGTCTCCGACACCTTTCAGCGGATTCGCCGGCGACGGCGGCGGCGACTCCACCCGCGGGTCGTCCAGCGGATCAGTAGCATCAGCTCTACGGACCCGGGGCAGCTAGAAAGGAACTGCGACGCCAGAACCTCGGGTGGCAGAGCGTTGTTCCGTTCAGCGAAGCCTGAGGCTGTTCTGAATCAGTTTAGCAGAGTCCAGACCTCTAAGAGCCTGCCTCTGGGCATTGTCCACACCGGTCTTTCCATTTGTACTTCTAGGAGTCAACCTGTCTTTTCAGTGACTTCGCAGACCTACCCTTTGGCGTCTGACAGCAATTCTCAGATGGCAATGTCCTCTGACAGCCATGTGTATTTGGACTCTCACTCTCAGGAGCACTCTAAAATCAGTGTGGCCTCTCAGATCTACCCTCTGGAACGAGAAGAAAGTCAGAGCCACCTCTTGGTGATCCCTGACAGTTTATCTATGGTACCCGTGACCTCTCAAAGCCAAATCCTGCCCTCTGTATCTTCTGAAAGCTGTGTGCCTTTGGGCCCTCACTCTCAGGGGCGCTCTAAGATCAGTGTGGCCACTCAGATCTACCCTCTGGAACGAGAAGAAAGCCAGAGCCACTTCTTGGTGATCCCTGACAGTTTATCTATGGTACCTGTGACCTCTCAGAGCCAAATCCTGCCCTCTGTATCTTCTGAAAGCTGTGTGCCTTTGGGCCCTCACTCTCAGGGGCGCTCTAAGATCAGTGTGGCCTCTAAGATCTACCCTCTGGAACGAGAAGAAAGCCAGAGCCATCTCTTGGTGATCCCTGACAGTTTATCTATGGTACCTGTGACCTCTCAGAGCCAAATCCTGCCCTCTGTATCTTCTGAAAGCTGTGTGCCTTTGGGCCCTCACTCTCAGGGGCGCTCTAAGATCAGTGTGGCCACTCAGATCTACCCTCTGGAACGAGAAGAAAGCCAGAGCCACTTCTTGGTGATCCCTGACAGTTTATCTATGGTACCTGTGACCTCTCAAAGCCAAATCCTGCCCTCTGTATCTTCTGAAAGCTGTGTGCCTTTGGGCCCTCACTCTCAGGGGCGCTCTAAGATCAGTGTGGCCTCTAAGATCTACCCTCTGGAACGAGAAGAAAGCCAGAGCCATCTCTTGGTGATCCCTGACAGTTTATCTATGGTACCTGTGACCTCTCAGAGCCAAATCCTGCCCTCTGTATCTTCTGAAAGCTGTGTGCCTTTGGGCCCCCACTCTCAGGGGCGCTCTAAGATCAGTGTGGCCTCTCAGATCTACCCTCTGGAACAGGAAGAAAGCCAGAGCCACTTCCTAGTGCCCATGCCCTCTGACAGTTTCCCCGTGGTACCCATGACCTCTCAGAGCCAAATCCAGGGATCTCTGGCCCAACAAAGCCATCTCCAGAATCTTCCTCTTGCCTCTCAAACTCCTGAAACTGATAAAGCTTCTAAGAGCCATACTTTGGCCAAGGGGGTTCCTGGGGTGCCACCTGGGTCTGCCCAGACTCAGCACCCGCAGGCCTCTTTAGCCCAGACTTCTCAGATTTCTTCACCTGTCCGGAAGGTTCCTAAGAACTAAAGTGCTGAAGCTTTGGAGACTCTCCCAGCACCCAGCTTGAAACTAACTCAGGAGCAACCTGACTCTTCATTGCCTGTCTTTAAGGCCACCCATTCAGACTCTCAGTAGTGTGACAGTTCTGGAAACCCTTCAGCTTTGGGGATAGTGAGGAAAAGTCACCCTTTCTAATAGGACTCAGACACCAGCCATTTGAATGTCTGCTAAGACCTTTGCCAAGTAAGTGGCTTGGAAGAAAAGTTACCAACATTATTATCCTTTTTATTGTTAGTGTTCTGGTGGCTTTCTCAATTCCTGTAGTGGGAGCAAAGTGGCCTTGGACTTCAGGGATTAGCGATTTTGATGATTTTTTGAGACCAGCTCTTTGAGTAGTTGAGACCTAAGGCTTTGACTACTTTATTGAATAATGAAACCTTTCGTTGTGTTTAAAATTAGAGGAGGGAGCCAGGGGAATATTATTCTTTTAGGAAGCTATAAGATCTGGAGATAGGTGGAGGATTTAGATTCTGTAAGGGTTCTCTTGGAAGAAGACAGCATTCATTTGTACAGGGACATAACGCCAAATGACATTGGGGAAGTTATTTCTTTTCAATATATTTGATTTTTGTAGAGAGGCTATCTTTTATTGGAGGCAGTGCCTTCCAAATGCCCCTTTAAGACCCCTTTAAAGCTTCAAGGCAAAACCTATTCCCAGCTAGACATTAATAATCTTCATATTCATACACTTTTCAGTGAGTCACTTCTACTTAATGCCAAGTGATATTAATTTCCTGTTTGCAACAGTGATAGTTGCTGTTTAAATATATCATCTAAATAAAACGTTTTGTACAATGTAAAGGTAAGCTTTGAATGCATAAGAAAAGTTGGGTGACTCTAAAGTGAAAATGTGGGACCTGAGCTAGCTAATTTACTTTCTCTTCTCCTCTTTCTCTTTCCTCTCCCCTCTCCTCTTCTCTTTCTTGGTGCTGTTTTTGTTTGTTTGTTTGTTTTTGTTCTTTGTTTTTGTGACAAAGTCTTCCTATATAGCCTTGGCTGGCCTGGAATTCACTATGTAGACCAGGTTGGTCTATGTAGATCAGGTTGGCCTTGAACTCATAGAGATCTGCCTGTCTTCCTGTCTTTGCCTCCCAAATCCTAGGATTAAAGGTATGCCCTTTCTATTAACAGAGACCTCATGTAGACCAAGCTGGTCTCAGCCCTGATCCTCTCCCTTCTACTTCCAGAGTGGCAGGATTACAAGTATGCACTGCCACCCCTAGCTGAGCTTATTTTTTCTTTGCCTTTTTTTTTTTTTTCTGGGGTGGGGTGTGTGTAGGGTCTGATGCCCTTGGACAGAAGAGGGCATATGATCCTCTGGAAATGAAGTTAGATAGCTGTAAGCCCCCACGTAAGTGCTGGGAATCAAACCTGGATCCTTTGGAAGCGCAGCCTGTGCTCTTAACTGGGCATCCATCTCTCCAGTTCCTTTTTTTTTTTTTTTTTTTTTGCATTTAGTTCAATAATGGAAAGAACTGAATATTAGGCAGCAGTTATTATCTTCTTACAACTTCCTCCAACACTCCTTTAAGAAATGTATGTTTTTCTTCTCTAGAAATAGACACATATATTCTGTGAATCTTTTGTTATTTTGAGATAAGAGTCTCTACTTAGCCTTGGGTATCCTGGAACTCACTGTTTAGGCCAAGTTGGCCTGGAACCAACTTGCAGACCAGACTGGGCTTGAACTCACAGAGTTCTATAAATCTTTACAGGCATTTTGGCTACTTGAATTTTATACAGTTTGAACAACTGAATTCTATAAATAAATATAATATTTGATTTATAAATAAATATATTTATAAATATATAAAATATACCCAATGACTTATGTTTCTATTAAAAGAGAGAGAAGCTGGGCATGGTAACACATGCCTATAATCCTAGCATTTGGGATGCAGATGCAGGATGATTGTTGAAAGTTCAATGTCAATCAAGGCAACCTGTCTCAAAAAAAAAAAAAACAAAAAAACAAAAATTAAAAGTAGGGGGCTTGGGCCCTAGTGGAGTGGCTCAGTGACAGTGTTTGCTTGCCTGATACAATAGTGTGTATGTGTGTGTGTGTGCCCATGTGCCCACGTGTAAACTATATATGAGCAAAACTAATTTTAAAAGGGAAAGGCTGGGTTGGATGTGGTGGTGTACACCTATAGTCTCAGAATTCATGAGGTAGAGGAAGGCAGTATCTCTATAATTTGGAGGCCAGCCTGGTCTACAAAAGCAGGTTCTAGGCCAGCCAGGGCTACATAGTGAGACCCTGTCTCAAAAGCAGAAGAAAAACAGAACTTAGTGTGTTGCAGGATTTTCCCTGTCCAATAATTACATTAGGGCAGCAGGAGGCCTGTGATTGGACAGTGAAAGGGAGGCAGAACTAAGAGTTGCAGAGACAGTGTCTCAGAGGGAGAAGGGAGAAGGCCAAGATGGAGGCAGATGTGAACCAATATGGCTTTAACCAGCCACAGGTAGTTATGATATAAGGTTAGAATAATTGGGATAAAGCTCTTATCATTATCAATTGGTTTTGAATTTATTGTCTTGGCATCTTATAAATTGATATTTATTGATACATAAATCTGATTGGTTAATTATAAGCTTCAAGAGTTTTGTTTCTATCGGGCAGATGGGTATTGTGGTGGCTGACCGTGGTGTGGATGGTCATTGCATGGCATCAAGAGGAACTTGGGAGCTCAGGCCCCGCCGGAGAGTTGCCGGCATATGTGTGGGAACATGCCGGTCATTTTTTAATATTTCCAGCAACATTAGTGTTACTTCAAAAGGCCATTCCCGTGGATCTTGCCAACAGAAAGTTTGTAGTCTTTGTTCTCCAAATCCAAATGAGAGTTATGAGGATGCCTGAAGGTTAGCCTTTAACAGGAGGAGCCTCTCTTGCCCTATAAATAATTAATTTATTGGCCAAACATTGGTATTCTTTCTAGCAGGTGCCAGGCATTGTAGTAAGTACTGGTGAGTGGGTACTATATTTGGAGACCCTACTTTTCAAGACTTCCCACCTATCAGGAGGCAGAGACACTGAAATAACTCCTATAGTGTAATACTATGCACACTATACGGTATGTAATTCAGTGCATACTATACAGCATGTAATTCAGTGCACACTATACAGCATGTAACACAGTTCACACTATACAGTATGTAACACAGTTCACACTATACAATATGTAATTCAGTGCACACTATACAGTATGTAATTCAGTGCACACTATACAGCATGTAACACAGTGCACACTATACAGTATGTAACAGTGCACACTATACAGTATGCAACACAGTGCACACTATACAGTATGTAACACAGCACACACTATACAGTATGTAACAGTGCACACTATACAGTATGCAATACAGCGCTCACTATACAGTATGCAACACAGTGCACACTATACAGTATGCAACACAGTGCACACTATACAGTATGTAACAGCACACACTATACAGTATGTAATACAGTACACACTGTACAGTATGTAACAGTGCATACTATACAGCATGTAATTCAGTGCACACTATACAGTATGTAATACAGTGCACACTATACAGTATGCAATACAGCAACACTATAGCACACTATACAGTATGTAATACAGTGCACACTATACAGTATGTAACACAGCACACACTATAAGTATGTAATACAGTGCGCACTATACAGTATGTAACAGTGCACACTATACAGTATGCAATACAGCACCCTATACAGTATGCAATACAGTGCACACTATACAGTATGCAATACAGCACACTATACAGCATGCAATACAGTGCACATTATACAGTATGTAATACAGCACACTAAGTATGTAATACAGTGCACACTATACAGTATGTAATTCAGTGCATACAGTATACAGTACTTAATACAATATAATGAAGCTAATACAGTATACAGTATGCAAGACTGTAATACCAGTGAGGGCTGTGTGAGAGGTGTTTGAAATGGATCCAAAAATAGACATTCACTGGGTGAAGACCATGGATGAGAACATGGGAAAAGGGAAAAGGATTTTTTTTTTTTTTTTTTGGTTTTTCGAGGCAGGGTTTCTCTTTATAGCCCTGGCTGTCCTGGAACTCACTTTGTAGACCAGGCTGGCCTCGAACTCAGAAGTCCGCCTGCCTCTGCCTCCTGAGTGCTGGGATTAAAGGTGTGTGCCACCACGCCCAGCAGCTGTTGCTTTTTTCAAGACAGGGTTTCTATGTATAGCTGGCTGTCCTGGAACTCAGAGACCTTTCTGCCTTTGCCTTCAAGTGCTGCAGGATGACCAATGCCTGACAATAAATAAATAAATAAATAAATAAATAAATAAATAAATAAATAAATACCTTAAGCAGGGCATAGTGCATACAACTTTAATCCCAGCATGTGAAAGACAGAGGCAGGCAGATCTCTGTGTGTTTGAGGTCAGCCTATTCTATATATCAAATTCCACAACAGTCCTACTACAGAGAGAAGCCATAACTCAGAGAGAGAGAGAGAGAGAGAGAGAGAGAGAGAGAGAGAGAGAGAGGAGGTAGGGCTTGGATGTAGTAGCAAAGCCAGTAGAATGTACACTTCCGTTGTGGGGCATGTGGGTCCTGAGTTCAATTCCCAGCAACCACATGGTGGCTCATAACTATCTGTAATGGAATCTGATGCCCTCTTCTGGTATGTCCAAAGACAGATACAGTGTGCTCATAGAGAAAAAAAAAGCAAATCTTAAAAAAAAAAAAAAAAGATAGTCTTTTGTAGGCAAGATGGTTCAATGTGGGGAACACTTAATACCAAGCCTGATGACATGAGTTCTATTCCCAGTACCCTCTAATAGAGAGAACCAACTCCTGAAGTTTGTTCTCTGAATCAATCAATCAATCAATCAATCAATACATGTTTAATACATAAATAAATAGCTTAAGGAACCCTCAGATGACTTCTGTTCCTCATCCATGAGAATCTTTATGTTTCATTTATCTGATAGCCTCAGTTTGTATCATCTTTGAAAAAACACTCATGTATTTATTAATAATAGCTATTGGATATTTGTAATGCACTACAAGTGACTCACAGGCATTTATCACAGTTGGGCACTGTTGTTATCTCCACTTAAGGGATGGGTTTGAGTTAAGAGATTAAGTAAAAATTTCAAAGTCATACAAGTAGAGGAGTTGGAATTGATGCAGAATTTTAACAAATTATGGGATATACAACTCAATTTCCTTTTGTATTAAAGTTACTGGTTAGGTATGATGGTTCATACCTATAATCTCAGCACTCTGGAGGATCAGGAGTTTAAGGTAATTTTCAACCACATAGGGAGTTTGAGGCCAGCCAGAGCTGCCTGGGACCCTGCCAGTATTATTAAGGAGCCTACTTGTTATGCATCGTAGGTGTAATTAAGTTGTAATGCCACAGGGCAGTTGGTGGACTACTTCTCTACTTAGACTTTTGGTGGCAGCTAGAAAAGGAAACCTGCCATTGCCTTCGCTTCCTTGTTCTATTCTAGATTATCATGTTTGTAACTACCATCTCAAGTAGAATTGCCTTTTTTCTTTCCAGAAGTTAACAGTGTTCCTACATATCTTGTTTTAGAAACTTCTATCTGGAGTCCTGACCTACTCCAGACAGACAGACTGCCTATGCAAGTGTTATATGAGACTGCCTGTACTTGCTTCAGTACTGGAGACAGTTTTCCAGCTAAAAATAATAGTACTATTTATTAACAGGATTATAAACTGAATAAACTTTGTTATTCTAATGAAATTCTATTTAAAATAAAGTTTTGAAATATAGACTTATCTTGTGCAAACAATTCAGAAACCTGAATGAAAAACGTCCTACATAATATGTATACAAATACAAATAGACATTAAAAATATAAAATAAAAACACCACTTTGCAGTTGAGCATGGTAGCACATGTCTTTGATTTCAGCACTTGGGATGCAGAGGCAGGTGGATTTCTGTAAGGCTGAGACCAGTCTTGTCTATATAGTGAGTTCTAGGACACCTAGAACTATGTAGACAGATCTGTCTCAAACAAACAAAACACTTTCAGGGCTGCTGGAGGTCTGGGTTTGTTTCCAGCACCCCGCATGGCACTGTCTGCAACTCTAGTGCCAAGGGTTTCCAGCACATTCTGCTGGCCTGTCTGGGCATAGTATGTAGGTGGTGCACATATATACCTGTAGATTAAACACTCATACAGACCCCCCCCCCCCGCCAAAAAAGAATCTTAAACAAACAAAAACCCACTAGAAAAATAAGACTAGGATTGTGGTCTCATTATAAAAGATGTCACAAAGATTAATGTGTTTAGTGTGTTGGGTAACAGCTTAGGTAAATAATTTTACAACTTTATAGTTTCCCATTTCTACTAATCATTTAAAATTAGCCTTGAAGGTGAAGAGGAACTGAATAGGTCAATAAGATCTGAAGTCCTGGGCTGGTGAGATGGCTCAGTGGGTAAGAGCACCCGACTGCTCTTCCAAAGGTCTGGAGTTCAAATCCCAGCAACCATATGGTGGCTCACAACCATCTGTAACAAGATCTGACTCCCTCTTCTGGAGTGTCTGAAGACAGCTACAGTATACTTACATATAATAAATAAATAAATCTTAAAAAAAAAAAAAAGATCTGAAGACCTCAGCAGATTGGATCTTCCCAGCCTCCTCATTCAGAGCAGATCTCCTGACCTCACCATTCAGAGCCTCATCAGTCTTTCATTGTTGGTTTTTTAATTTTTGTACTGAGATAAGACTTTTTAAAAAAGGATTTATTTATTTAATATATATGCATACATACAGATATGTGTACTCCATCCCTGTCTTCAGACACATCAGAAGAGCGCATCAGATCCCATTACGGATGGTTGTGAGCCACCATGTGGTTGCTGGGAATTGAACTCAGGACCTCTGGAAGAGCAGTTGGTGCTCTTAACCACTGAGCCATCTCTCCAGCCCCCTGAGACAAGTCTTACACAGCTGAAGTTAGTTTTGAACTGATTGCCGTGTCACTGCCTCCTAAGTGGTAAGATTATATTCATATGCCACCATTCTCATTTGTGATTGCATATTTAGTTTCTGCAGTACTTGGTATCCAACCCAGGGCCTTGTACTTGCCAGGCAAGTGCTCCCATGAGCATGTAGCCCTATCTTGTGTGTGTGTCTCTTTGTTACCCAGGTTGGCTCCTGCTATGTCCTGCAGTACAGCTGGGATTATAGGAAATGATATCTGACTAGAGGTGAGCTTTTAAACTGGTATAGTAAGCTGGGTTGTGGTGGTATGCACCTTTAATTGAAACACTCAAGGAGTCAAAGGCAGGATCTCTCTGAGTTCTAGGCCAGCTGGTCTTGCAGAGTAGCCATAGCTACACAGTGAGATCCCATCTCAAACAAAAGATGATATAGTAAAGCAGTCAACATAGCTCAGCAGGAAAAACACTGACCGTGTAAGCCTGATAGAAATCCACAAAGGTGCGCATATCTGCACTCACATACACACACACTAAAAGGTAAAATCATATAATGCTTTAGGTGGAAACCTCCAAAAATTGTAGCTTTTTAAAAAGACACGTTCTTATGACGAGTCTTCTCTGAACTGTGAAACTGAGCATGAACTTGAAATTCTGACCCCCTTCCTCCACTTTTTTTTTTAAAGATATACATATACATACACATATACACACACACAATTATAGCTGTCTTCAGACAAAACAGAAGAGGGTGTCAGATCCCCATTACAGATGGTTGTAAGCCATCATATGATTGATGGGAATTGAACTCAGGACAACTGGAATAACAGTCAGTGCTCTTTACTGCTGAGCCGTCTCTCCAGCCCCCTCCTTCCACTTCTTAAGTGCTAGAGTTACAGGTATTTATGATCAATCATGGTTTATATGGTGCTGGGGATTGAATCAGAATTTCTTGCATGTCAAATCAGTACTCTACTGTGAGGCATTGGGCTATGCACAGACAGTCTGGTCTCCAGTTGAGCTGAGATGTTGAACCCCCGGGGGACCGGTGGTGATAATTCACCTACTTGGGATGGAAGGAGTTCTCTCAAGTCTCATGGAACTCTGGCTCCTGTCAAAGTTACCGCCCTCTCAGCCCCCACAAGAAAAGCATGATTAGTAGTCACTTAGACAATGTCCCAAGCTTCTGACCTTCAAGCTAAACTCCTCCCCAGTTACCTAGCAACAAAAAGATAACAACACACCAAAAAGAGGGCTGTTTGGCCCCTCCTCCTCTCTTGCTCTCTCACTCTTACTCCCCTTACACTCTTCTCTCTCTCACTCTCTTCCTCTCTCTCAATCTTACTCTCTCACTCTTACTCTAGCCTTTCTTCTCTCTCTCCTTTCCCCCCTTCTCTCCTCTTGGCCATGGCCGGTCTCTCTCTCTCCACCTTCTCGCTTTCCCCCTGCCTTTCTATAATAAAGCTCTAAAACCATAGACTGTCTCTGTTCATCAAGGCCCTCTGCGTTTGGAGGATGGGATAGGCTTTCTTCTAATGAGCCGTTTCTAATCTCCAGATGGAAGGCCTTCCTGTGCTCCAGTCAAGGCCCGCTGCGCAGACTCTCACCTATGTGGAAACCTCTCTCCTTAAGCTCTCTCTCCCATAAGCCCCTTGGTTTCTGGGGCTGCCCCTTGTCCACTCCCCGTTGAGTGGGGTCAGTGGCTTAGATGCCCCCCCCCCGGGGGGGGGCGAGTGGAAAGCATCTGGCAGCCCTCCTGCATCCGCCTGCCCAGAGCATAGGAGGAACTCTGGCCAGACGTGGGCTATTCTCCTTTCCCCTACCCCCTTTTGTTCCCACACTCTCCAACTGAGTTACATTCTCAGCCAAAATTGATTTATAAAGTGCCAATTTGCTTATAAGATTATGATGGGGCTGGTGAGATGGCTCAGTGGTTAAGAGCACCGACTGCTCTTCTGAAGGTCCTGAGTTCAAATCCCAGCAACCACATGGTGGCTCACAACCATCCGTAACAAGATCTGACACCCTCTTCCGGAGTGTCTGAAGACAGCTACAGTGTACACACATATAATAAAATAAAATAAATCTTAAAAAAAAAAAAAAAAAAAAGATTATGATGTAGTCACCAAGAAGCCATTTTCACCCTTCATTTTTACCTTGCATAGCAAGAACATTAAGAAGTAAACAGTGCCGAGGATAGGATGTAGGATAGAATAGGATGTAGAACAGGATGTTGGGCTGGGCTGTGGTGGTGCACACCGTTAATCACAGCACCTGGGAGGCAGAGGCAGGTGGATTTCTGAGTTCCAGGACAGCCTGGTATAAAGAGTGAGTTCCAGGACAGCCAGGGCTACACAGAGAAACAATGTCTCAAAAAACAAAAACAAAACAAAAAAGACAGGATGTTGGATAGGATAGGATAGGATAGGATAGGATAGGATAGGATAGGATAGGATAGGATAAGATAGGATGTAGGATAGGATAAGATGTAGGATATAGATTTAGTTCCTCATACCCTGAGAAATGGGTGAGAAACAATAGTCCATGGCCAGTAATCACTATCTTAAGTCATAAAGAATCAGTTGCAGCTTTAAAAATAAGCTAAAATTATAGGAAACTAGATGTGATGATGCATTTCTGTTATCTGAGCACACGAGAGAATGGAGGTAGTAGGATCAAACGTCAAAAGCAGGTAGCCAGCCTGGGCTACTTGAGATGGAATTTTTAAAAGCCAAATGTAGGCTTTGGTGGTTAAAAGCTTCTTAATGCCAAGTATTGAGAACCTTAGTCTGATCCCTGTGACTCACATGGTAGAGAGAAGCAACTCTTGAAAATTGTCTTCTGACCTAATACACTCTCTGTCACACACACACACACACACACACACACACACACACACACACACACACACACAAGAAATCTAGGCAAGCTTCAAATTGGTAGTTCTGGATACTATGCCTAAGAATTGGGCAAGTTCAGGCAAGCCCAGGAAGTCAGTTAATAGAAAAAAAAAAATCAAAAAACAAAAGCCAAAAAGCCAGGCTTCAGGCAGCTAGTCAAAAACTGCCCTGTCATCAGAAGCTGCCTTGTCACCTGGCTGGAGGCAAGGACAATCAGCAGTTTCCAGACTTCTTCAACAATAGTTTCCAGACTTCCCCACTTGTTATTTTCCAGCCCCCATGTCCTGGTATTGGTTATGGAATGTCCCTAGAGATGGAGTTAACAGATTAAGATAGAGGCCACTTACCCTGGAAATCCTCTAATGTTCTTTAAGTCAGACCTGTGACCTCACTTCAGGGTCTCCATCTTGGAGACCCCAGCATGCTGGACTTCTGCAAAATAAAATATTCTTTGCATTTACATACTTTTTGAGTCTGGGGTATCATTCTTCGGTGAATCATGGACCCTTTCAACACACATACACACACACACACACACACACACACACACACATAATTTGGAGACTAGAAAAAGCACTGGCTGCTTTTGCAGAGGATCTGGGTTTGATTTCTCACACTGTCCCTAGCTCCGGGCGCATTGGCTCGGACTCCCTCTGTTGGCTTCCAAGGACATCAGACATGCATGTGGTGCACAAGCACTTATGCAGGTAAAACGTCAATACACATGCTATTAAAATGTAACTTTTATTTTGTTTATTTTTTTTTAAAGATTTATTTATTTATTATATGTAAGTACACTGTAGCTGTCTTCAGACACTCCAGAAGAGGGCGTCAGATCTTGTTACAGATGGTTGTGAGCCACCATGTGGTTGCTGTGATTTGAACTCTGGACCTTCGGAAGAGCAGTCGGGTGCTCTTACCCACTGAGCCATCTCACCAGCCCTATTTTGTTTATTTTATATTTATTTTGGAAACAGGGTCTCCCTCTTTAGTCCTGGCTGTCCTGGAGTCTGCTATGTAGACCAAGCAGATCCTTCTGCTTCCTAAGTGCTAGGATTAAAGGCATGTTACCACCCCAGGCTTAAGTGTAATTTTTAAAAAAGCCCTTAACAAAAAAGTAGTAGCCTGGTGATGTAGCTAACAACTCTAAACCCAGCCCTGGGGAGGCAGAGGCAGGAGGCTTACTTAAAGTTCCAGCACGGGCTGGTGAGATGGCTCAGTGGGTAAGAGCACCCGACTGCTCTTCCGAAGGTCTGGAGTTCAAATCCCAGCAACCACATGGTGGCTCACAACCATCTGTAACAAGATCTGACGCCCTCTTCTGAAGTGTCTGAAGACAACTACAGTGTACTTACATATAATAAATAATAATATATATTCAAATATATATAATAATAAATAAATAAATAATAAATAAATAAATCTTTAAAAAAAAAAAAGTTCCAGCACAGCCAGAACTAAAGAGTGAGTGAGAGCTGTTAAAATACAACAACAACAAACCACCATAACACCCAAAGAAACACATTATATCCCCAACAAAAAGGACTCAGCATATGCAAAGTATTACAAAGTATTACAAAGGAACAATAACATGATTTATTTTCCTCTACAGAATATTTGCCATGGTTGGAATCTCTTCCAAAGTAATTTGTTGAAAGTTAGTTAACAACCAAAAAAAAAAAAAAAAAAGCCGGGTGTGGTGGCGCACGCCTTTAATCCCAGCAGCACTCGGGAGGCAGAGGCAGGCAGATTTCTGAGTTCAAGGCCAGCCTGGTCTACAGAGTGAGTTCCAGGACAGCCAGGGCTACACAGAAAAAACCCTGTCTCGAAAAAACAAACAAACAAACAAAAAAAACAAAAAAAAAAGAAAGAAAGTTAACAACGTAAAGCAACAGAGAAGCCTCTTTCTTTCCTCTGGGCAATGGTTTGGGGACAGGGTCTTCCCAGTGTGTATCCTAACTGTCCTGGAACTTGCCTTGTAAACCTCAAACTCAGAGATCTGTCTGCCTCTGCCTCAGTGTTGGGATTAAAGGTGTGTGCCACCATGCTAGGCTGAAAGCTGCTTTTTATAGGGACTCTCAGAACTAAGAAAATACTCCCAGAGCTTTTGAGTTGGGTTCAGAGCCTTAGGGACTGGATTTGCAGTCTTGCATGAGGGTTAGGGGTGTGTATTAGGTTCTTTTATTCTTCTTGAATTTCTTGACACCCCTTTTGGGAATGGATATTGAACCCAGGCAGGAGTACAATCACTAAGCTATTATCCCCCTCCCCCCACCCCCAAACCCACCTCTGTTCTCTCTATCATGTAAGGATGCAGCATTCATCTCCTATAACTGAGCAACAATGGATTCTCTTAGAAATCACCACTGGGCTCTCACCAGGCATGAAACTTAGTGCCTTGTCCTTGGACCTCCTAGACTCTAAACTTTCAATGAATCCATCTCTATTGTTTTTAAATTATCCAATCTTATGTATCTTGCTATAGTAGCATAAAAGACTAAGCCGAGTTCCATTTTTTTCTACCATATAATTTTCATTTGACTTACCTGTAATTAAGTATCTCTGTTACATAGTGAGTTTGAGCTGCATAGTGAGCCTGGGTGCCAAGGACCAGCCTCAGCTTCAAGAGGGGATCCTGAGGAAATGGTGTTTGGGAGAGGCAGGAGAAACCATTCGAAGTCAATTGTGGATACAGGTGGACAGCTGTGTTTGAGAGCATCAAAAGAATGACCAGAAGTCAATTGTGGGTACAAGCCTTGTGTTCTGCTCAATGGAGTTCCCTAGACAGCTCTCTGTAGATGGCTTCTGGTTCTGTAGTCTGCTCAAGACTTCTCTCTGCTCCAAACAGCTTTAAGCAGCCTTCTGCTGGGAACTGGACCTTGCCAAGGACCAGCCTCTGCTTGGAGAGTGTTTCTGAGGAAAGGGTTTTTGGGAGAGGTGAAAGTCATTGACTTCAAGTCAATCATGGGTACAAACTGACAGCTGTGTTCTGCTCAAGACATCTCCCTAGAGATCTTCAGACAGCTCTCTTTTGCTAGAAAAAATGCTAAAAGCTCTCTGTATATCATGGGTTTTCTGACTTTAGTCAGAAAAACTTCTAGAAAAAAAAATCAAAAATAGCTGTGTTTGCTCTCTAAGTAGTTCTTTCTTGCGGATCAGAGCCCAGTCTTTTATTTATATATCAATTCAATTGTTTACCCAGGTTCCCTTTTTATTATCCCATGAATCAGTGTTCTATGAACTTAGCCCCTTGATTCTTAGAAAAGACAGCAAGTATATCTATTTTTTAACAAACCAAATGAATTCAGAGATCTGCCTGCCTTTGTAAGCACAGACAGTAAACTAGCTGGATGAGATCTTGCCATTCTCACCATGCTTGGGCCTAACCTAGGTCTGTCCAGGCTGGCCTTTGTAAGCACAAACAATAAATTTAGCTGGGTGGGTCTGGAGAGATGGCTCAGTGATTAAGAGCACTGACTGCTCTTCTGAAGGTCCTCAGTTCAGTTCCCAGCAACCACATGGTGACTCACAACCATCTGTAATGAGATTTGATGCCCTCTTCTTGGGTGTCTAAATACAGCTACAGTGTACTTATATACAATAAATAAATAAATCTTTAAAAAAAAATGAGTTGGGCTGGGCATGGTAGCACATGCCTTTAATCCCAGCACTCGGGAGGCAGAGGCAGGCAGATTTCTGAGTTCGAGGCCAGCCTGGTCTACAAAGTGAGTTCCAGGACAGCCAGGGCTATAAAGAGAAACCCTGCCTCGAAAAAACAAAAAAAAAAACAAAAAAAAAACAAAAAAAAAAAAGAAAGAAAGAGTTGGGTGGGATCCTGTTTTGTGATCACCACTCCCTAAATCTCTTTAGTTTCTTCCTGAATATCTTTCTGACAAGCTGGCTTATAGTACAGCTATCTCTATTCTTTTAGGTCCATGAAGCCCCTAATTTAATTCATATTGTATCCTCATATTTTACATAGTTGAGAAATTATACATTTTTGAACTCATGTTTTCAGAGTTCTTTCCCAGAGCCTTAATGGTTGTTCTGAAGGTCACAATATTTACCATTTTGCTAAGGACATTAGACACACCTTTGCCTCCTGGACTCATTCTGCCTTTAATTATCATTGAGTGTTTAACCTTGGTTGGGAGAATGTCTCCTGAAGGAGGAACATAAAGTAAATTATGTACATTGTTGTACAAACAAGCCTCATGCCTAGCAACCATCAACACTTGTGGAGGCCCATGCCCGGTTAACTCTGCTCCAGGAGTGAGAACTATGTCACACTGTCCCTTTAGTATGGCCATGCTCAGCAGAATCTGGGTCCTCTGCAAGAGCAGCAAGTACTCTTTACTACTGATCAATCTCTCTATGGAAATTTTTTTTAATGTATTCAGATAATGGGATGCAATATGGCAGAGAAACAACTTTATATTATACAAAGTGAATTGTAGAAATATATTGTTGAAAGTAGGTAGCCATGTAATGAAGCATGCAAGTAAATTTTACAAAATTCAAAGATATGTAAAAACAATTCTTAGGTGGAGTGTATCTCGGTGGCAGAGCATGTACTTGCACAAGGCCCTTGACTTAAACCTCAGGACCAAACAAAACAAAGCAAAACAAAACCAAAACCAAAGCCGGGCATGGTGGTGCACGCCTTTAATTCCAGCACTTGGGAGGCAGAGGCAGGTGGATTTCTGAGTTCGAGGCCACCCTGGTCTACAGAGTGAGTTCCAGGATAGCCAGGGCTACTTACTTACTCTCTCTCTCTCTCTCTCTCCCTCCCTCTCTCTCTCTCCTTTCTCTTGTGATCCCTACCTATCACCCCAAGCTTGATAACTCAAACTCCCCCTCTCTCTAATTCTTCCAGCAATTGACTGTTGTTAGTTTTATTTAACCAATAGTTTAAATTGGGGAACAAAGTTTATATTGCATCACTTGGTGTACATGAGGATCTGCTCATTGGGGGCAACCAGATCTTGGGGGCCTGTATTTGGCATTTGAATATATAGCAGCACCAGCCCAACTCCCAACATTTCCCCCTTTTTAGATAAAAAGGTTCTTTCTCTTACAATAAAAAACAACATTCAGGGCTGGAGAGATGTCTCAGCGGTTAAGAGCACTAACTGCTCTTCCAGAGCACCTGAGTTTAATTCCCAGTGTTGTAACCCCCGAATTACTGATACTAGAAAGACTTAAGTGTTGTACAGTTTGCCTCTTCGTTCCCACCAGAGGATCCCATTCCCCCACTCCCCCCACCCCACAGCAAGCACAATATACAGACAGCTGGTTTCTGAGCTGCATCCTCCTGCAGCAGCCAGGGGCTCCCTCTCCCTCCCATAGTGCGAGTCATTCCCCCACCCCTTCACCCCACCCCTGCCTTTGTGTCTACAAAAACCAACACCCAACACTCCTCCTCCTAACTCTCCAGGTGCCTGTTCTTGAGACCTTAGAGAAATAACAAGCTCAAGGGAGACCATGGAAAAAGTAGAAGGTAAACAGAGGTCAGGTCACAGACAGTTACGACAACCATAAAATTAGTCCTTGAACAGACACCCACTCCCCCGTCTCCCACTTCAGTGCTATTCCACCCTCTACTCCCCTTTCTGTGAATATTCACACTATTCCTAACCATACTGTATATAAACCCAATGTTTTCTGGACTCAGAATCGTTTGCCAGCATTCACACAGTGAGTGCTAGGTGGGCCAACCGGGTTTGAGCTTGAAACAATAAAAAGACTCTTTTGCGAATTGCAGCGGGCTTTGCAATTCTTAGGCTCCTCTGCGTTTTCTGTGGAACAACACCAGCAACCACATGGTGACTCACAACCACACAACCATCTGAAAAGGAATCCCCTCTTCTGGTATGTCTGAAGACAGCAACAGTGACAGGGTTTCTCTGTATAGCCCTGGCTGTCCTGGAACTCACTTTGTAGACCAGGCTGGTCTTGAACTCAGAAATCCTCCTGCCTCTGCCTCCCAAGTGCTGGGATTAAAGGTGTGCGTCACCACCGCCCGGCAAAAATAATAAATAAATCTTAAAAAACAAAAAACAAAAAACCAACATTCAGGGTTGGAGAGATGGCTAAGAGAGTGGTTAAGAACACTGGCTACTCTTCCAGAGGTCCTGAGTTCAAATCCCAGCAACCACATGGTGGCTCACAAGCATCAGTAGTGGGATCTGATGCCGTCTTCTGGCATATAGGTATATGTGCAAATAGAGCACTCATATACATGAAACAACAACATACAGTAAGAACATATATAAAACAATTATGAAAGTTATTAGGTGGCAGTTACATTCATAATGTCCAGTGTACTTAATCTCATAACTTTAGAAAAGTATTATATCATCTATCCTATCATGATGAGTTCAGAGTTTTATATCTAAATCATTTTTTATCATAACATATTACTAATCTGAAATTATTTTCTTAGAATGAAAAATATCTTCTAGACCCAAAAACATCTTAAGTTTTAACTACTTAAGCTTAATTGTGAGATTATAACTATCTAAGCTTCAACTTCATCAGAGACTTGAGAAGGAATAAGACTTACCTGAGTATGTAGTAAGTGCAAAGCAGCTTCCAAAATTATAGAAATGACAGACATGGTTGGCTGCCTGAGCAGTCCTCCAGAATTGTCTCCATAATGTTGGAGCATCTATCTTTACCTTCTGGCCCAATATATCTGACATATCTTTTTTTTTTTTCCCCGAGACAGGGTTTCTCTGTATAGCCCTGGCTGTCCTGAAACTCACTTTGTAGACCAGGCTGGCCTCGAACTCAGAGATCCGCCTGCCTCTGCCTCCCAAGTGCTGGGATTAAAGGCGTGCGCCACCACGCCCGGCTACATATCTTTTGAGAAACAGGAATTAAGAAGGGCTGCTAACTCTGTTTTGGCAGAGTTCAGCAGTCAACTAACCTGCATCATGTCTATTTTGGACAGTATTTTGTCTGTAGTCAGAGCAATGGCAGTTTTTGCCCAGTGGAAGCTTACTGCTGGGGTTCAGAAATTGCCTCCCAAATCACACAAACACTGATCTCAGTCAGAAATGGATAGCTTATTGAGCATATGCCTCAGGACTGGTCAGATTTGGGGACTGAACCATGACCCTGAGTTAAGACCCTACAGGATTTTAAAACCCCAAATCCACAAACATCTGTGCCAAGTCATTTCACCAGTCAAGATATAGAGATAGGGGATTTCCTTAGGAACATATCTTGGCCATACATTTATCCTGCTCCCATTGGTTGGGGTATTCAACTATGGAAGGGGACATGCCTTGTTTAATATTCATGTAACTTGCCAACCAGGATGTCAGTTACTCACGTACATGTCTCTTTCTACCAAGTAGGATGCCGCCACGGACCACCCCAGTCGGGTATGGGGGTCCCTGGAATGAGGGCCCTTGAAGCTAGGTGGGTAAGGATTCGGTGGTGACAAACAGAAACAAACACAGGGGCAGTTTGAATCTGAGTGTATTCTGCAGATCTCAAGCAAGGGATTTTATACATTAAAAAACCAAACATTACATCTCTTAGAAACTATATCCAGTGAAACAATCACAGATAACAACAAAAATCACTTGGCACAGTAAAGCACAAAAAATCATCCAGGCATTACAACTCTGAAACTATGTATTCAGTGAATCACAAACAGAACAGTTAGCATCATTATAAATCATCAAAATAGAACAATTCTAAAAGGATGTATTCAGTGTGGGGCTGTCGTCCAAGGCTGGTGGCATATTTCCAGGAGCAGGTTAATAAATCTTTAGTGGTCAGTGCTCTTAACCACTGAACTAACTTTCCAGCCCCATGGTCAATTATTACTTAACATCTAGTGCCTGTTTTTTTTTTTTATAATCTTCAATGTATAAATTTAAACTATTTGAATTCTTTCTAATTAAGGATTTCTTTACCATATACCAAAATCCACCTCCGATGACACACGTGTAGCCATATGAAATTTTATTGTTGGGAAAGTTTTATCATAATAGTTTTGTAAACGACTTAGAAAGTAAAGTATTGGCTTCCCTGGGGATAAGGTCATGTTAGTGGCCCCATGTCTAGGGATGGTTTCTTTTGTTTGTTTGTTTTTCAAAACAGGGTTTCTCTGTATAGCCCTGGCTGTCCTGGAACTCACTTTGTAGACCAGGCTGGCATCGAACTCAGAAATCCGCCTGCCTCTGCCTCCCAAGTGCTGGGATTAAAGGCGTGCACCACCATGCCTGGTTTAGGGATGGTTTCTTACCCATTAATCTCTCTTAAGATCTTGGCCTAGGCTACCAGGAACATGTAAATAAGAAAAGGAATAAGAGAAAACAAAACAGATAGATGGCCATGAGAACTATGGCTCAATATATTTTCTCCAGGGAAGAGTTTCACAACCGATTCCAGGAGGCCTCCCCCTTTTGAGGTCAATCGCCTCAGTCTGTGGAACTTGTCACACAGATCCTACTGGAGGTGGTGTGGCAGGATGTCAGTTTCCAGGGAGGTTTTGGGAACTTAAAATTTACTGGACCACTACTCAAAATGGAAGTCTTAATCCAAATATATTTTAAAACTTTTTATTTTATGCACATTGGTATATTTTTGCCTGCATGTGTATCTGTGTGAGCTTATCAGATCTTGGGGTTACAGAGAGTTCTGAGGTGCTACTTGGTGCTGGGGATTGAACCAGGATCTTCTGGAACAGCCTTCAATACTCTTAACCTCTGAGCTATCTTTCCAGCCCCCAAATAGTTTCTTATATTGGTGCAGGTGTCTTTCCTAATTGAGGTCTATCCCAAGGGCAGCTTATACCGTAAAGGCTTATGCACAGGTCAGGAAGTGCTGGTCAGTGGTTGGTGTTGGTCCAAGCTTATTGTGGGTAACGATACAAAAAAGTTTTATTGGCTTTTATCCTGATTGGTTTCCAAGGGCACAGAATATAACAGAATATGCAATCAATCTTGGCATTAGAAAGTTTCCTAGTAACAGCAGAAACACATGAGAAAGTTTCCTTATAATGGCAGCTAGCCAAGTAACTGTTCCCTAGGCCCTAACATTTTACCCAGGCCTTAACATTCCATCTAGGCCCTAATATTTTACCTAGGCCTTGACACTAATATTTGAACAACTCCACATGGGGGTTTTCTGAGTCTCATACCATCTTCCAAGTTGAATGAGGTACTGTCATGAGCTGACATGTCTCAATGTCAAAAGGTCTTAAATTAATAAAAACATCTTTAAATCCCATATCCAGAAGTTTCTGAGGTTTTTGAAGATCATTTAACTATAACATATCTGAATTGGCAAACTTGTTTTTAGCTCTCTATTATCTGTTTAACCTAGGAAGCATCTGATTGTAATGAACTAATCTAGAATCTAATGAGTTTGATTGTTTATCGACTTGTATTTCTTAATTATCCTACTCAGTTTTTAATAGCAGGGTTTTTTTTTTGTTTTTTTTTTGTTTTTTGTTTTGTTTTTGAGACAGGGTTTCTCCGTATAGCCCTGGCTGTCTTGGAACTCACTCTGTAGACCAGGCTGGCCTCGGAAATACGCTTGCCTCTGCCTCCCGAGTGCTGGGATTAAAGGTGTGCGCCACCACGCCCGGCTTAATAGCAGTTTTAAAAGGACTAGAATTTTATATTGTATCTTTGAGAATTCTGAGGTACAATACCTCAAATAAAAGTTGAAACATAGCCAGGTGTTTGTGGCGCACACCTTTAATCTCAGCACTCGGGAGGCAGAGGCAGGCAGATTTCTGAGTTCAAGGCCAGCCTGGTCTATAGAGTGAGTGCCAGGACAGCCAGGGCTACACAGAGAAACCCTGTCTCAAAAAAACAAAAACAAAAACAAAAAAAACCACACACACACACACAAAGTTGAAACATAAATTTGTATCAATATACAATAATCTAAACCAATGTAAACCTTAAATTTGTATCAATATAAAAAAATTCTATACCAATATAGCAGAATATAACCTCAATATATATCAATATTCAAAGAACTATGCCAATGTAACAAAATATCTTAGTATGTAACAATATACAATGATCTATGCCAATCTGATATTATTGGCTATAAAATGTTCTTTGGTTTAAGAGTCAATTGCATCATCTACCCCTTTTCCTATTATTCCTATATTTCACCCTTTTCTTATCAACCTTTCTCCCCCTTCCTCCTCTAACACTACATAGGAGAGAAAGAAAGATAGAGGAAAGAAAAAGAGAAAAATAAATCTCTAAATCTAACCTCCTTATTTCAGTCCTCCCTATCCAAGATCTTTTTTTTTTTTTTTTTTTTTAAATTAATTTATTTATTATATGTAAGTACACTGTAGCTGTCTTTAGACATTCCAGAAGAGGGAGTCAGATCTTGTTATGGATGGTTGTGAGCCACCATGTGGTTGCTGGGATTTGAACTCAGGACCTTTGAAAGAGCAGTCAATGCTCTTACCCGCTGAGCCATCTCGCCAGCCCCCTATCCAAGATCTTAACTACTTGTAAGCATCCCCTTTTGGGATGTGTGTTGACAATCATTTAACACCCAATGAATGACCATAAACCACCTCCCCTACTTCTTGGGAATGGGGTGTATTTCTCTTACACATTGTTTCCTGCTGATGTGGAGGTGAAGTATATATTTGGGGTGAGGGCAGAATTTAGCAATTGAATACATAACAGCACCAGTCCAACCCCCAGCACACTGTTTATGAATATATATTTTATTTACAGATTATTTTATTTATAGAATATTCACAGAGCTGAGGATGTAGTTTAGTTGTAAAGAGGTTGCCTTACATGGTCAAGACCCTGAGTTCAATTTCCAGTACTCAAAACAAACCACAAAACCTTTAAAATGCCTTTTAAAAACAAAACCAAAAACAACAAAGAGCACCTTTGGAAGGAAGAAAGAATAAAGTGGACTCTGGGAGTTAACAGTATAGCTCAGGGGTTTGTTTCTTAAATTAGGTGGCACAATTGTAGGTTGTATAGGTTCAACTTAAAATTAATGGAGTTATGGTTGAATCAACAGTTACTTGACAGTTTATTGATATTCCTCATGCATCATAGCCATGCATCTTGATTGTTTTTCTTTGTGATGGAGGGGAATAGGTTTCTATAAAACCACCTAATGTGCAATTATTTCCCCTGGTCTGGAGACATGAGTAATTTCTGCCTAACATTCTCCACCAGAAACTCTAAGACAACATTAGATAGAAAATCACTTCAAGACAGAAGAGTGGTATTTGGATTTATAATATTGCACACCAAAGTTATGCTTTTTGGTTAACAAGATGCTAAAGATAATTTCATTTCATAATTTTTATACAGCTTCCAAAAGTTTCATTTTTCTTTCTTACTGACAGTGGGGTACAGTCCTTTTTCCCCTGTGATCTCAAAGCTTTAATTTCTGTTGTTTTCCAAAGAAAATTTCCTCTCTTGGGGTTGGAAAGATGGCTTAGCAGTTCCCTTAAGGTGGTTCACAATAGCCTAGTTTCAGGAAATCCCTCCGCAGGCACCAGCATGAGCATGTGCCCACACACAGACACACAAATACATATATCTTTCTAACAAGAAAGAATAGGCAGGAAGGTATGGTGGTGTACACCGTCAGTCCCCTCACTTGGGAAGCAAAAACAGCAGGATCTCTGTAGGGTTACTCAGAGACACTGTCTCAAAACCAAACCAAATACCAGAAAAGAAAAAAAAGGGGTGGGGTGGGGTTCGGAAGGGCCGAAGAGATGGCTCAGTGGGTAAGAGCACCTAACACATTTTATCCTCAGCATCCACACCAGGCAGCTAATTATAGTTCTGAAAAAATAACATAAAAACAAACAAACAAAACGAGGACTTTAGGCCCAGGCTTGAGAATGTGACCTTTGTGACTCAATGCTCCAAGGCATCCTAATCATAAAACAGATAGCGATATTCTTCCACCTACCTGCTTCCTGGGTTCAGGGAGTGTTCGTTCAAAGAAAGTCACCCTGACCATTGCTGGAACCCACTATGCAAAAGTGCTATTGTTAGAGGCTCCTAGAAACTGTCTTGAGAAATAACCACACAACTATCAGGTATTTTTCTTGTGACTTCCCACTTCTTCGTGACTCTTAACTGGTATTTTTGGTATTTTCCAACAACACCCTCCCCAAACCCTTGAGTTGTGGTTTCTTCCTTTACCCTGTTACCTAGCTACTCTGCCCACAAGGTCCTTTACCCCTGTGTGGTGTAAGACTGTGGGCCCCAGAGTGCTCTTGGAATAAAAGTTCTCTTGCGGTTTGCATCAAGACCATTTCTTATGAGTGATTTGGGGTGTTGCCTCTCCTGAGTCAGAACGTGGGGGAGTCCTCACATTGTGGGTCTTTCAGTTCCAGAGGATCTGATGTATTTGTGTGCATGTGGTACACACACATACACAATAAATACAAATAAATAATAAGAACAACAAAAAACAAAGCTCCTTTCCTTGCTTCTTTTTGGCCTGGTTGATTTTTTTTTTTTTTTTTTTTTTTTTGGTTTTTCAAGACAGGGTTTTTCTGTATAGCCTTGGCTGTCCTGGCACTCACTCTGTACACCTGGCTGCCTCGAACTCAGAAATCCGCCTGCCTCTGCCTCCCGAATGCTGGGATTAAAGGCATGCACCACCATGCCCAGTGACACTGGTTTTTCTTTTACAAAGTTATATGTGGAGCTCAATAGCAGAGCATCCATCTAGTGTTCTGGAATCTAGCCTCAACATCCGAAGAAAAAGTATGCTGGATAGCAAATTCTCTAAAACTGTCTTAAGATTTATTTTATGTGTTTGGGTGGGTTTTTTTGTACATCTGTGTGTCCCTGCTGTGCTCACAGAGGTTTAAGAAGCCCTGGGACTGGGGACTGCAGTTAGAAACAGTTGTGAACCTGGATCCTCTTTTGTTGTTTTCAAGACAAGCTCTTTTTGTATTGCCTTGGCTGTTCTGGAACTTACGCGATAGTCTAAATAAACTAGCCTCAGATTCAGAGATCTGCCTGTTTGTGCTGAGATTAAAGGTATGTACCATCATGCCCAGCTCCCCAGCCTGGGTTCTCTTACCCATGGTAACATCGGTCCAACTCTCCCCTCTGGCTTTTTACCAGTCTCCACACTTCTGGCTAGGTCACTGTGTAATATGTGTTTCACACAGAGTAAGGTGTGAAAATGTGTCTAAAATGATATACAGGATCCTTCTATTTCCACCTCTCCAGTGCCTGTATTACTAACATTAAACCGGGCTCTTTACCTGAGTAACCCAGGTCCTAATAGTTACCCATTGGCTTTGAACTCCCTTTTTTTGGTGGTGGTGGTGGTGGGGGAGGAATGGATCTCTAGGAGGTGGGCCTGGGGCCCTCACTGTACAACTTGTTCCTTAGCACTATTTCCAGAATCCTTCATCACACCTGGAAGTTCTGGAGGACAAGAATTGGGGTAGATAGGCAGGCCTTCAAAGGCATCTTCTGCTCTGAAGGCCAGGCCCACTGTGGCTGGGGCCTGTGGCTTTGCTACCTGACTAGTGAAGCCACATTCCCCCAGAGTTTTCTCATCAAGGAGCTGGTTGTCCTTGAACAGCAGCTCTCCTCAGGAGGCCTCTTCATGATGCCCTCAATGATGCGCTTGAGTGCCAACACCAAGCTTGACTCCTTGGCCTCAGTGAAGATGGTGGTCTTCTTGTGTGGGGTCATGAGAAACACAGCCATCCCTGTGGCTGCTTCTGGCTTGATGCACGGGACCAAATCTGATGGCTTCTCAGGTTGTCCTCAGCAGGAGTGATCTCTCAGTGTCCCTCGGAGTCTTGCCAAAAGTTAAGAGAGCCAACATGTTGTTTGAAAACCAAAAAAATCCCAGCCGTTCGATTTTACCAATGAAGACTCAGGGGCCAGATGCTGGGGTGCAAGCCTGCTAGGTCAGAGAGGCAGAGAAAGCACCCAGCTGACCTTCCTCCTCCACTCACTTCCCAGAAGGAAACCCGCTTTGAACTCCTTTTATCCTCCCGCCTCCACCTCCTGAGCGCCAAGGTCACGTGCACACGCCTCTAAGACAAGCTTCTTTTTGAAGGAGTTTCTGAGGAATGCGGCCACCGATTGCCCCGCCAAGCTGTGCCAGCCTATTTCTAGGAAAGCTTCAGGCCGGTTAAGGTCAGACGCAAGCCTACCCGCCTTCTTGCTGCGATCCTTACGCTCTGCTCACGTGGGCCGCGTCCCGCAAGGGGCTGCCTTCTGCAGCGCCACTTCCGGGGCGGGTAGGTCGTGGCTTCCGGCGCAAGGCCGGGCGTTCGCTCAGTTCAGGCCGAATGGCGGCCCCGCTGCTTCACACGCGCTTGTCGGGCGATGTGACGGCAGCGGCCTCTGCCACGCTGAGTGCGTCGCGGACTGGGTAAGATCCGGGCGGCCTCCGCCTGCGGGTGCGGGGCTCGAGCCCGCTGAGAGCTCTCCGCATGTGCCGAGGGGGCCGGGCGTGCGGGCTCGGCTCGGGCACGCAGGAGCCTCTGGTTCCCTCGGGTCCCCTCTGCCCGGGCGAGCCTTGTCTGTTCCATTGTTTCCCACTCACTCTTGGGGCACCCTTGTGGGACTCTAGGCTAATCTTCCGTGCCTTTCCTCTTCCCTCTCTTGGCCAAGACATGGGCGGCATTTCCAGGGTTTTGGATATCTAGGGGAAAGCTGTCACTGGTGACCTATCGAATTCCAAAAATTTTGTTTGAAATTTGTTTCTGTAGAAGCAAGCAGTAGCATAGTGGAACCGTATATTATATAAGCAGTCCTTTTTGCCCAACATTTTAAAATACCTATCCCTATAAAACATTTGGAATCTAACCTTTAGATTTTGTCTGATTCTCTTGTTTAAACGAAGTAAACCTTGTAAAGCACTTAGCATAGTACTGACAATTGTTAATAAAGTGTGTATACTCTGTGTTAAGGCACTGGGGACAGCAGCTTATCCAGACACTAACCCATACCCAGCAGAGCCGGAGGCGGGGCAGTGGGGTGGGGGGGCGGCGGCAATACATGGATAAGATAGTTTCAGGTATCAGTAAATGCTATGAAGAACTACAACGTTCCAGGATAAAGCGTGAGTGTATGAGGTTCTGGTGGAGAGGGCCTCTGACATTTGAACTCCAACCTTGGGAAGAGTGTTTCTAACAGCGAGTAGCAGGTGAAATGGGAATCAGCTTGACAAATTTGAGGAATAGAAAGGACATCACGCTTTTAACAAATGATTGTATCATGAGATCAGGGTTAGGAAAGGTGGCTGGTTAAACAGGATCTTACAGGGTTAATGTGGGAATATGGAGTTTCTTTTCCTTCCCTTACTCTTAATAAGATCTCATTATGTAGCCTAGGTTGGATTCTGCCACAGCTTCTGAGACAGATTTACTGAGGGAAGAGTGGCTTCCTGGGAGAGAAGGTTGGAAGGAGGGATATCATTTGAGAAACTTAAGCCTCATCACACAAAATGATGTTGGCTCAGCCATGCTCCCTGCCGTCATTCTCTGTCATGAATTTGATAACTGGTCTTCCTGGTTCTTCAGGCTTTCCGATATGCTCGCGTTAGAGAGCGATTTCTTCAATTCTCCTCCGAAAAAAACTGTTCGGTTTGGCGGAACTGTGACAGAAGTCTTACTGAAATACAAAAAGGTACGAGGAGGTGGGGTTTGACTTTGCTTAGTCAGAGTTTAAAAGGCATTAAACCGAAGAGCAAATTATCAAGACTTTGGGTTCCTCCTCCTGAGTACAACCCCCCCCCCAAGACAGTAAAGAGAATAAGATGAACTTTAGCATTTGTGTGTACGTTTATTTAGGTTTCTCAGTGGTGGGGATTGGAACTAGGACCTTATCCACACCAGGAAAACAGGTCTAGTTGAGCTCCTACATAGCCTAAAAATAAATTTTACACTGGGCTTGGAGGCTTGTGTCTTTAATCCCGGCATGTGAAGGCAGAATCAGGTGGATCCCTGAATTTGAGACCAGCCAGGGATATATACAGCCTCTGTGTAAAACAGTGGCCCTCAACCTTCCTAAGGCTCTGTGTGACCCTTTTAATGCAGTTTCTCATGCTGTGGCGACCCCCAACCATAAAATTATTTTCTTTGCTACTTCATAAGTGTAATTTTGCTACTGTTATGACTTATAATGCGACTCTCTGTGTTTTCTGGTGGCCTTAGGTGACCCCTGTGAAAGGGGGTCAACAGCCTCAGGTTGAGAACCGCCTGTCTAAAAAGATGGGATTGTGGGAAGTATTTAGATACCATACTGAAATAGAATATATAGTGATATGCCTGATACCGAAGCTTAAAGGTAACCAAAACAAGTGTGCTGAGATTTTAGGACTTAAAATGCTGTATACAACTTGAAAACTAGCAAGTGCTAAAATTAAAATAAAAAAAAAAAATTAGCCAGGCAGTGGTAGCGCATGCCTTTAATCCCAGCACTTGGGAGGCAGAAGCAGGCGGATTTCTGAGTTCAAGGCCAGCCTGGTCTACAGAGTGAGTTCCAGGACAGCCAGAGCTACAGAGAAACCCTGTCTTGAAAAACCAAAACAAACAAAACAAAAACAAAAACAACAAAAAAAAATTAGAGCGATTTTAGTTTGTTTAACTTTTTTTTTTTTTTTTTAAAGACAGGCGTGCTATGTAGCCCTGTCTGATATCTAACTCCAGTCTTCTTGCCTCAAGCCTGGAGTTATACACATAGTCCAATTAAATAGTTTTGTATCCTTTTGAGATGGGGTCTTACTGTATTGCTTACTGGCTGGCCCAGAACTGCTTTGTGGACTTTGCTGGCCTTGAACTTATAAAGATCCAGCTGCTTTTGCCTTCTGACTGTACACCCCCATGCCTGATACCCCCTTTCTTTCTCTTCCTCCAAGGTTTCTCTGTGTAGCCCTGGCTGTCCTGGAATGCACTCTTTAGGCCAGGCTGGCCTCTGGCTCCTGAGCACTGGGATTAAAGGCGTGTGCATCACTGCCCGGCACCATTTTCTCTCTAAGGAGCTACCCAAGCTTTACTGCAGGAGAATACCTTCTCTAATGTATTCTCTGGTTTTGTGTTGCTTAAGTGGTTCTTCTAGATCTCATCACTAAAGATGAAGTATAGATGATTGTCTTATAATTCCCACCTATAGCAGTACATTTAAACAGATGCTATCATTACAGTGCTTTTTATTCATACTTTTAGAATTCTCATTAGTATCTGCTATAGTATTCAAGTGACTATGCCTCCCTTGTCCTAGATCTTTGATTCTACTAATACAAGTTCCTTGTTGCTTTGGTTGTTTTTCTTTGCTAGTAGCATAAGCTCTCCACCACTAAGCTGTAGCTACAGGCCTTGTGGTTTTTACTTTTTATATTTGAGATAGGGTTGTGTAGATGGGTAGCCTTGGATTTGCTTTCTGAATAGCTAGGATTATAGGCAAAAAAGACACCCAGGCCTGCCTTAAATATGAATTTGTAAAAGGTTTATAGTCTGGACTTTATTATAATTGTGAGGGATATGTAGACGTTTCATGGTTCCTTTTGTAGTTCCATGAGATATCAAGGCAGAATAAAAATTCTAAAGATATTTAAAGGAAACCAGAGTGATTGTACTTTAATTTTCTCTTTTCTTTGTTTAGGGTGAAACAAATGACTTAGAGTTGTTGAAGAACCAGCTGTCTGATCCTGATATAAAGGTAATTTTAAAAAAGTATTTTGCCGGGCAGTGGTGGCGCACGCCTTTAACCCCAGCACTTGGGAGGCAGAGGCAGAGGCAGAGGCAGAGGCAGAGGCAGAGGCGCAGAGAGAGGCAGGCAGAGAGAGAGAGGCAGAGAGAGAGAGGGGCAGAGAGAGAGAGGGGCAGAGAGAGAGGCAGAGAGAGAGAGGCAGAGAGAGAGAGAGAGGCAGAGAGAGAGAGGCAGAGAGAGAGGCAGAGAGAGAGAGGCAGAGAGAGAGAGGCAGAGAGAGAGAGGCAGAGAGAGAGAGGCAGAGAGAGAGGCAGAGAGAGAGAGGCAGAGAGAGAGAGGCAGAGAGAGAGAGGCAGAGAGAGAGAGGCAGAGAGAGGCAGGCGGATTTCTGAGTTTGAGGCCAGCCTGGTCTACAAAGTGAGTTCCAGGACAGCCAGGGCTACATATAGAAATCCTATCTTGAAAACCAAAAAAAAAAAAAAAAAGAAATTAAAAAAAAATACAAAAGTATTTTTTACTATGTTTATCACTTTTAATAACTCACTTTTAACACCCATGTGTGCTATAGCAAGGTTGAAGGGCAGGACTCCTTGTGGGAGTTGGCTCTATCCTTCTCCCACATGGGGCTCTAGGGTTGACTGCAGGCTGTCATGTTTGTAACCAGTAGTCTTAGTTCGTCCTCGAGCTGCTTTTTATGATTCTGTCTTATTTAATTAACTCAGTGGCTGTCAACCAAGAGCAATCTTACCATCTGCTGGTCACTTAACAATGGCTGGACCCACCTTTGCTTGTCAGAAGTCGGGAAAAACTGGCATCTAGTGTGCTTCCCCTGCCCCTCCGCCCGCCCACGTGGGCACTTAGAGGGGTGGGCTAGAGCACTTGGTGTTCTTTCAGGAGACCCAGGTTCTGTTCCCAGCACCCACGTGGCAGCTGACAACCTTCTGTCACTTTCTTCAGGGGATATGACACCTTTTTCTGGTCTCCTGCATGTACATGATGCATACATATATGCACATGCTGGCAAACACTTATACCCATAAAAAAAAGAATGAGAAAGAAGTAAGGACTGTGTCATGATTAGCTATGGTGCTGCTCCCATTTGTCTGCACCCCATTCCTCCTGACTTTTTACATTTAAGTCAGTTTATTACTACTCTAGTTACTTGACAAAAGTTACCAGTGATTATATTTTTACCCCTAGTAATTTTTCACTTCCTTCTTTCTTGGGAGACAGGTCTGTACATATCCCTGGGTGTATGTAGACCAGGCCAGCCCAACTGAGAGGGATCCTTCTGCCTTCTATGTGGGGGTTGGAAACTGAATCCAGACCTCCTGGAAGAGCAACCAGTGCTCTTCACCACTGAGCTGCCTTCCAGCCATGAATTTTTAAAAACTTTTTTTAAAGCTCTGAATTTGTTTTTTAACTTGATTTTTAAAATTTTACTCAATAGTCATTGTAGGCTTTGAAATCTCCCTCTAACTTTGTAACTCTTGAATGCATGTGCTGCAGCTCCTGTGGGCCCAAGACATTGCCTCTACCAGAATTGTTAATGTGCTCCAATATGGCAAGTCAGACATATCTCTTCCTCAAATCCTCTTCTGTGCAGCCTTCTGCACCCTAAACTGGTTTATTGATTAAAACCAATTCTTGAGTTAGGAACATTGTAGTCTTTCTGGACTGTCTCACCTATAGCAATGGTTCATCCATGTTGGGACAAAAAAAGAAAAAAAATCTTTCCTATGTGGCTTTGTTGGTGTTCTCAAGTCTGAGTTCTTCTAAGAACTTCTCTTGATGCTGCCATGCTGTCTTCCTCCCTGTGGCTGTGTTCTGAACAGTGAAGCCTCTCCTAGGCATGCCATTCTTCTACTTAACCTTTAGTACCGTGGTAACACTCTTTTTCTCTGAGTAGAGAGCTTCGTGTTTTACATTTCCCTTTGTTCACCTGTATGTCCTTGAATGTCTTTTCTTTGTGGCTGGAGGTCTTCCTTAACATTTTCTTTTGAACCTTGGCTCTGACAGCATTGCTTCCTGCCCTAGGGCGAGTTCTCACACTTGTACTTCAGTGCCCTCATGTAAATAAGATGGAGCTCAGTACCTGCTTTGTGATTACTTGCAAGGAGTACATGAGTTAACATGATAAAACCTTAGATCACTGCCTGGGTCACAGCTCATGTTGTATCTGTTTATTGCTGCTATTGTAATCTACAAACTGCTTTATCTCAGATCCTGGTGAGATGTCTCTGGTTCTCTTAAGCATATGGCCTTTCCTCCATTGTGTCTATTTTCCAGACCTCAGCAGATCTTTGTGCTTCTATTCCTGGCATGCATGGCCTCTGTGCCCTGCGTGGTACTTCTTTGCTCACCAGAGTTGCTTGTTGGCTAGTTCACTGTGCACTAGAGCCAAGCAGAATTATGTTGTGTTCTGAAGATGTGCTTTCTCTTTGTTAGAAACGTTCCCCACAAATATATTACCCTTTAAGAGCTCCTGAAGTAGTAAGGCTTTTCCTGATCCTTTCCTTTCGTGGGTTCAAAGGACCAGTATCTGTGTTGCACTGTAGTGTCTATGTGTTGCACTGTAGTGTCTGTGTGTTGCACTGTAGTGTCTGTGTTGCACTGTAGTGTCTATGTGTTGCACTGTAGTGTCTGTGTGTTGCACTGTAGTGTCTATGTGTTGCACTTTAGTGTCTATGTGTTGCACTGTAGTGTCTATGTGTTGCACTATAGTGTCTGTGTGTTGCACTGTAGTGTCTGTGTGTTGCACTGTAGTGTCTGTGTGTTGCACTGTAGTGTCTTATGTTGTACTGTAGTGTCTGTGTGTTACACTGTAGTTTCTGTGAGCAGATTCCCCTCACTCTTACTCAGTGCTGAGACTACATCTCAGAGCTTGGAATGAATCCCCAGTACATCTTTTTTTTTTTTTTTTTTTTTTTAAACTTTAAAAAATACATTTTGCTGGGCATGGTAATTCACACCTTTAGTCCAGGATTAGGCAGGCAAAGGCAGGTACAGGCAGATATTTATACGTGTGAGGCCAGCCTGGTCTACCTAGGGAGTTCTTGGACAGCCAGAGCTATATATAGAGACCCAACCTCAAAAACAAAAGAGAATAACCAAACCAACAAAAAAATTACATACTTGGAAGGGAGGGGGAGAGGAGGCTTCAGAAGACAGCTTTCAGGAGTTTGTTCTCTTCTCCCACCGGGGGACATGGGGGTCATGCTTGCTCAGCAAGTCTTTTGCCTGTTGAACATCTCACCAGCTTCCTCCCCTCCAAAATAAATATGTATGTATGTGTGTATATATATTTGTGTGTGTTATGAAACCTGAAAGTTGAACATGGGTTCTCTGCAAGAACAATATGAGTTCTCCAGCCTCGTCCCCAGTTTCCTATATTGTATTTGTGATTTTTGTTGTTCTGGGGTTAAACTGGGCCTTAAGTACCGCTAATCCAGCACTCCATCTCAGCAGCTTCTTGGCACAGTAAAAAAGCGATAGCAGTTGTGGCTGCCTTTTTCAGAGTGCTGTGTGCTCTTACTCAGGGCTCACTGAGGCAGCAGTTCCTAACTCTGTTCTTGTTTTTCAGTGTTGGGGATTGAAAGCTAGAATGCAAGCATGCTGGGCAAGGGCAAGGGCAAGGGCAAAGGGCTGTCCCAGAGCCCCAGCCCCAGCTTCTGTTCTGTTCTGTTTGGGGTTTTGAAGGTGGTCTTAGCTATGAAGTGTAGCCTTTTCTCAAACTTGAGACTCCCCTCCCACTATTTCTGAATGTTGGTGTTACATACAGATGCCGTTGTGCTTTGTGGCTGATTGGCTTTTTATTAAAAAGCTTTTTATTTATTTTTGTGTGTGGGCACAGGTAGAAGTCAAAGGACCACTGTAGACTAAGAGTTTTAAAAGATGATTCTGTTTTGTTTTTTGTTTTTGGAGACAGGGTTTCTATGTATATCCCTGGCTGACCTGGAACTCACTCTGTAGACCAGGCTGGCCTCGAACTCAGAAATCCATCTGTCTCTGCCTCCCGAGTGCTGGGACTAAAGGCGTGCGCCACCACTGCCCGGCCCAGATGATTAATTCTTATGTATAGATGTTTTCCCTTTTGTGTATATCCGAGCACAGTGTACATGCCTGGTGCCTAAAGGAGCCAGGGGAGAGTGCTAGATCCTATGGTACTGGAGTTACAGTTGGTTGTGAACCACTGTGTAGATAGATGCTGGGAATTGATCCTGTGTTCTCTGAAACACAGTGCGTTTGACTACTGAGCCAGCTTCCCAGCCCCTAGATTTGCTTCTTTTCATATTCATGGCTTTTGGGGGTCAGACTCAGGTTACCAAGCTTGTGCTTGGCAGCAAATCCAGGGTCTTCAACATGGTAGGAAAGTGCAATGTCAAGTGCCCTTCGCACGCTTTTGTTTGATTTAGTATGTATGTAATCTAAGTTGTTCTGGACCTCAGTATATAGCTCAGGCCTTGGACTTGCAGCCTCTGTTTCTCACAGGCTGAGACCACAGGAGTGCACACTGTGGCCTCTCTGCCACATCTTAGTGGAACATACCTGTTTTTCTGAGTCTTTCATGTTATTGATAGAGGATTGGTACAAAGTAGATCCATTACTTTTCTGTAACACTAGACAGCTTGTGATTTTTCTTTGTTTTTTACTTAAGGATGACCAGATCATTAACTGGCTACTAGAATTTCGTTCCTCTGTCATGTACTTGACAAAAGACTTTGAGCAACTTATAAACATCATATTGGTAAGTACATTCTATTTCACTGACTAGCAGGTAATTGAGTATTTTGGAAGCAGTGTATATACCTTTCTACCATCTTCCTCTTTCATCTCTAGAGATTGCCCTGGTTGAATAGAAGTCAGAGAGTGGTGGAGGAGTATTTGGCTTTTCTTGGTAATCTTGTGTCTGCACAGACTGTCTTCCTTAGACCATGTCTCAGCATGATTGCGTCTCATTTTGTACCTCGTAAGTAAATGGGTTTTCTTCTTCCTTTCCCTACCTCTCACTTGTTTTCTCTGCCCTCACCTTCCATATTCTAGACAGTAGTCTGTTGGGCTCTCAGTCGTGGCCTAAGGTTGTGGTGGTGCTTCTCATGGGCTGCTACTGTGCAGAGCCCTGGGATGGCACGAGGTATCATAGGCAGGAAGCGTATGGATGTCACCCGACTTACTTAACTTCATTTTTGGTGTGTTCATGTGTGTAGTGTGCCCTGCATACAGAGAAGCTACAGGAATGTGTCAGATCCCTTGGAACTAGAGTTACAGGCCTTTGTGAGCTGCCATGTGTGTGCTGGGGATCCGGTCCTCTGGAAGAGCTAGCTCTCTTAATGTCTCTCACCTTTAAAACTACCTATTGATTGTTTATGCCCATGACAGAATAGAATAACAGATTTTCCTTTTCTTCCAAAGCCCGAGTAATTGTCAAGGAAGGTGGCATAGATGTTTCAGATTCTGATGACGAAGATGACAGTGAGTATGATCTTAGAACATGGGTCCTACATGGTAAAAGTCTCACCACTTACTCTCTTAGGGAGACAACGACAAATGATAGATTTGATAGATTCTTTCTGGTTTGTTTTGAGACAGGGCGGGTCTCACTATGTAGCTCTGCCTGTCTTGAAGTTCATAGGTGGACCAGGTTGGCCTCACATTCACAGAGAAAGTGCTGGGGTTAAAAGAGTACACCACCACACCCAGCTTGATAGACTGTTTGACACGTCCCTATTGTGCAGTCACCCACTCTTTTTTTGTATTGCTAAAATAAATAGCACTCCCCAACCTGCATTGGAGACAGGGCCTTATGTATCCCAGAACTAGTCTTGATCTAATGTAACTGAAGAGGACTTGAATTTATGATCTTCTTTCCCTACCTCCTGAATGCTGGGTTATAGCATATATATACTGCCGTGTCTGTTTGGTGTAGCTTTAGCTCAGTGTTTTGTGAATGCTAGGCAAGCACTCTGCCAGCTGACCCCCACCCCACCCCACCTCTATTTTATTTATTTATTTATTTATTTATTTATTTATTTATATTTTGATTTTCCGAGACAGGGTTTCTCTGTATAGCCCTGGCTGTCCTGGAACTCACTCTGTAGACCAGGCTGGCCTTAAACTCAGAAATCCACCTGCCTCTACCTCCCAAGTGCTGGGACTAAAGGCGTGCGCCACCAGGCCCGGCTTATTTTATTTTTCAGTAGTGTCTCTGTAGACCCAGCCTGGCCTCACACTCAGCAGTCCTGCTGCTTCAGCCCGGGGAGGGTTTCACTGTATGCATGTGCTGCCATGCTTGGCTAAAACTGTAGCTCTTTCAGAAGAATCTCTGCAGGTGTGACGTAATTAATCCGTTTAATCTTCATTGTTAATTGAAGAGACAAACCATGCAATTCTTATTTCTTTGGTTGGTTGCTGAGTTTTCGTTAGAAAGTTTTTTTAGCTTTAGGAACATGATTTTGCAGGTTTTAGTTTTGATATTTATACTTCCAAATTTTTTTTTGTAGATCTTCCTGCAATTTTTGACACATGTCACAGAGCCTTGCAAATAATAACAAGATATGTCCCATCGTGAGTATTCCTTTGTTGACTTTGAATCATGGTGTTTGGTTTAACAAGTTAGGGGTTAATTCTGGTGGGTCACCTGCCTGTAATGTGTACACACATCTCTGGAAGGAGGAGAGAGATATTAGTAGATTATAAAGTATACTAGCATTAAAACCTGGGTTATATGCTCTTTTTCAACTGTGTTGATAGCACATGTTGAAAATGGTGTTTCTATTCCTATTTCCTATGTTTGTTATTTTAATTTATTTAAAAATCTAATTTGAGCCGGGCGTGGTGGCGCACGTCTTTAATCCCAGCACTTGGGAGGCAGAGGCAGGCGGATTTCTGAGTTGGAGGCCAGCCTGGTCTACAGAGTGAGTTCCAGGACAGCCAGGGCTACACAGAAAAACCCTGTCTCAAAAAACCAAAAAAAAAAAAAAACCAAAAAAAAAAAAAAATCTACTTTGTGTGTAGGCCACAGGTGTTCAGTGTGTCATAAGACATCTATCAGACTAGGTTCCATTCTGCCACCTTGTAGCTAGAAGTCAAACTTAAGATGCAAATGTCTTTCCCTCTGAATCATCTCATCCCTGTTTAACTATATATATTTAATTTACACATAGTGGTCCTACCTCTGTTTTGTATAGAAGTTGGTATTTTACTTTTATCTTCAACGGATACAGTATCTAAATACTTTTACTGAAATCCAGTATGTACATGTGCATTGTGCCATATGAATGAAATCACTTATAAAAAGCTTGGCGGGCTTGTGGGTTTCCTTGGCAGTGTTGCTTTTGTTAACTAAAGAGGGGAAGTTGTGGATGGAGGGTGCTGTATTGCATATATGGAATCTCAGCAGCTGGGAAGGTGGGGATAAGGAGGGTTAGGCATTCAGAGTCATTTTTGGCAGCACACAGTTTGATGCTAGCCTGGTCTACATGAGACCCTGTCTTACTTAAAAAATCTCAAGTTAATGATACTTTGCCTATTTAATATACTACGCGCTGATACCTGTTTTACAACTTAAACTGAAGTCTGTTAAGCTTCGGAAGGAGAAAAGCGGGCCTTTTGACTGCTGTCCTACCAGTTAAGCAAGCAGGTTCTGCTGTGAGGGGTTTGACAGTTTCCTCTGAGACCCTCTTGACTGGGTTTACTTACCTGAGGCTGGGAGCCTTTTTTGCCTTTTATGTCTTTATTGTTCATCTGCGAACACCAGTGTCTTAGAAAGTCAGTTGACATGGGTTGCTTTTTTGAAACAGGACACCATGGTTTCTAATGCCAATACTGGTGGAGAAATTCCCGTTTGTGAGGAAGTCCGAGAGAACATTGGTAAGAGATCTTTCATGGAAAGATAGTTTTGTGACTTTATTTTAGTTGGTATTATTATTGTCAATTATTACTTTGAATTTCTTTAAAAATTTTTTTAATGATTTTATTTTATGTGCATTGGTGTTCTGCCTACTTGTGTGTGTGTGTCTGTGTCTGTGTCTGTGTCTGTCTGTGTGAAGATGTCAGGTCCCTTGGAACTGGAGTTAACAGACAGTTGTGAGCTGCCTTGTGGGTGCTGAGAATTGAACCTGGATCCTCTGGAAGAGCAGGAAGTGCTCTTAGCCTTTGAGCCATCTCTTCAGCCCCTAGTATTATCTCAAATATACCTTTTTAGATTTTTAAACTCAAGACTTTCACTGAGTGTTGTGGTGTAGGCCTGTAATCCTGCAAGTTTGAGGGCCATCCTGACCTATAGTGTGAGGTCCTATCCCAAAAACATCAAGAGAGAAGACTGAGAACATTCCTCATAATGTTTTCTTATCATTTTTTGAAATAGGGCCTTAATCTGTAGCCCAGTCTGGCCCCAGGGTATCCTAAGTGCTGGGGTTATAGGTGTGGGCTGCTACACCTAATGTCTAATTCATTGTAGTTCTTGTGTCATGGACAGAATCCATTTCAGAAAACCTTTTGCGTTGAATGCTTATACACACACAAGAATTCCCAGGGAGGCTGCAGATGGAGCTTGGTGGCAGTGCTTGCTTAGCACCCCTAGGTCCTGTGTTTGATCCTCAGCACCATAGCTGAGTAAAAGAAAGTTATCAGAAGTTAGTGGTGTGTTACTAAGGAGAAATGCTGGTGGGGATGGCGACTAGATTGACTAACTTAGCAGATAGAGATTTGACGACTGCAGTTTAGAAACTTTTCTATTTATGTTTTTACAATAAAAGTTTTGTAATTGCTGTTTTGCTTATATTCTGAAACTCTGTGCTGAATTCACCTTTTTATGTCTCATGCTTAGGAATGTTATGTTCATAACTTATTAAGGATAAGTTTATATTTCCCAACTTTGAGGCGTGAAATTCTGGAGCTTGTTATTGAAAAGCTACTCAAGTTAGATGTAAGTATCAATCAGATCACCTATATTTTTTCCTCTATTTTTATGGGATTTTATGACTACGTATTTGTATGTGGAGAACAGTCCAGATCTTTGCTTCCCTCTCGTCATACTTTTAGAACTTGGCCTGTTTTCTGGGAACTGTAGACAGCTCAGTCTGGGGTTAGGGACAAGGTGTGAACAGTCATCAAAGGCAGAGGTGCACTGTGGGAAGTGCTGTGAGCTGGACTGCCTGACGGGGCTCTGTGTAGGATGTGCTGTGAGGACGGCCCAGAATGAAATGAAATGAGATTCTGCATCGATTTATGTTTGAAAATTCTTATGTATAATATATGGAGGAACAGGTCAGGCTTTGTTTTGTTTATAAAGAAACAAAAAGGGAAAAGGCTGTAAAAGATACATATTCCAGTTTGGACAGGTTTAGTTGCAGGTAGGGGCTAGTTGGAGAGTACTTACTGTGGTAGTTTGAATAGGTATGACCCTCATAGACTCATGTGTTTAAATTCTTGGCCCATAGGGAGTGGCACTATTAGGAACTGTGGCCTGTTGGAGTAGGTGTGGCCTTGTTGGAGGAAGTGTGTCGGTATGGGGGGCGGGCTTTGAGGTTTCCTTTGCTCAAGCTCAGCCCAGGGTGGGATACAGTTTCTTTCTGCTGCCTGCAGATCAAGATGTACAACTTAGGGCTGGAGAGATGGCTCAGTGGTTAAGAGCACTAACTGCTCTTCCAAAAGTCCTGAGTTCAATTCCCAGCAACCACATGGTGGCTCACAACCATCTGCAGTGTGATCTGATGCCCTCTTGTGTGTCTGAAGGCAAGACAACTACTCATGTACTCATGTACATAAAATAAATAAATAAATCTTTAAAAAAAGACTTAAAACTTCTCCAGCACCATGTCTGCCTGCATGCTGCCATGCTTCTCACCGTGATGATAATGGACTGAACCTCTGAAACTGTAAGGCAGCCCCATTTAAATGTTTTCCTTTATAAGAGTTGCTGTGGTCATGGTGTCTCTTCACAGCAATAAACCACTTACTGCGACACTTACAAGCAGTTGTAGCTAGAGAGCCAAGAATATGCTAGTGGAACAATTCAGTCAGGACAGGGAGCAGGAATGGTCAGAAGTGGGGGGTAACTTAATTCGTGGATGTTTGGAGGATCTGGAAGAAGAGAGTGTCAGGTTAGTACAATCAAGGATGAGCAAAGCAAAAGTCCTTGGATGGCTCAGCAAGGAAAGTGCTCATGAAAACTTGCAGTGGGTGTTGTGACCTGCTAATAGCGAAAGTGCTTGGAAAGCAAAAACAGAGTCTCCAAAGCTAGCTGGTGAGCTAGACTGGCCTTACCTGCAACCCTAGGTTCTGAAAGACCCTGCCTTGGTGAATAAGGTTGAAAGCAGCTGAGGAAGACTCCTGATAACATTGGGCCTGCCCCCATAAACATATGTAAATTTAGGTCTCTTACATGCACACATGCATTTGTATATACATAACATATGTAAAATTCATATATTGATTGATTGATTGTATGTGTGGGGGTCAGTAGAGGCATTCCCTATTATTGGAGCTAGGGGTGGTTGTGAGCAACCATGTAGCTGTTGGGAAATCAAACCCTTGTCTTCTGGAAAAGCAGTCAGTGCTCTTAAGTGTCAAGCCGATTCTTTAGCTCTTGCATGTGAAATTTAAAAAGTCCTTAAATTACGGTTTTTGGTGTTCTGAGATGGTTTGCCAGTGAATACTGCAGAGTGAATACTTGAGTAGAAGACTTGAGTTTTGGAATACTTGAAAACCTGAGGAGATACAATTCTACAACTGTTTCTTTTGATTTTGTTTTGTTTTTTTGGTTTTTCAAGACAGGGTTTCTCTCTGTAACAGAGCCCTGGCTGTCCTAGACTTGCTTTATAGACTAGGTTGGCCTCAAACTCACTGAGATCTGCCTGCCTCTGCCTCCTCCTGAGTGGTGAGATTAAAGGAATACACACCCTCTCCCCTCCCCAGCTGTTGTTCTTTGAGACAGGGCATTTCTGTGTAGTCCTGGTTGCCCTGAAATTCATTGTCTATACCAGGTGGGCCTTGAACTCACAGAGATCTGCCTGCCTCTGCCTCTTGAATGCTGGGATTAAAGCATGCATTGCAATGCCCAGCAAGATAGAATTCTTAGTGGAGAAAAGTATTTAATATTTTTTATCTTTGTTAACTTTTGATTCCCCCCTCCCTCTTTGGTTTTTCGAGACAGGGTTTCTCTGTGTAGCCCTGGCTGTCCTGGAGCTCACTCTGTAGACCAGACTGGCCTCGAACTCAGAAATCCGCCTGCCTCTGCCTCAAAGGTTCTGGGACTAAAGGTGTGTGCCACCACGCCCGGAGAGGTGGAGTTTCTTGCTTGGGGTTACACATCTGGCTACCTGTATACATGCCCTGTGAAGTCTTATATTCCTAAAGAATATTTTTAAGTATGTCTGTAAGGATCATGCATAGGCAGTAAGAAAAACCATGATTTGGATAGTGTGACTACATATCTACCACATTACAATATGTCTTTGTCTTGAAAGAGATGTAATGAATGTCATTGTGCTTAGGCTGCCTAGAGTGTCACAACACATCTCTATTAGGTACACTGGTGAAGGACTTGCCTTATAACTTTTCAGTTTTTTTAGTGGTAGTTTGTACCACCATTGTGGTGTAGTGTTAAACGGTGCTAATGGAGCCTTTTAGTAAGTGCAGTAAGCCTGGTGCATTGACACTCACCTTTAAACCCAGCACTAGGGCTGCAGAGGCAATCTCTATGAGTTCGAGACCAATGTGGTCTACAAAGTGAGTTACAGGACAGCCTGGGCCATGTGGAGAGACTCTGTCTCAAAAGACAATATAAAGTATATATAGTAGATTAATTTTCAGCTACAAATAGCTGCATTTTTAAATGCTTTCATTTATTTTTTGTGATATAGGTGAGTGTATCGCGGCAGGATATTGAAGATGCTGAAGAGAAAGCAGCTCAGACTTGTGGTGGGACAGATACCACAGAAGGACTGTTTAATATGGTCAGTATCTCTTTGTTTTGACATGGTTAAATGCCTTTGTTTTAATCTTCTATTTTGATTCTTGTCCTTTTAGCATTTCTACTAACAGAAGCTTTATCACTTCAGAGTGTGGAAAGACAGCTACTGGCTTAGCTTTTCCAAGGATTTCTGTTAAGACAAAATAGTGGAGGGGCTGGAAGAATAGCTGTGCAGGCAGAGTACTTGTCTTGTGTTTATAAGGACCTTAGTTTGACCTCTAGGACCCGGATAAACATGTTGGGTGCAGTGACATGTGCTCAGAGTCTTAGCATAAGTGAGGCACACACAGGAAGGCCTGTGGCATGGCAGTTGGGCCAGTCTGGAATAAGTGGTAAGGTCTAGAGTGAGAGACTCTGTCTCAGAGGTGGGCAGCAGTCCCAAGGAGGAGGACTAAGCAGCTTGTACATACGTGTGCACATGTGTGCCTGCTTACATACTTGTGGCAGATAAATAAACAAATACTTTCACAGACTTGTGAATACCTTCTTAAATGAGTATGTTGTTGGGATTACAGGTAAGTAATATGCCCAGTGCTGACATGTTATTTACTGCCTGTGTAAGATGCTAGTGGAGCCCTTTAAGATAAGTGCAGTAACCTTATCTTATGTCTAAGGCTTTAAGTTTGTTTTTGGTGAAATTTGTTTCACTTTCATTCTTCAAATGTTTTTCATTGTTTCTGTGAGCCACCAACATCTGAGGAAACAGCAGGCATAAAGTGTCCCAGCTTAGTTCCTGTTTTATGTTCATTGGTGTTTCGTCTGCATGCGTGTCTGTGTGATGGTGTCAGAAGCTGCTGTGGACTGGAGCTACAGACAGGTGTGAGCTGCCATGTGGAATAGAATCCAGCCGAGCCATCACCCTGGGGCTTAGTTTCTATGTTTTGTCAGTTAGATACCTCACAGTCGGCACTCTCTAATTGGGATGTTGTGTATGGTGGAGGTCAGCTGACTAAAGTTTGAGCTGCATTGAGGTACTGTTGAGTTGAGGCATCATGGATCAAGAGAGCTGGGAGGAGTGACGTGAGATCCTGTTTCTGGGTATGGCAGGAAGTGGCACATGTGTGCTGTGGGAGCATGGGTCAGAGGACAGTTTTTGAAGTCTTCTCCCATGTAGACTCTGGAGATGAGATACACTACGGTCACTGAGAATCTCGATGGCTCTGCTGCCTTTGACTCCTGGACATTGGTGTTCTGAGGCTGTGACTGGAGAGGCTGTGCATTCTTTTTTTTTTTTTTTTTTTTTCTTTTTTCAGGACAGGGTTTCTCTGTATAGCCTTAGCTGTCCTGGAACTCACTTTGTAGACCAGGCTGGCCTTGAACTCAGAAATCTGCCTGCCTCTGCCTCCCGACTGCTGGGAATAAAGGTGTGCGCCACCACGCCTGGCTAAGGCTGTGCATTCTTGGCAAACAACACAGTGGATATTAGCCCAGAAACATAGAACACCCAAGATACAATTTGCGAAACACAAGAAAATCAAAAAGAGGGACCAATTTTCAGTGACCAATGGGTGGATATTTCCCTCCTCCTTAGCATAGGGAACAAAATACCATGAAAGGAGTTACAGAGACAAAGTTTGGAGCGAAGACGAAAGGATGGACTATCCAGAGACTGCCCCACCCGGGGATCCATCCCATAATCAGCCACCAAACCCAGACACTTGCATATGCCAGCAAGATTTTGATGAAGGGACCCTGGTATAGCTGTCTCGTATGAGGCTATGCCAGTGCCTGGCAAATACAGAAGTGGATGCTCACAGTCATCTATAAGATGGAGCACAGGCCCCCCCAATAGAGAAGCTAGAGAGAGCACCCAAGGAGCTGAAGGGGTCTGCAACCCTATAGGTGGAACAACTATATGAACTAACCAGTATCCCCAGAGCTCATACCTCTAGCTGCATATGTAGCAGAAGATGGCCTGGTCGGCCATCATTGGGAAGAGAGGCCCCTTGGTATTGCAAACTTTATATGCCCCAGTACAGGGGAATGCCAGGGCCAAGAAGTGGGAGTGGGTGGGTAGGGGAGCAGGGCGGGGGGGGGGGGGGAGGGTACAGGGAACTTTCGGGATAGCATTTGAAATGTATATAAAGAAAATAATAATAAAAAAAACCCTGCAACAACAACAACAACAACAAAAAAGATACCTGTCCAGACCTGGGAAAGGTGACCCAGCCACAACACTGCGGACTCAGGGATGGGAACATGTTGGCGTATCTATCTGGGTCTTCCTGAGAGTCGGGGCTGGGGATACACACGTGTTTGCTTTACATGAGGATTCAGTCCCAGTCCCTCCCTCTCACCCTTGCTCCACCCCTTGAGCCCCCAAAAATAAAAGGAAAAAAGAGAATAGACTAGTGTTTATCGAAAATTCAAGACCTGACTGATCCACATTTCTGCGTGAGAGTCTGTGACAGTGTGTGTGTTTTCTCATCTTTTAGAAGAAATACTGGCCTTTGTCAGTTTCCCTAGACACTAAGGACTTCTGTGACATTTGTAATGTCGGTTTTCACTTGCTCAAAGGATGAAGATGAGGACACTGACCCTGAGAAGAAAGCTGACCAGGAGCAGCCTAACCAGATGGCTCATCCCACCGCAGAGCGCCTGGACGTCCTGCTGTGCTTGCTGCTGTCCTACATTGAGGATGTCTGCCGTGTGCACGGTAACCTCCAGGGTGCCCTGAGGATGATACAAAGGGTCAGATACAACACCTTCCGTGCCAGTGTCATAGTTTGAAAATGGAGGCAATGGGGTTAAGACTCTCAGTATTCAAAGTGAGGCCGTCAAAGCCCATGATGTTCTCACTGCTGGGCATTAGGTGGAGTTTGCACAACCTTAGGAAAAAAAATCACTTGTATTTGAGATGCTCAGGAAGTTTAATAATGGTGTGCTGACCATCTTAGGATGGTGCCTGTATTTTGTAGTTACTTGAGAGGCCTTTGCAGGTGTATTCATTATGCCCAGTACCAGGACCTTTAACTTCACAGAGGAAACTAGTCCTCAGGAAACAACTTGGAGACTGCATGTCTGTGCACCCTCCATGGTTTAAGAATGAGTTTATTAGCCAGGCTTGATAGCACACAGAAGGTAGAGGCAGGTGGATCTCTGAGTTAGAGACCCAAGTCTCGGGACAGGTGTGGATACTTAGAGAACCTTTGTCTCAAAGACGGAAATAAGGAGTTCAATTGGCCTAGGAGATAGGGACCTAGTAGTCCACGTCTGTAGTCTCAGACTTTGGGAGGTAGAGGCAGGAACAACATGAGTTCAAGATCAGCCTTTTCTACATAGAATTGCAGGCCAGCTTGCGCTGCCTGAGACTGCGGCTTCACAGCAGGGTGTGATGTAAGGGTTGTAAGTAAGCCTCTTGGATTACACTGAGAGAAGCAAAGTCTGGAGCCATTGAGATGACTCGGGATGCAGAACTGCTGCTGCCTGCTTAGTGTTGGGGCTCTTGGTTGGTCTGTATTTGCTCTTTGGCTGTCGGCCTTTTCCTTAGTTTTTGTACTTGAGCCTCATGAATGTACAGCCCTGGCCCAGTGGCTGATTGTTTGTTGGTTGGTTTGGTTTGGTTTTTCAAGAGAAGGATTCTCTGTATAACAGCTTTGGCTATCCTGGAACTAATTTTGTAGATTAGGCTAGCCATGAACTCACAGAGATTTCACCTGCCTCTGCCACTGCCTCCTGAGTGCTGCGATTAAAGGAGTGCACCACCTACCATTGCTTGCAAATGCTGGTTCTTAATACTATTGTGTTTCTTTGAAAATATCTATGAAATTAAAGTTAAATTTTCTCTGTAGGTAAAATTGATAACAATAAAACAAAGGATTTATACCGTGATCTGATATCCATCTTTGACAAACTTCTGTTGCCCACACATGCCTCCTGCCATGTACAGTTCTTCATGTTTTTCCTCTGCAGCTTCAAGTTGGTAAGTAAAATGGCATTGCTGTGCTGTTCGATTGATTGATTGATTGATTGGCTACCCTGGAACTCAAGAGATCTGTCTGCCTTTACCTCAGTACTGGGATTAGAGGCGTGTGCTACCAGTATTTTTAGTATTTTTAATACTAAAAATGTATTATTTTTTTAAAAGTCTGTGTACCTGTGCATGTCAGTGTGTGCCTATGTAAGTTGTGTGAGTGTGGGTGCCCACAGCGTTTAGAAGAGGACATCAGATCCCCTGGAGCTGAACTTTGATTTCCTGGAGCAATATGAACTCCTAATCCCCATCTCTCTAGCCTCTGTTTTATTTATTCCACAGTTTCCTCCTTAAAAACTTTTCAACTCAAGGCCTTCTTTTTTCTCTCTTTGAGAAAACAAATAGGCAACAACAAAACCCCCACAAATAATAATAACAACAGTAGAAGTAATAGCACATAAAAGAAACAAAAAGAAATGGTACATACACACACAAACAAGACTTATAAAAACAAAAATTAGAAACCTTAATATACAAGCAAAGACTAAGTAAGATTTTGTATTGTCAGTCTCCTCCTGGGCATGGGACCTGCTTGCCCTTAAGTATGGTTTGAAAGGCCTTAGGAGAAACCGATTTTCCTTTGCAAGGGGGAGTTGGAGATAGTTTTTCTTTCTGCCTGCTTCTCTACATAGTTCCTGAGACCTGAGGGGAGGGATTTGATGGAGACAACCCATTTAGAACCCAGTGGTCAACGGTCTCTCACTCACTGCATGTTGTCAAGATGTGGGTCTCTATATGCATTCCCATCTTACTGCAGGAAGTGAGACACCAGTCAACAAGTATAGCAGAATGTTATTAATCATTTTATGAGGTCAGGTGTGGTGGTGCACGCCTTTAATTCCAGAACTCAGGAGGCAGAGGCAGGCGGATTTCTGAGTTGGAGGCCAGCCTGGTCTACAGAGTGAGTTCCAGGACATCCAGGGCTACACAGAGAAACCCTGTCTCAAAAATCAAAATAAATAAATAAATAAATAAATAAATAAATAAATAAATAAATAAAATTATTTTATGGCTTCATCTTGTAGCCAAACAGTAGTATTTGGGTTTTTGTTAAGTCTTTGGTCTATCTACTCTCAGGTTCTTGGCTGCCTAAGCAGTCGGGCATAGATTCCATCTCCTGGGTGGGCCTTAAATTCAATCACAGAGTGTTGGTTACTTCAGCAGTTGTGCTGCTTTTGTTTGCCTCAGTGTATCATGCAGGCAGATCCCCCTTGTAGAACGAAGGGTTTAAAGCTGGGTTGCTATTCACAGTTCTCCTTTGATAGCATTCAGAGTCTTTCTAGTACCGTGCACACTAGTCAGTAGTAGAGGGTGAAGGTTCAAGGTACGCACCAACTCGAATGTTCTGTTCAGTGAGATTGCAAGTGTTATCTTTAGCTATCAGGCCCTATCAGTTTGTGGAGAGCAACTCATAGACTTGGCAATAGCTTGAATTTTTAGGGAATTTCTTTAGCCAATAACTCAACAACCCAAACAATGGGTTACAACACAGATGTAACCTATTCCTGGCCCTGGATTTTTCAGGTTGTGTTGAAAGATGTATAGTTGTGGGTTTGTCTACCCTAACATTTAGTGCCTCCAGTTAGACTTCTTTCAAATATGTGTATAGTTTTAGAAGCTTCTGTTGTAGGTTTTTGTGTGACCCTTCAAATGGCCACAGTGTTAGCTGTCCCTCCCTTACCGGCTCTTCCCTTCCTCTCTCCAGCTAACCCTCCCATTCCTGTCTCCTCCCTGACTTGCTCTAACTATACATTCTGCTTTCCCTACCTTGGGAAATTCTCCCATCCTCCTAGTTTGTTCCTTTATACCTAACCTCTGTGGTTACGTTGAAGCCTATTGAAGGCTTAAATGCTTCAATATCCACATATGATTTTGTCTTTGGGTGTTGAGTTAGGACTCTTTGGATGATTTATTTTTTTCTGGCTCCACCCATTTACCTGCAAATTTAATAACTTCCTTCTTTCTTTCTTTCTTTCTTTCTTTCTTTCTTTCTTTCTTTCTTTCTTTCTTTCTTTCTTCTCTTTTTTTTCACAGCTGAATTGTATAATCCATTCTGTAAATGTACTGTATTTTCTTTCTCTACTCTTCTGTTGATGACATCTAAGCTGCTTCTAGTTCTTGCTTTTATGAATAGAGCAGCAGTGACCATGGATGATCAAGTGTCTCTGTGACAGGATGCAGAGTCCTTAGGTGGATCTGTTTCCAGCTTCCTGAGGAGCCACCACACTGATTTCCATACTGGCTGTAAAATTTGTACTCCCTCAGCAATAGATGAGTGTTTTCCTGCCCCCTGCATCCATGAGCTGTCCCTTCTCTTATTGATCTTGGCCATTCTGACTGGTGAGGAATGAAATCTTGTAGTAGTTTTGATTTGCATTGCCTTGATGACTAAGGATCCTTGAACATTTCTCTAAGTATTTCATCTTTAAGAACTCTGTTTAATTATGTGCCCCATGTTTAAGTTGGGTTGTTTTCTTGATTGGGTTTTGGTTTTTGAATTCTTTATGTGTTTTAGATATTAACCATTTTTCAGATGTGTAATTGGTGTAAGTTCTTTTGCCATTCTGTGGTCTTCCATTTTGTCCTTTGCTGCACAGAAGGTTTTTAATTCCATGAAGTCTCATTTATTGTTCTTAGTGCCTGTTCTATCAGTCTTCTCCTGTGCCAATGAGTTCAAGATTATTCTCCACTTTCTCTTCTATTGCATTCAGTATATCTGGCCTTATATTGAAGCCTTGATTCATTTGTGGTTGAGTTTTGTGCAGGGGGATTAATAGGGATTTATTTACATTCTTCCCCATTCAGCCATGCAGCCATCCAGTTTGACTTGGCCAGCATAATTGTAGAAGGTGCTCTTTTTCCCAGTGTATAGTTTTTCTTTTTGGTCAAAAATCAGCTGACCAGAGGTATGTGGCCTTCAATTTGATTCCATTGATAAACATTTCTATTTGTTTGCCAATACCATGCAGTTTTTATTACTAGCTCTGTAGAACCCTTTGAGATTGGGGATAGTGATACCTGCAGTTCTTATTATTCAGGATTGTTTTAGCGCTCTCTCTCTCTGTCTCTCTCTCTCTCTCTGTCTCTGTGTGTGTGTGTGTGTGTGTTTCCATATGAAGCTGGAAGTTGCCCTTTTAAGTTCTGTGGAGAATTGTGTTGGATCTCTAGGATTGCTGTTGTCACTATATTTGTTCTACTGATCCATGAGCATGGGAGAGCTTTCCATCTTGTAGTATTTTCTTCAGCAGTGTCTTAAAAGTTTTTATTATGTGAGTTTTTCATGTGCTTGGTTAGATTTACCCCAAGGATTTCTTTTTTTTTTTTTTTTTTTTAATTTTAATTAAAGGCATGTGCTGCCGCCACCCAGCTTCTTTTCTAACTTTGTTTCTTTGTTTCTTTCTTTTTCTTTTTCTCTCTCTCTCTTTTTTTTTTTTTTTTGGTTTTTCGAGACAGGGTTTCTCTGTATAGTCCTGGCTGTCCTGGAACTCACTTTGTATCCCAGTCTGGCCTCAAACTCAGAAATTCGCCTGCCTCTGCCTCCCGAGTGCTGGGACTAAAGGGGTGCGCCACCACGCCCGGCTTTTTTTTTTTTTTTTAAAGATTTATTTATTATGTATGTGAGTACACTGTTGCTGTCTTCAGAGACACCAGAAGAGGGCATCAGATCCCATTACAGATGGTTGTGAGCCACCATGTGGTTGCTGGGAATTGAACTCAGGACCTCTGAAGAGCAGTCACTGCTCTTAACAGCCGAGCCATCTCTCTGGCCCCCTTTCTAACTTTCATGTCTTGAGCTGTTGTCATTATTTCATTCTACTATCTATGTATTCAGGACTTCATTAAGGAATTTATTTATATCAATCTGTTCCTTAAGGTCTTTGGACATATGCATAATTGCCGTTTTAAAGTCCTTGTGTGTGCTTCTGTTGTGCTGCGTCTCTCAGGGCCTGCTCTATGTAGCAGGCTGCTGGGTCCTGGTGGAGGCGTATTTATTGCTTTGGGTGTTAAGGGTTGTGCTTTTGAACTGCTGTCCAGGCATTGAAGTTTGGGTTCTTGGTGTTGATACCTGGTCTTGTCTTTGAGTTCTGTTCCTTAGTTTCTGTTGCTCTCTCTGGATCTTAGGGAAGCGGTGGGTTGTCTGATAGTGAGTACCTCTGGAGGTGTGTGTGTGGTACACAGGAAGGAATAGAGACGGGCTAAGAAAGAAGGCCCAGGGGCCTCCAGGAAAGATGTACCGGTGGTCCTGCTTACACTAGAGATGTGGTCCACAGGGAGTTGGAGGTATGTCAGGAGTAGGTCACATTAGGTCACACAGTTGAAGAGAGACTGGGATGAAGTGTCTAGGGGGCCCTTGCATCTGGAGTAAGAGTTGGAGAGGAAGGTTCTCTGAGGGTGAGAATGGAGAGATCTTAATGGAGGGCAGCATGATTCATCTACCTGAGTCCCTGCCTGGAACTCTTGGGGGGCCTTTGGGATAGGAAGTGTTTCTAGGTATGGGACTGATAGGAAGGAATAAGGACGGGCTAGAAGGGGGTAGTATGCTGAGAAGGTTCACAGGGCGAAGGAAAGCTGTCTCCATGCCAAGGTCTGTCAGACTCACTGAGGAAGAGATGGAGGGAGAAGGGGTTCTGTTAAGGGCTGGGCATGTGGCTGGAGAGATAGTAGGAGAGGCCAAGCAGTCCCTGTCACCCTGCTGAGGCCTGGGGAGCAGGGACTGACACAAGGGATGGGTGGGGGGAGAGCTCAGTCTGCCGGGGTTGGCTTCAGTAAGAACCACGGCTGCCCCTTTGTGTTAGCAGTGTGTAACTACAGTGTTAGGTGCTAAGAGCTAGAAGATCTTCAGCATTAGAAAGATCAAGCGAGCGCTCTCTCTTGTTACAGGGATTTGCAGAAGCATTTTTGGAACATCTCTGGAAAAAGTTGCAGGATCCAAATAACCCCGCCATCATCAGGCAGGCTGCTGCAAATTATATTGGGAGCTTTTTGGCCAGAGCTAAATTTATTCCTCTTATGTAAGTAACCTAATTTTCTCAAAGCCTTTTGTTGTTGTTGTTGTTTAAAGATGTACTTATTTATTTTATGCGAGTACACTGTTGCTCTCTTCAGACACACCAGAAGAGGGCATCCGATTCCATGGTTGCTGGGAATTGAACTTAGGACCTCTGTAAGAGCAGTTAGTGCTATTAACCGCAGAGCCATCTCTTCAGCCCTCCTCTCCAAATGCTTTTTAATATCTTAGTCAGAGAAATTGACTTTATACTTTTGGTCTGTCTTTGTAAAGCAAGGGGGAAATCTGATCACTACAATGCAAGATGCCTTTCTTTTTTAAAGATGTATTTATTATATGTAAGTACACTGTAGCTGTCTTCAGACACACCAGAAGAGGGAGTCAGATCTTGTTACAGATGATTGTGGGTCACCATGTGGTTGCTGGGATTTGAACTCAGGACCTTCGGAAGAACAGTTGATGCTCTTAATCGCTGAGCCGTCTCTCCAGCCCGTCTGTCTTTATTTCTAAGAAGCAGCTTGAGGCAGGGAGGGCTCCATTTTGGAAGAAGTACATGAGGCTTTTAGAAAGCATGCGTTCATGTGTTGTTCCTGAGCCTGTCTGTCTTCATGGATAGCATGGTGTTGTAGATTGTTTTGATTCTTTTTGTAGGTTTGTCATTTTTCACTTGCTTTCCAAGTCCCTTGTGTCTGTTTGTCCTGAGGAAAACCCTTTTTAAGGTAATTAGATGTGGGATGGAGGCCAGTTTCTTCAGGAGGCTCCAGAAGCTGTCTTTCAGAGAGATGCTGTTAACCCATCCCCAGTCAACTGAAAGTCTGTGACCAGAAGAAGCTGAGATCCTTAGCCACAAACCCAGTGGGTTAGGAGCTGACCCAGGAAACCCCAGCTGAGTTGGAAAAACTGAGCTGCATCCTGGGTTTTTTTGTTTTGTTTTGTTTTGTTTTGTTTTGTTTTGTTTCATTGTGTTTTTCTGAAACAAAGTCTTGCTCTGCAAATCAGGCCCTAAGGCCTCTTGCTCTACAAAAGTTAGCACTGCTTCACCTTAAAATTGGAAGGCATCCTTTAACCCCAGCACTTGGGAGGCCGAGGCAGGTGGATCTCTGAGGTCAAGGACAGCCAGGGCGACACAGAAAAACCCTGTCCAAAAACAAATGGAAAACCACAACAAAAAATCTGAAGGCAACTTCCTGCCACCTTCCTTTTCCTTCTGCTTTGCTCTGCTAGTGGGTAAGGGTTTTGGTGAGTTTTTTGTTTGCCTATATTTTTTGTTTATTATTATTATTACTTTATTGATTTATTTCTTTTTTGTGATGGGGATGGACCCTAAGACCTCATGCATGTTAAGCAGTTGCCTGCCAGTGAGCTACACCCCAGCCCATAGGTAGTATTTGAGCCTTCTCTAATGGATAGTGAAAGACAGGTGTGTGTTTCTGTCTCTAGCTTTCTGATAAAAGCAATAACCCTGACTGTTTTCTCTTTCTAGCACTGTGAAGACATGCCTGGATCTCTTGGTTAACTGGCTGCACATGTACCTTACTAACCAGGATTCGGGAACAAAGGCTTTTTGTGACGTTGCACTCCATGGACCATTTTATTCAGCCTGCCAAGCTGTGTTCTACACTGTTGTTTTTAGACACAAGCAGCTTTTGAGTGGAAACTTGAAGCAAGGTCAGTTGTGAGGGTTCAGGCTGGGTTTTCTTATTGTACTTATACCTTTAGGGCACTGCTACTGGTCTTGAGTTTGTGACTTCCATCGACCTGTGCAGGTGTTGTCTTCGAGACCTGGGATCTGAGGACCTGAGAGAATGGGTGGGGTCTAGTCTAATGCAGACAGCCTCCCTTCCGTTTCAGTGTGCTTTATACAGGAGGGTAACACAGAGAGCAGCGAACCAAGGATGGTTGCCTGAGTTCAGAAACACATGATCAGAAAAACATGCAAATAAATGCTAACAGACAGAGCAGCCCTGCTTGGCGTGTACCATAGCTTATATCTGGGAAACAAAAGCAAAGCAGGAGGTCATATTCAGATCATGGTCCACTGACCAGATTGGGTTCTACAGCTATGTTCCCACATCCAACAAGAATAAACCTGTCTTATAAATTGAATGTAAATGTTTGTCACAAGAGGTTCAGAGTTATCTCCTAGAGCAATCCAGGGGACAACGCACCTGAGATGAAAGGCCCTCTGCTTTTTTTCCTGGAGCCTTTCTCACAGTTCCCCAAGGCGTTATCCTCTATGGGTCACTCTGTTGACAGCGGTCATGCTTATTTTTAAATGTGTGAGGGAGTTGAGGGCCGGTGTCACCGCGGAGCATCTGACGTCATGAACCTAGAACGGAGTTCTGGGTTCACTTCAAGGGTGAACAGTGTTTATTCCTTCCGCTGCTGTTTATGCACTGTTTAGCTGCTGCACTTGGAGCTTGAGCGAGCAGTGCCTTCGACTCCACTTACTTGAGTTCATCCTGCTGCACTGCATCATGGCCTTGTTTTGCCCCAGGACAACATCCCCCTAGGCCAGTGGATCTTCTTAATGCTGCTGCCCTTTAATACAGTTCATGTTGTGGTGACCCAGCCACAAAAATATTTTCATTATTTACATCATAACCGTAATTTTGCTACTGTAATGAATCGTAAAGTAAATATCTGTGTTTTCCAACAATCTTAGATGGCTCCTGTGAAAGGGTCAATTGGCCCTTCAACAGGGTCATGACGCAAGGCTGAGAACCCTTGTCCTAGGGCATGGGCCAACATGCACGTGGCCTCTTGTGTGTGTATGTGTGTGTGTGTGTAAGAGAGAGAGACACACACACTATGTCTATTTGTGTCTGTGTGTATTTGTGTGTGCTGCCTTGCCTAAGCTTCCCAAGGTCTGAGATTATAGTTGTGTGCCATACCTGGCTTTGTTTATGTGATTTTGGAATACATACATATATACATACATGTGTGTGTATGTATACATACATATATAATATAATTTATTAATATATTAGGTTTATTAGCTTTATTTTTATGTGTATGGATATTTTGCTTGCATGTATGTCTGTGCATCATATGTGTGCCTGGTGCCCATGGAGGTCATAAGAGGGCATCAAACCCCTGAGATTGGAGCCACAGACAGTACTGAGCTTGGAACTCAGTCTTTTGCTCATAACTACTGGGCCAACTCTCCATTCCTATGTAATCTTAAATTGGTAATTTAATAACCAACTAAATTGGTAATTTAATAACCAACTAAATTGGTAATTTAATAACCAACTAAATTGGTAATCTAATTACCAACTTAATTGGTAATTAAGAAAACAGACGTGAATTGGTCTGCTTGGATCAAAATAGTAACTAGATCTACATTTTATTTAAAAAAATATTTTTTGAGGTAGTTTCACTATGGAGCCCAGGTTGGCTTCCATTCATCCCGTCTACCTCAGCCTGGGCTAGGGCTCCCTTGTAGGAAGGAATTCACTAGGGTGACTGAGGGAGAGGGAGGAAGTACAGTCAGTAACTGGCATCCTTAGAGTGTTGCAGGGCTGCGCTGCTAAGAAGCACACGTGACCTGGACTGTCCTTGGTGCCCGTTAGGAGGCGAGCTCCTGTGGTCTCTCTCCTGTGTGCCCTCAGCCCTCTCTGAGCCCGCAGATACTGATTGCAGGTTGCTGTGTAATCTGTTACCCAAGAGGAACTGGCTTCTCTTTTCAGAAGGTTGTACTGTATGGCAGCAGGCCTTGAGCTTTACTCGTGCGTTGCTGCCAGTAACTTGTTTATAATGTCTTTATTCTGGGACGTGGTGTGCTAGAGCTCAAGCCCACCCTAAGCATCCGCCCTGCCACAGAGCCCTTAAATTGGGTTTTTGCATATGTAATAATTTGTGCTTTTAAAGGTATCTTAACCCCTCTTTTTTTTTTAATCAAAGGTCTACAGTATCTTCAGAGTCTAAATTTTGAGCGCATTGTGTTGAGCCAGCTGAACCCACTGAAGATCTGCCTGCCGCAAGTGGTTAATTTCTTTGCTGCTATCACAAAGTGAGTTGTTTCCTTTATGGACATCTAAAAGTCAAGGGGGTGGAGCTTGGTGCTGGATGCCGTTCTTTCGCTTTGGCACTGAGTAAATTCCAGTACATTCTCAGGAGCAGTGCATATGAAGAAACCAGCAATGCTGTTATTGCAAGAGTACCATAGCCAGCCACGTATTGTATTCTTTAGTGACACTGGAGTTCTGCTTGTACCCAGCGCAGCCTCGGCACTCGAAATCTTAATGGACAAACTAATACTAAACAGGCAAACTCGTGTGCTGCCAGGTCTAACTAAGCCGCAGATCCTTATTCTAGGGAGACAGGTATTAGTGACAGAGCAAACTGGGGAGACCGTGATAGGTCAGGGTTGGGATAAGTGAGTGAGTATGGCTCTCAGGAAGCACGTTGACGATGGTAAAGATTCTGAATGCAGCAATGAATTCAGAGTCCAGCAGTAACAAATCTGAGGTGTTCTGGAAAGTTCATGGCACTTCCTCCCCCAGCTAAGTTCTGTACACAGAGCTGTGGACTGGGCACGGCTTCAGACTTCTGACCACAGCATGGCGTGAGTCAGGGATTTTACTGTATGCACAGATTTGCTCTCTTAGAGAAATACAGTGGCGTGATTATGGAAAACAAAGGCTTCTTTCCTGCCATCATTCTTCAGAGTGTAAATGTGGACTCAGTGCATCTTTGGGCTGGGTTGTGCTACCGTTTTTGGTTTTCACTGATGCTGACTTGAATTTCATGAGAAATCTTTAAGTGAACTTTTGCTTAAGAGCAGCAGTGCCGGGCTGGTGATATGGCTCAATGGGTAAGAGCGCCCGACTGCTCTTCCAAAGGTCCGGAGTTCAAATCCCAGCAACCACATGGTGGCTCAAAACCATCCGTAACAAGATCTGATGCCCTCTTCTGGTGTGTCTGAAGACAGCTACAGTGTACTTACATATAATAAATAAATAAATCTTTAAAAAAAAAAAAAGAGCAGCAGTGCCAGCCAGTGAGCCCTGCCTCAGGCTGAGGTTAAAAGTGTGCACTACCTGGCTTTTTGTTGGTGTGTGTGTGTGTGTGTGTGTGTGTGTGTGTTTTGAGATGAAGTCTCACTATGTAGGTCTGGCTGTCCTGTAACTCATCACGTAGACCAGACTAGCTTCAAACTCACAGAGGTTTTCCTGCCTCTACCGGAATCAAAGGTGTTTGCTACCATGCCTGCTGTGCCTGGCATTTTTTCCCCAAACGTATACAAGTGCTTTGCCTGCGTGTGTACCCGTGCAGCACCTTTGTGCCTGAGCACCCTGAGTGGTCTTGTTCTGGTTGCCCTCGTATCCAGCAGCATCTGCATTTCAGCTGTGATCTCTGCATCATGGTCCACAGGCCTGAGCTTAACATGGTGATGCTCCGTCTGCTTTGTTGTGTCCCACAGTAAATACCAGCTGGTGTTCTGCTACACCATCATGGAGAGGAACAGTCGCCAGATGCTCCCCGTTATCCGCAGCACCGCTGGTGGAGACTCCGTGCAGACCTGCACCAACCCACTGGACACTTTCTTCCCCTTTGACCCTTGTGTGCTTAAGAGGTAGGTCCTCTCTCCTTCCTCTTCCCAGGCTGGGATTGAGAGTGGCTTTGCCCTCCGTGGGCTCACTGTTAATTTGGCAGTGGTGAATGCATGGCTGCCAAAGGCCCCAGACTGCCACGCCCAGGGGGTACCGAGGTCTTTTTTGGCGTTTGTTTGTTTGTTTGTTTTTAAACTGGTTGGTTTAAATGGATTAGTCTAGAGGTGAGCGAATCCAGGTTTGCAGGACAGGATCCTGACAGCTTTTGGCCTCCTAGGGTTCTGCCAACATGATCTTTCCTTCCAAGGCTGAGTCCCATTGCGGTGCTTGTGATTTATCTAGATGGATTGTTTTGGGAAACCACCTAGTCGTCTTAGTGTTTGTATGTTTTTGCTAACTGCAGTTTCTTTCTTTTTATAAGGTTTTTGTTTGTTTATTTCGTGAGTGTTTTGCCCGCATGTATACATGTGCACCACAGCAAGTGCTCTTAATGAGCGAGCGATCTCTTCAGCCTCAGGCAGTTTATCAGCAGCTTTTCATGTTGCCTGGTCCCTAAGTCTTGACTGGCTGATGTCATTGTAGTTGGTCTTCTAGACTTAGCATTTAACAGATTCCTGTAGGAGTTCCAGAATATCAGTCTGTTTGTACATGTAATTATTTGTTGGTCACTGAGTGGGTCAGAAACAGTTTCTCTTGAAATCCGAGAGACAGAAGATAAAAATCACTCACCTGCATGACTGGGGGTCTTAGTGATGAGGCCCCAGCACTCACCACACTTCCCTGACGACTGTAGTCTTTACTTCCTGCTTTGGGATGTGGGTCTGAGAAGAGAACCAAGGTGTTGGACTTTTTGGCTACATACTGACTTTGAAATGCCATCCTTGGCAGGTCAAAGAAGTTCATTGATCCTATTTATCAGATTTGGGAAGATGGGAGTGCTG